>NC_051068.1:111449497-111775747 GCF_004664715.2 Peromyscus leucopus
AAACAATGCTGATATGAACATAGCTGAGCAAGTGCCTTTGTGGTATGATTGAGCATTCCTTGGGTATATGTCCAAGAGTGTTATAGCTGGATCTTGGGGGAGATTGATTCCCAATTTTCTAAGAAAGCGCCATATTGATTTCCAAAGTGGTTGTACAAGCTTGCATTCCCACCAGCTGTAGAAGAGAGTTCCCCTAGCTCTACATCCTCTCCAGCATAAGGTGTCTTCAGTGTTTTTGATCTTAGCCCTTCTGACAGGCGTAAGGTGGTATCTCAGAGTTGTTTTGATTTGCATTTCCCTGATGATTAGGGATGTTGAGCAATTCCTTAAATGTCTTTCAGCCATTTGAGTTTCCTCTGTTGAGAACTCTCTGTTTAGTTCTATAGCCCATTTCTTAATTGGACTGTTGGGCATTTTGATGTCTAATTTCTTGAGTTCCTTATATATTCTGGATATCAGTTCTTTGCCAGATGTGGGGTTGGTGAAGACCTTTTCCCATTCTGTAGGCTGTCACTTTGCCTTGTTGACTGTATCCTTTGCTCTAAAAAATGCCAGTTTCCTAAACCATATAAATGTAATATGCACTTTACATTCAGTAGGTGATGAAATTATAGCTACTCTAGTAGCATAGAAAGTTGGCCCTGATCATATTGGTATCAATAGCCATCTATCTCCATGGCTTTCTTCTTTTAAAGAAGAACATCCAGGCTCACTGATACTTATGAATCCACCGTTAAGTGACAGCTCCAAATCACTAAGAAATAAAGAATCTCAATGAATTTCCCTTATTCCCATTGTGAATACAAGACAGAAAATGTCTCTAATACAAATGCGTCCTTCAGTGTATCAGAATTTTTGATTAATTGTATTTGGGGTTTCTAATTGAACAATACAAAACTGGCAATGCCACAAACTTGGCTTTTCACTTTTTGAAATAATTTGCTTTTCTTGATAATGCTCTCTTGTAATAAATTTCACTAGTGGTTTTAAATACCTTGTTAAACTAGCAATAGGAAAAACAGTACCCTGTAAGACATTGCATTTGCATAATAATAAACATTGAAAACTCTATTTATGGACTGGCAGGACACTATTGACACACATCTATCTTGATCTACAAGTAGAAAAACCATTGACACAGATAATGGCTCTCAGAAGAGAGAATTATCTATTGTTCCAAGTTCTACAAGTCAGACATTAAAAAGAAACAATGTAATTGACTTTTAAAATGTCAATTGAGGCAAATGAATTATCAGCTCAATTTTGAGAATATTGGAAATGCATAAAGTGAATTGAGTACATTTTAGAGAACATAGAATATATAACTAATATAATTTTAGAGGAAATTTTCTATGACTGCAGATGTTTCAAATGACAATACAAATCAGTTGAAAGATATTAATTTTATATTGTACTGACTTGTGCTCTCCCATGAAAGGCCTAAAATTCTCCCAGAGTTATCAACTATATATACAACTGTAAAATTAATTAATTACTTTGATTGATATTTGGACAAAAAACACAAAGTTCTGGTTCCTAAGTATTTACATCTTTACAGGTTTGTTATATCTCCAGGCTAATCAAATCAATGAATGTATTTTTTATACCAAAGGATAAATTAGTAATAAAATATGAATATAGAATATCATCTTGGTTTTTAAATGTTTTAATTTGACCAAACCTGCATTGATTATAGGGTAAACAGGAGACATAAGAATGTAAGGGGAATTTTTCTCTTCTTGAAAAATAATTTTGACACATACCAAAACCTAGATTCTTTGATTTTTATGTTGAATCTTCACTGAAGGTTTCTGTTTTAAAGGTTTGGTACTCTTGCTGATACCACTAGTAGGGATTAATAAAAGTTCTCTTAGTCACAGGAGCATGACATCCAAAGTGTGGCCTTCATTTCTTCTTTTCTTTTGCCTCCTGCCCCAAGGGTGAGTAGTTAGTTTAGTCACACATCCCAATTGTCATACTGCACACTCTTTAGAGGCCCCAAAGTTTATCTGATATTGGACAAGGACCTTGATATTTGTGACATATAAACTTTTGTTCATATAGCCATTGGTTTGTGTATTTTGCTAAAAAGATTAAGAGCTGATCAATAGGATCTAAAGAAAGTTCATTTTTCTGTTTCCAAGCTAAAACTGAGTTTTTAACTTGTCAAAAGTAGAAATATTTAGCTTTTAATACACTAGTGTTTTATATTTAATGCATAGATCCACAATTTAGCCTAATTAAATATATATGTGTGTGTATTTATTTCTCTCTGATAGTAACAAAAATCATTATCTATAATCATTTCTTTTCTAATATTTAGGAAAATAAAAATAGGAAGAGCAAGCATGCTTGATTGCATCCATTTAAGGCATAGTTAAAACCATGTTGTAGGCAGCATCCATGATTATTCTGTCATGCCTATCTCAAGTATACTTTCCTTTATGTAAACTTCTATACTGGTAAGGGAATGTAGAAACCTAAAGCATATTGATGGAAAGGCATGTGTGGAATCAACTTACAAAATATTATAGTCTCAGTCTTGAGCTCTTTTACTCTTGATTTACTTGCTGTGTAGGAAACCAGGTCATGGTCACATTTATACAGAAGCAGAGCCATCGTCAGAATGACATGTCCTCAAAATGTAGCAAATTTTGTACTGTCTATTCCATTTTATTTTAGTTGTAGGCTCTCATTTATTCTAAAATCTCAGTTTACAGTCAACTCAATAAAAATGCTAGCTAAAGGAATCTAGATTTTCAGTAATACAAACTATTTTTACTGCTTTATTTTTAATTCCACCCATTACCATTTGCTGAACGCAAATATAATTGAGTGAGATGAAGATACATGGTACACAGGATACATTCTTATTTATGATATCATATAGTTCCCATAAATATAGCAAGTTGCTTTTCACCAAGGTTTATCCTTAAAGAATACTATGTAAGTAAATAAATGTTATTTTGTTTCATTCAGTTCAAGAGCATGCATTAATTCAATGAGCCTCAACTTAGTGTATGAACTAAAACATCCTGTTGATATAAGATGCCAATAAATTAAACATGACAGTCATGTTCTTCTGGGGGGTGGGGGAGTACATTACTAGCAAGAAGTAACAGGTTGAGAAAATTGATTGGTATATTTTTAGGTAATTATATAATTAGTAGAATTTTGCAAGGAAGGATTTTTACTTCCTATGTGGTATAGATCTAATTGCCATCCTAACATGAAATCAAGTCAAATCTAATGGCAAAACTTTTGTAGCATTGCTTTGGCCTTCTTTACATACATAATCCTCTTAGATATGACTCTCTTTCACAAAATTACAGATAATTGTCACTGGCTTACAATCAGTTAAATGTTGCAAACTTATACATACTTGTTCTTATTTATTTTGTACAATTGTAGAAGTAACCGTCTTATTTAAATAAGAAACACAGAGCCAATGTAAAGATAAAAACCCAAGAGGTCAGAGCTAAGAGCCTTACCCTTCATGCTTCAGTGATCCTCTTCAGCCAAGAGAGACCTACTTCCTGTGTGTTTGTCTTTATATAGACTTTCTGTTCTGCCTTCTCATTGGTTATAAACCCAACCACATGACCGCCTCGTCACTGCCTGTCTGTACAGACCTCCAGGTCTTCTATGGTTGGTATTGAGATTAAAGGCATGTGTTTCCAATGCTGGCTGTATCCTTGACTACACAGAGATCTACCTAGCTCTACCTACCAAGTGCTGGGAATAAAGGCGTGCACTAGGAATGCCCAGCTCCACTATGGCTTGCTATTAGCTCTGACCCCCAGGCAACTTTATTTATTAAAATGCAAATAAAATCACATTTCAGTACAAATAAAATATCACCACATACAATTCATAAAATTTTTTATGAATCATAAATAACCCTTCATGTTGCGGTCATTTTATTAGTTTGTTTAATTGTAGTATAGTGCTATGATGAAATACACAACAATTAAAATGTCTCATGAACAGTAGAATATGTTGTTTTGAGAAATGTAATCCAAAGTCTATTCAGCTGCCTTAAGAGAAGTCTCATAGTTCTCATGACTCACAATCCTAATCATGTCAGAATCACAGATTTCTATGCCAATATTTCTGCCAACACAAGACATCTCTTACTTGGGTATAGTTTTGTCTAAAAAGTACATGATTTATTGATATATGGCCAATTTAACTTTATCCATTTGAATGCATTTTTGTGTGGCAAAAACCAATTTTTATAAATCTTTACTCCATCAACTTATCTAATAATTATGCATCCCCATATTGATCTTCTATTGATTCTAAAGCAAAATCTTGTATAATCAATGGTTCCTTTTTAAACGTATCATAGTAGTTTCAGTAAATCAATGGTAGAAAATGAGTGAGGTATGTCATGGCAGCTACAAGGATGATCATGTCTAGATACTCAAGCAGGTAAAGGCCACCATGAACAGCTTTTTTGGCAACCTGCCATCTTCACATCGAGAAGTACAGCTTCCCTGTGAAATTCCTCTTGTCACACCTCTATGAGACATCTGTGTAAAGATCTGTTCTTTAGGACTCGGGGAATTATGGTGGATTCTCCTGGAGAAGCTGGTCACTCCAACTTCAAGGTTCCTAAATATACTCTTTTACCTTTTTGGTGTATAATTTTATTAACAGGTTCAAGACACTAGTAGATACATATCTTTGGAGGGAAAATATCCTGCATAATAAAATTATTCAGTAGTAAGAATAAAATAACTAATGCAGAAAATGATCACTTTATTGAATTATATCACACATGGCATATGTGTCAAATATATTTCTGGAATAAAGTGGTAAACTGTGTTAATCTTTCAGTTTAAAGTTGCAGATACATAAGTATGAGATAAATACTTCTTATTTATCATTTGGCTATATCAAAATTAATGCACTCACTAATCTCATCCCCTTTTTTAAAATCCATGAGATAAACATTAAGCAATAGCTATGTGAAAATAATTATAAATCCTTGAATGAAATATGAAAAAAAACAGAAAGGCCATGAATCATAAGAAAATGAAATGTGATTTGGTATAAATGATTAGAAAATAACTATGAGGGGGAAAGTCACTTAAACAAATACCAAGATATGAAGTGCTGGTTAAAGCCAGGGAGTTAGGCATGTTGATGGGAATTCAAAGCAAGGAAGCAGGCTGAAGAATAGCACTGCCTGGCAAAGAAGCTCCAGGTTTTGTTGAGTTTACTAGAGCTGGTGATTGAAGGTGACAGGAGGGAAAATATGAAAGTCTGGTGAGGATGGGCAGCTTTGGAGAACAGGAAAAGCAGAGGGACAGCGATTGTCATAGGAGAAATGGACATGTGTGCATATACATATGGATGTCTATTTGTATATTCATATCTATATGTGTGTAAGACCCATAGAATATAGGTTTTCAGAAGAATTGATGGACTTCTACTTTGAATAATGAATACATATTTATCAGACTCACAGGGAGAAAAATGACATTCCAGCAGTCAGACTGAATAGTAAGCATACAGGCAGGAAGGCAGGAAGCAGCAATTTTGTACCATGGTAAAAATTTTATGACCATGCTTTCTTGCTTATAATTCATCTCTCCAATAAAAAGAAATGGAATATCAAAAGGCAGAGTGCAGAGGCTGCATTATTATACTAGAGGAGCCTATCAAAGCTGACATTAATCCATTTATTGTCCCTCTTTGGGTAAACTTATTTAGCTATCATTGAATACACTCAGTTGAGCTGGAAGTTTCAGAAAATGTCAAGCTCAAGTTTGAATCCTTGTTTTGCTAATACACTTAATCAATGAATTTAGCTTCTTTGTACTATGTACTTGTGGATAGTGTTACAGTGTGATAATTATTTAGTATATCCTCCTATCTGTGGATTCTGATCTGTGACATATTCAATCACAGAATAAAAACATGTGGAAAAGTGTATGTGTACTGAATATGTAGTTTTTCTCATGATTCTCTGGACAGTTTATTTACATACATCTTTTTTGTGTGAGTCACTGTGAGTACATAGAGATATTTAAGGAACACAGCAGGACATGAGGAGGTAATGTATAGATACTACACAATTTGACATAAGAGACTGTGTATCTTCCAATTTTTGAATCTAGGGTTCAATGGAAATAATTTCCCAAAGAAAATATGGATACCTATAGTATGAATATTAATATGTAGACCATGCCTACATGTTTTGTTTCTGTTCTCTTTATAAAAATTAGATATTATAAATATAGAGCATTGTATTTTTTGAAAGTTACAAAATTCGTAATAACTAATTTAATTATTCAGTGCTTGTAAAGGAGACATACTAAATATAAAATAAACAATGTGATATAATATATATTTAATTACTTGAGTTAATCCATTATTTCAGCTCATAATAATAAAAGGCATATTACTCAAGAAGATCAGGTGACATGCATGCTGCAAATTTAAAGTGAACCTGGCCTGTATAGTATGTTTGAAGCAATCCCATTATTAGTGGAACCCTATCACAAATATACCACAAAGAAAAACAAACAGAAAAGGTTAAATAAGGTAAAATTTTTAGGGAAGACATTTTATTTGTGAATAAAAGCCAAGCTAGGTACATAAAACATACATATGAAATTGTCAAAGGACAAAGAACAAAATTCAATAAAAAGTTGCATGAAAAAGGATTAAGGGAAGGCTTGAAATCATCTGCTTCCCTGGAACACTGGGCAGTTCCTCTGACAGCTACCATGACCATCACTGCCTTGTACGTTCACAGTCTTGAGTAGCTGCAATCTGGGTCTGATGTGCTCCTGTCACATTGCTTTTCTAGATTTCTCCAATTAATCTGTTTTGCATGCAGCTTTGACTTATTAATGTTTCTATTGCTCATTACATATCTAACCAGTTCCTTCTCTAGAGCATGAACAATTCTTATTGTTGATCTTTTTAATATCAAACCTGATACATGCTTACAACTATCATTGAATAGGGCAAGATCTTATTTTCTTCTCTCATTATATAAGCAGGATTTTAGACACCACTGCTATGAGTTTTCTTACTTGGTGAAAAATGAAATGAAGTTTATTTTAATATATGAGCTAAATTTTTTGAGATGTAAATTTTGAATGCTAATGATCTTGACCTCATGGGCAGACACACTTTTCATTATAAAACAAGACTAAACTTTTCACTAATAAAACATTCAACTTGTCTGCTATGCTTAAGGAGAAACAATTATGAAAATATAGCTTCTGTTCAGAAATTGTCCTTTACACAAATATTAACTCTTGTGCCTGCCTGCATATATGCATGGACATGTGTGTTTGAGTCTATCTGAAAGTGTTTTCAGTGGTATTTTGAGGTCTGGATGTACTATGAAATCTTGGAAACCAAGCGCAGGGATGCACAAGAAGTGGGTGGCCATCATTATCTTCTTTTCCATACAATTGTCTAAAGAAAAATTTCTCTTATAGAAAATTCTTTAGGTGTCCTCCAATCCCTGTGGAAATCAATAAATTTCTGCAGAAGCAGAAGATAGTTTTCTATACAACTGAATCCGGAAAGTAAAACCTAAACCACACAGATATCACAACCTATACATAAATTTCAAAATGCAGAAGTCTGTCCAAAGTGGCATTTTGCTTTAGCTCAAATGTAAATTTTTGGCACTGAGACTGGGCAGAACTTTGAAGTGGACACTGTAGTGATTCCTCTCACTTGTCTTTTTCAGTTGGAAGGAAATCAGAGTCACTTGGGATTCTTGCTGAAGAGTGTTCTCTTTACCACAAAACAGCTCTTATTTGAGATGTTTCTTTAAAAAAAAAAATGGGTTTACTTGACAGTCATTCATAGTAATACTTCTTACTGTTTTTCAAAAAATAATACGTTCTTCAATCATAGGATTCTATTACATTCATATACTTAACCACTACATTAATTTCAATTTCTATCTAGTTATTAGCAATGTTGACAACAAGCCATTTATTGCAACTTTAAAATAATTATGCCAGCTCTCTGAAAACGTCTTCATAAGAAAAAAATTACCTATACACTTTGAAATTAACAATTTTCAATGGATAATTAACACAGGTAACAAAAGCTATCAAGACCAACAATTGACCAACAATAGAGAAACTATTCAACTCTTAAGATTGTTCGTGATTTATAAAATGCTGTCTTCTTCAAAATGATGTCTATGGATTAATTGCCTCACAGGAAGTTAAAATCTAAAATATCATTTTTTCAAATTAAGTATTAAGTACCAATTCTGAAAGCCATTCCACAAAAGACAGATACCAAACATTAAATTTGAATAGTTGCTTGTCAATCTTTTGGCTAAAATCAAACTCAGAACATGAAGTAGCAGTGAGTGTCAAGGGATCTTGGTATAGTGTATAGACATTTGACTCTTGGCGTCTGAGAACTTGGCTTAAGGTGTGGATACTACAACATGTTCCCTATTAGTTACTTTTCTACCACTGTGATAAAACATCATAACAAAGAAAATTATGAAAGAAAGTATTTAAGTAGAGTTACAGTTCCAGAGTGTTAGTGTCATGATGAGAGAGTGAAGGTATGGCAGAATAAACATTTGAGTTCTTACATGTCAAACCACAAGCAGAGTATAGTGAGAATAATTTTGAAATGGTATATCTTTTGAAAGCTCAAAGCTCACCCCCAGTGACATACCTCTTCCAACAAGGACACACTTCATAATCCTTCCCAAACAGTTCCACCAACTAGGACCAAGTACTCAAACATCTGAGCCTATAGGGGCCATTCCCATTCAAATCACAATATCTCCTTTCACCTACAAGCTGCCTACATACTGTTATAACATCTTAGTCTTAAAAAGCTCCAAAATTTTTTGTCCCGTTTTTTGAAAGTTTGAATGGACCATTTTAGAAAGCCAACAAAAGTTTCATGCTCAAGAACAGACTTTTAAAATGACATTACTCCCCTTTTCCAAAAATTATCTCCATTTCCACTGTTTTAAAATATTATATGATTATTATAATAGAGGGCATAGTTTTAATATTTACAGGTTAAGGATGACTCCAGCTAAGACTCCTAGCAACAGTGGAGAGGGTGCCTGAAGTGGACTTCTGAAATGAGATTGGTGACTACCCTAATTGTCATCAGAGAGCCTTCATCCAGTAACTGATGGAAGCAGATACAGAGATCCACAGCCAAGCACTGGGCTGAGCTCCAGGAGTCCTGTTGAAAGAGTTAGGAGGGAGTGTATGAGCCAGGGTTTCAAGGTAATGACAGAGGAACCCACAGGGACAGCTGACCTGAGCTCCTGGGAGCTCACCAACTCTGGACCAAAAGCTAGGGAGCCTGCATGGGACCAACCTAGGCCCTCTGCATGTGTGTGATGGTTGTGTAGGTTGGGTCTGTTTGTTGGGCTCCCAGCAGTGGGATCAGGACTGATCCCTAGCACTTAAGCTGGTGTTTGGTAACCAATTCACTATTCTGGGTTGCTTCTTCTGGCCTTGGTGCAAGGGGAGGAGCTTGGTTCTGCCTCAACTTGATGTGCCATGCTTTGTTGACTCCCATGGGAGACCTACCCCTTTCTGAACTGAGACTGAGGCGGAACGGATGGGGAGGTGTGAGGAGGGAATGGGAGGAAAGGAGGGAGGGAAAGCTGTGGTTGATATGTAAAATAAATGAAAAAAAAGTAATTAAAAACATCTCTCCAATGGGCAGTGGTGGCACATGCCTTTAGTCCCAGCACTTGGGGGTTATAGGCAGGTGATCTCTGAGCTAAAATCCAGGCTGGTCTACAGTTCCAGGACATCCAGGGCTACAAAGAGAAACCCTGTCACACATACACAATCTTTATATGTTTATTTAATAGATGGTCAAGGTATTTTAAATTATTTGTGAGTTCATTACTACTAACACCTTTTTTGGTTGACAATTTTAATACTAATTAGAATCTCACTTTTGTTATTTTATAATAGATTGTGGGTAGTCTTTTAGGTGACCAGCATCCCATTTAATTAACTCTAACTAAAATCAGTATAATATTGTAAATATTGACTAATAATGCATTCAACATGTGCTATTAAAATTAATAGAAAGGAAGTAATAAGTGAAAATATACTAGAGTTACATATCCATTTTCTACAGTTTTCTCTAATTTTTTACAATTTTATTTTCTATAAATCAAAATCAATATATTACTATCAGCTTTTCTACATCTTCTGATATTTTAAAAACTGCAAAAATAAAAACCTTTTTGCAATCTTGATTAAGGGTGAGAGAGAAAAAATTCATAAATTCATTTTGGAATGAGGCAAAAGGTAAAATTATACCTCAAAATAATTATTACTGAAGATCTCAAACACACCAGAATTGATGATATTTAAAAAGCTTTTGAAGCAAGCATAACCAACAAAAAATCTGAACACCACAACAATCAAAGAAGGAAGAAGAAATAGACTTACAGATCTACAACTCTACAGAAGTTCAAACTGACTGAAATGAGTTCTACATTCTAGCATAGTTAAAATTCTATTATTATAAAAATTAGCTCAACTATTGTAAGCTTATGGATTTAGAAAATATCAGGAGTCTAGCTTAAACTAGCTACTATTATTTGATAAAACAATTATTTGAAGGAAACAGAAAAGTTTTCTTCCAATATATAGAAAGTATAGAAATATTCTTAAAAATAATTAGGATAATAGATTTTATTCTTGGCCTTCATCTTTTCTCTGTAATCAGAGAATATGTTTTTGAATACCATGTCTTTACAATTATAATAAATTAAGTAATTAAAAACACATTTCAGAGATGATCATACTTTTGGAACAACAGCTACGCAAACACTGACCACGTCTGCACACAGGAGCCACTCCAGGAAGCACACAAGGCAAAGCCTGTCTTCTTACTACTTTTCCCCAGTTCAGGAAACCTTTTAGTATCCCGAATAATTGCAAAGTTGGCACCTCAGGATTATATGTCAAACTTTATGTAAAATGATGTACATTAAAATTTAAATACAAAAAGGTGCCTGCTAAACTCTTAAGGAGTGAGAGTTGGGCAAAAATAGCAAATGGTAAAAACTGGAGTGACTATTTAAAACTGCAGAAAGGGAGTGCAAATGTCAGATAGCTACCCAGTCTTCCTGGAGAGGGCTGGCTTCACCACAATGCATGCCAGGCTTGAGAGTCTCTCCTGGAAATTGTTTTACAGATGGCTATGTTTTAGATAACTGCTTCATAAATTATCTATGGCTTATTCATTATTATCAATTATTTTTTAATTAGGAGTTTAAATTGCTTCCTAATCTTGCACTAAAATTTTAACATAATATTCAACAATGTCTAAAATCAGATCCGTATTTCTAAAATACAGCTTTAATGAAGCAAATGGTGCCTGCTTCCCCTGTCAGCTCACTTAAAGTATGACATCAGCCATTCTCTTGATTTTTCTAAGATCTCTCCTCTTACATTGGCTTCTATATTAGAATGTACATGTGTATTGTATTTCACTTAATGTGTTCATTGGTATTATTACTGAAACCTCAGGATTTTTGCTTTGCCTTTGACATTTTAATTTTAGAAGAGTTCAGGAAAAATGACTTTCATTATTTGTTATTCATTAATTTTATCTGTAGTTTGTTGTGGTTTACATTAAAAATACTTTTAAATTACAAAAATAATATTTATGGTTTTTTACATCTCATATCTGTCCCTATAATACAAATTGCTAAATAAGTTGTGAAATTAACCAGTGAAGAATTATACCTTTAATATGGTTTAAATGACTAAAGTAAAATTCTTTATACCTTATGGCAGAATGCATAATTCCTTTAGTAAATTTCGTTTCAATGAAATTCAGAATGTTGATTCTTCTAGGGACATTGCCTATGAAGGCACTACAGCTAATAAAGGAACAAGAGTTGTATTGATCATGTTTAATGACTCTTTTAAATTAATGGGTCACCTGCTGGTTCAGAAGGCAGTACAGATCTCTAAGTGGGTAAAAATGAGTGGTTTTAAATTGATTTATAGGTCTACAAATCAATGATGAACACAATAATGGTAACAGAGCTTTCAACTAAATGATTTAACAAATATAATCAAACATTTACATTATGAATATTTCTGGGAACACTAAGATCCTATATGATCTGATATTTGATACCCAGGCTCAGTAAGAGTGGTTTAAGCCATGCAATCTTACATTTAGGTTCATTATCTTTTCGTTGTGTAATATGTAAGAGTATGAAAATAAAGCCTTTCAAATATAAGGTTCACAACTAAAATGTGTGCAAGCAGCTGATGCTGTTACAGGTGTTTACCTACTAAATACTCCAACATCAATAATAAAATTATTGTTGATAAGTTTGCCTTATTTGTTGACTACATACTATACGATACAAGTCGCTCTTCAGAGTAACTGGATGAGGTATGGTAGACACACAAGTGGGAGAGAAACAGATTTCCATAATTACAAGGACCAGATACTTTCAAATGCACCAAAGTACTGTCAAAATTCCATAAAGATGGCTGTCAACTCATATTGTCATTTTCATATATAATAATATTTAAAATATAGCTCAGTAAGTAATATTATTGTGATTTGTGTCTCTTATTAACGATGATAACTTTCTAAAATTAGATAACCATGGTGAATGCATGATTTCACTGTTTGAAAATGCTGAATTGAGCACTTCAAAGGTTGAGTTTTGTGGTATGTGAACTGTGTTACATCAATGTAGTAGGTTTTCACGCAGCTTTTTCAAAAGGTATTTGGTATTATTTATGTCTCTCCGTAGCACCTTCTAGACTCTTCCTTCTTGTCTTCCCTTTAATCCTACTGTTCTAAGTGTTCTATTTAACTATTTATAACACTGTATTCTATATCTCCTTTCTGGAAAGATTTCCTGGTTCCTTATTATTTACCTAACCTCTGTGATTATTTTAAACTAAACACACATATCCAAAACATAAAACATAATGCCTATTTATAAGAGAAAATATGCAATATCTTGATCTGGTTTACTTTACTCAGAATGATTGTTTCTATTTTTATCCATTTACGAGAAAATTTAATCTCCCTTAACAGCTGGGTAATATTCCATTCAGTCAATGCATGGCATTTTTATTATCTATTCATCCATTGATGGACACCTTAGCTGTTCCAATTTCTGGCTATTATAAATAGACCAGTAATGAACACAAATGATCAAATATCTCTCCTGTAAGATAAAGAGTACTTTGGGTGAATGACTAAGAGTGTTGCAGCTGGATCTTGCAGTAGGTCAATTTTCAGTGTTTTGATTAAACGCCACACTCAGGTCCACATTTGCTATTCCAGATTGCATTCCCACCTGCAATGGATGAGTGTTACACTTTCCTCCCATCTTCACCAGTATTTTCTGTCATTGTTTTATTGATCTTATCCATTCTGACCGGTGCAAGGTGATAATCCAAAGTAGTTTTAATTTGCATTTCTCTGGAGTCTAAGGATGTCAAATATTTTTAAAGTGTTTCTTAGTCACTGTGTTTCATCTTTAGAGAAATGTAGGAACACTTAGCCTTGAACAGATGTCTTTTTATCACAACTCTCCTCTCAAGACACATGGATATATGCAGAAGTGGGGTGGGGTATATCAGAGCTTAAGTAGCTGACAATTTTACAGAAAGTATTTTTAGATACAAAAGGGCAGACACATAAACTCACAAAGACTGAGGCAGCATGCACAAGACATGCACAAGATTAAACCAGATTAAATCCCAGCACAATGGAGGAGAAGTAGGCACAAAGTCCTATCCCTAGCCAAGAATCTATTCATAAATGATAGCTACTAAGAGAGGAAATACCTATCAGTTTTCTTCAACTGAGTGGCACTGGGAATGTCAACTACACCCCAGAGCAGACCTGATGCTAAAGAATCATAGGCCAACAGGTTTTTTAGGGCCTTTTTTTTTCTTTTTTAATTTTTGTATTAATTTGATAAGATAGATAAGAACCTGATATGTGATTGGTAGGAAGGTGAGAGTATCTGGGAAGGGTTGGCAGGTGGATGGAAAAGAATATTATAAAAATATACTATATGAAATTTTCAATGAATAAATTGTGAAAACAATGAAAAATTAAAAAACAGAAATAAGTAACTATAAAAATGTTCTATATATATTAATGGGCAAACATCAATATAAATAATATATAATGCCTAACATGCAGAAATTTTTCAATATGTATTTTTAAAATTATATTAATAATGTTTGAAATGTAAAACTAGTGAATTCATTTGACTTGTAGGAAATTTTATACTGATTATTCAAAAGAAAAAGATGATGCCTATTTCTATTTTGTTTGTTAATTTCTTTATGGGGTAATTAAAAGAAAATTAAGTAGATACTAATGAATATATTGTGCCCCATTGTATAAAGTTTTCAATTATATCAATTATTCTAACTTTGGAGATTCATGAGTGCATAAAATTGACTCTTTAAAAATCACTGCTTCAGTTGAGGCAGGTCCAGTCCCCTCCTCCCCACACCAAGGCTGAGCAAAATGCCTCAACTGAATCTACCAGGCTAATCTAAACCCCAGGGGAGACCTTGCCTTGGAGGAGGGGGAGAATGGGGAGTGTATTTGGGGGAAAGGCTGGGGGGTGGGAGGAGGGAGGACAGGGGAATCCGTGGCTGATATGTAAAATTAAAATAATTATAAAATAAAAGTATAAAAAAAATCACTGCTTCAGGTAATACTATCTTGAAAATCCATGTTCAGATAATGCTTTACATTTTGTGTTTTAGAAAAATTAATCCTCATTGAAACCTGTAAAGTTATATATATAATATACCTCTCCATTGTGATAAAGAGGGGTTTTCATCAAATTCACTAATAATGAAGGCTAGAAGAGGTTGTTCATAACAATTTTGGTGGTAAATATTAGTATGGCAAACCTATGAATGCAAATAACTAGTGAGTGTCTGGTCAGATTTTATAGTTCTGTCTGGAGGTTAAGACTGCTCCTTCTGCTTGTAAAGGTACATATGTAAGTTCAAGGTGAAGACCATGTACTTGCCCGTTGCCTGACCTAGAGCATTCCAGAAGAAAGCTCTTTCACTTGACCCCCACTCAATGTAAACATGAGAGGAACCTATAGTCAGATTGAGAAACTCTTGCCTTTGAGTTTTTCTTCATTTGCTTTGGTGACTTTTTTTTTCTTTAAGACAAGATTTCCCTGTGAATCCCAGACTGACCTGGAATTCATTATCCTCCTGCTTCAGCCTCCGTGGTACTGAAATCATGTGTATGCCATTATTCCCAGCATGCTAATATTTCTTTGTTTAATCCATTCAATTTCACACTTGTTTGTTATCATAAAATTACATACACTTTCCCAGCTAATAACATTGTAGTTTAAAAAACTGAGATAATAATATTCTGTTTAATATGAAAAAATTAGGCAAAATTTAATAAACATATTTTCCACTATAAATCCTTTCTATATGATTATATATACATTTTACATTATTCAGAACTCTGAAGGTAATGAAGGCCTTAACAAACTACCATGTCAATTTGTTTTGTTGTGTGAATGATATTCTTCATACAATGTGTTTTATGATGAGACGAGATTGCATTATTCAATAAGCAAACACACATTCATTACTTAGGAACACATATTTCTTCACATATGTATTTTATGACACCTTAATGTAATTATAAATGTATTTTGATGTTGTTTCCATCACATGGATCATATCCAGCTACTTTTTTAGGTCAGTCTCTAAAGGTCTTCTTTCCACGATTCTTGACAGAGATCCCAAACTCATCTATGTGACTTTCCCATAATCTAATTAATCCTTGTACATATGTTCAGAACATTTTTCCCCAAATAAAGTCTTCTTAAAGATTTTTAGAGACTTACGTATTCACATAAAATAAATTCCAAATGCCACGCAGAGCCTGAGGACCTTGCTGCTCTGATCTGAGGCATTGTGCTCTACCTGATGTTAAAAACACGTAATAATAAAGAGCAATGCCTGCCATGATGCTCAGCCATCAACTGTAATTTGATGTGAACTAAATATAAATCTCATTATTTCTTTTTATTATAACTTGGATGAATGTTTTGCTATGAAATTTTACTTTCATCATCACCAATCTGGTTCAAATGAAACGTAAGTCTGCGACCTGCACATATTCAGTCTAAACTCTTTCCACAGTGGCCAGCCTGCATGAGTTGACCAGTATGTCTTCAACTTCTTTTCCTGGCATCTCCATTTCTGCACTGCATGCTCTTTTGAAGGCAGTCAGTCAGACTGAGGAACTCATCATATCTGAATATGGCTGACTCCTTTGTGCCCGTTGTTATATGCTGTTCCCTTTATATCTATGTAATGCACTTAGGTGGTTACCTTATATAGTAAATTAATAAATGTATGTAATTTTAAAATTACATGAAAACACATATAAATTCTCATTTGTTATTTGATCTTATCTAATAGGTCCCCACTATTTTCTGTATATGGTTCCTTATCTCCTGGTGATTGTTATCAGTCTAAATAAAGTATTAAACTCAATATGCTCATCAGTAGACATTTTAAATAGAATATTAAATGCAATCTGTTCATTCTAATTTAGAGTTTAATGCAACTAAAATAAATTATTTTGTTTCTCAGTTTTTCTTTCATGATATAATTTTTCGTTCATTTATTACTAATCATTTTGATTGAAATAAAAGAACACATGTTCTTATTGTCAGAAGCAAAATGATAGGAAAGTGATGTAAAATGTTTATAATCGCATATAACCTCCATTCCCACCTCTGTGCATCATCAATCTTAGCAGATTGCTGCATTTCCTTGCCCATTTATCTCCAGACATATGATCCTATGAAACACATGTGCACTTCCATAGAAGTGGCAGATATTGTTAGTCACTCATACAATATTCATTTTTCTTTGCTGCCTTACAAATGGAGATAATTTTTACTCAGGAAATGATATTACCAATGTACTCTGTTAAAATGTCACAATAAAAGTTTTCCTGTCAGGTAGAGGGATAATGAGACAAAGGTCTTGGCTCTAAGAAAGATATAAATGTAACTGAATGAGCTTTAGAGAAAGTTTGTGAAAGCAGGCAGGGTCAACAGTATATTCTTACATCCTGAAATCTGACTAGAAGAAATGGGCAGGGAAAAGTGATACATATCTAAGGCTCGCATATTACAAAATGAAACAAGGTTGTACTACCTTGGCCTCAGGAAATCTTTGCAATCATCCTATACTACTTAACCTTCAGTCTATTGTTTTGTGAGAAAAATAATACATTTATTTGTTGTTTATTTAACAAGAATAATAATATCCATTCTTCAAGGTCAGTAATTCTGGAATTGATGAAGGCTTTCCCACCTAGTGACACTGATCTAATGTAATTTGTCTGTGTCTAAGAAAAGACAAAGGATTGGTTGCTTCAAACTTTGTCCCCTACAAATTCTGCTGCGGAAAGCCTACAGGCAACCTCTTGTGGGTTGTTATTCTGTGATAACTAGGACATAGTCCACAAGGTAGATTTGCTAAAGCTATGTGGATTTTTTTTTTTGGTTTTTCGAGACAGGGTTTCTCTGTGTAGCTTTGCGCCTTTCCTGGGACTCACTTGGTAGTCCAGGCTGGCCTCGAACTCATAGAGATCCACCTAGCTCTGCCTCCCGAGTGCTGGGATTAAAGGCGTGCGCCACCATCGCCCGGCAGCTATGTGGATTTTAATAAAGATCTTTATGTTACCTTACAGAGACATGTGGAAATTTACACTGTCTCCAGGAAATGAATGAGTTTCCATTCTCTAAATGCATATTGTCACTGATATTATTAACTCTCTCCAAAATTATTAATTTCAATGCTAAATTCAGCCATGAGGTTGAAGATTACATGACATTGTCATTACTTCTGGGTTGATTATCATTTAGCTTTCATTTTTTCAAAGTTAATTATAATATTCTTTAAGTATTTTTCTCTTTCTTATGAATCATTTTCTTTTACTATATATTTTTAAGTCTTTGAGGTTATAATATAATACATCATTTATCCCCTTCCCTTTTCTACCTCTAAACCTTTTCATATATCTGTCCTTGCTTGTTTTCAAATTCATGGCTTTATTTTCTTTGTTTTAAGATGCATGTGTATGCCTGTGTGTAAATTCGTATGTGTTTGTGTGTGTACCATATAACACACACACACACACACACACACACACACACACACACACACACACACAAAATCTGCTCCATAGGGGTGATCATTTGGTTTCTTTTAATTTGTTTTTACTCTTACCAATTCCTTAGTCTCTTTGTAATTATACTAATATAATTAATATATGTGCTAATTATTTCCCTTTGGTCCACAATCTTGTAACTGATTTTCTTCATGAAGAATTTTTAAATTTAAATATATACTATTTCTTTAAGTGATATATTGTATTGGTATTTGCTCCACCCATGACCTTGGGCTATAGAGCAGAAAGGAGGTGGTGCTTCCTGCCTTTGCACTTGACCTCTTAAAAGGAGAGGAGAGAGGGGTCATGATGTTTCTTTTCCTACTTCCTGCTTCCCAGCATGATCAAACACCAGGGCCTGGGAATTTAACCCAGGTCCTCTGGAACATCAGTCAGTGCTCTTAACCACTGAGCCATCTCTCTCCTCTTTTATTTTTTAAATGGTTAATAGGGATTTATTAAGATATAAATTGAGGGTATGACCAGGAGCAAATCTACCTGGTAGTTTGATCAGATCAGGAAGCACGCAGTAGGAAGAAGGGGCTCCTGACCCTTCTTCCTTGCTTTCATTATGACAAAAATTAGTCATTTGTGCAAGAAACTGCTCTTGCATGGACTGTTTTACATTATGTTGTATAAACTGGCCATACAGGACCCATAGAAAAATGACCACTGAATTTTGCCAAAACAAGGTAAAATGGTCCTTTGGGTTCCTGCTTTACAGAGGAAACTGCCAGACATTCTACAGGACACAGGGAGAAGCAACTGGGAGACGCTAGACCTATAGGCTTAAGATGGATGTTCCAACATTGCAGAGGAACTTTAGGTGACTTTTCAGACAGCAGACTGTCTCTATCATTTCTAGAACTTTGGAAGTTGCTTGCAATGCATTTCCTGTTGACTCAGGTAATATTATATCCTTCTGGGGTCTTTGATGTAGTTGAAGACTAGATTGTTATAATTAATTTTCCTTGGTTATGAAAAAAGATAAATTAGTTGTGAAACTTTAGAGTCACAAAAATAGGATAGATGATAGAGTATTTTCTTTAATTTTGCCAAATACAAATAGACTAGATATTATAACTGTAATTCTCGCTTGATAACTGTTTTGTTATATGTAATTTTACTGTATTAAAGTTAAAACCTTCCTACTTGGTTAGACAGAAAAGAGGAAGTGCTGTGGGATACCTTTCTTTTTTTATTTTTAAACTAGTTTCTTTATTTTTATCATTAAGAAATTTTCTATTCATTTTGCATACCAACCACAGATCCCCCTCTCCTCCCTCCTTCTACTCCCCAGTCTTCCTTCCCAACCCACCCCCCATTCTCACTTCCTCCAAGGCAAGGTCTCCCATGGGGAGTCAGCAGAGCCTGGTACATTCATATTAGGCAGGTCCAACCCCCTCTCCACTGCACCAAGGCTACACAAGGTGTCCCATAATAGGCACTGGGCTCCAAAAAGCCCAAGGAATGCTCGATCATACCACAAGGACACCTGCTTAACTATGTTCATAGCAGCATTTTTCATATACCTAGATCCCCCTCAATCGAAGAATGAATAAAGAAAATGTGGCTTATACACACAATGGAGTATTACTCAACAGTAAAAAACAATGATATTATTAAAATTTTAGGCAAATGGATGGAACTAGAAAATATCCTGAGTAACACAGACTCAGAAGGACAAACATGGTATGTACTCACTCATAAGTGGATACTAGATGTAAAGCAAAGGATAACCAAACTATAACCCACAGCTCCAGAGAAGCTGGCTAACAAGGAAGACTCTAAGAGGGCCACACAGATCTCCCAGTAAAGGAGAAATAGATGAGATCCACATGAGCAAACTGAGGTTGAAGGAGGGTAATGGAGGGAAAGGAATGGGGGATGAGAACATAAGGGAATGGGAGTTTCAAGTTAGAACAGGGAAAGAATGGGAGAGGAAGGAAAGAGATACTATGATAAACAAAGATGTCATGGGGACAGGAAGAAATAGGGTGTTGGGGAAGTTCCCAGGAATCCACAAGGATGACTCCATCTTCAACTACTAACAATATTCAAGAGGGTGCCTGAACTGGCCTACTCAGGTAATCAGATTAGTGAATACCCTAACTGTCATAATAGAGCCTTCATCCAGTAACTGATGCAAGCATATGCAGAGATCCAAGGCCAGGAGCAAGGGAGCTCCAGTAGTCCAATTGATGTGAGAGAGGAGGAACTCTATGAGCAAGGGACATCAAGATCATGATGGGAAAACATACAAAGATGGCCAACCAAACCAGTGGAAACTCATGAACTGTGGACCAATAGCTGTGGATCACCCATGGGACTGGATAAGCCCTCTAGATAGGCAAGACAGTTGTTTAGCTTGAACTGTTTATGGGGGTCCCAGGCAGTGGGATCGGGATCTGTCCCTGGTGCATAAGTGGGATATCTTTCTGTAAGCTGTGAATGTGTGTTGCTCTGATTGGTTGATAAATAAAGCTGCAATGGCCTATGGCAGGGTAGGATAGGGTTAGGTGGTACATTTGAACTAAAGATAAGAGAAAGAAGGGTGAAGTCGGGAGACGCCACCCTGTCACCCAAGGAGTAATAATATGCCAGCAGACTGATAATGCTACAGCCACATGGCAACATACAGAAAATAGAAATGTGTTGAGTTAAGTTATAAGAACCCTGACCCACAGGTCATAAAATTTATAAATAATATAAGCAGTTGTGAGACTTGGGTGGGAGAGATTTATCAGACCACAGGCCCGGGCAGGACCAGAGAAAGTTCTGGCTACAATATACGTTCATACATTTTTCTTATTTATACTTTTTACCTACTATGAATCAATTCCTGAAACTACTTCCCTGCCCTCCTAGCAAATCTGTTTCCCAAGTATGGCATTAAATTAATATTTCTATCTGCTTTTATTAGTTATCAATGACAATAAACAGTAATTCATGGTACAACTTAAATATTTTTTTTAAAGATTTATTTATTTATTATGTATACAGCATGTATGACTGCAGGCCAGAAGAGGGCACCAGATCTCATTACAGATGGTTGTAAGCCACCATGTGGTTGCTGGGAATTGAACTCAGGACCTCTGGAGGAGCAGTCATGCTCTTAACCTCTGAGCCATCTCTCCAGCCCCACAACTTAAATATTTTTAAATTAACATATTTTAATGTCTTTCCAGTTACACCCTGCTGTATTGTCTAAATAGTTGTTAGGAGGATCATTCAGCCAATGGGTAGTTTTACATCATCACAAAGCTACCATTGTAGCCTTGAATGGACAAGGCTTCCTTGGTACTGCCTGGGTTTGTGCAGTGCTCATACTTCTGGTAACTGAATGCAAAAGCCAATAGAAAGACATCTGGTACAGTGTAGATGGATTTTATTTATTCTTAACCGGGATCTTCCTGCCAGGAGGATCTTACTCTGATATGATGTGGCCACTTAGTTATTATGGTAAGGCTTATTTGTAATTTTCAAGGCTTTTAATAGAATGATAACTTCTGATTTGGTTTGATTTCTTAGCAAGCTGTTAAAAGTTACCTCTTGAATGTTTCCAGAGCATGAATTAAACTTTAAGTAGTGTGTCCTTACATTACTTAGAATTTCCAAACATCAGGTGATTGTTTGAGGCCCTTTATGGACTGGAGAGATAATCTGAATAAACATTTTCTTAAATTGGCAACTATTCAAATATTGAAAGAATGTTTACAGAAGTGTTAATAGCCACAAGGCAAGGGCATCAGCTGTTTGGTCTTTTTCAGTTGCGAGGCTTGACACCTGCCTGTCATAGAAAAATAACCCATAGTAAAAGACATTTGTTACACCTCTTAGCTGAATCTGAAACCTGGATGCTCTAGAAATTTTCCCAATGATTAGGAAATAGAGTGTTAGCTGACGTGTAATTATAATTTTCTGGGATTTAGAGCTGTAAGATTCAGTATCTTTAACAGTTTCTTTCGCAACTATTATTTATTTAGTAAGGAAATTATACCTTTGCTTTGTGACATGTTTAAAAGGATGCCATTGTAGGGTGGAACATTTAATGCCAAAGTCCTCTGTGAGTAAATTAGCTCTCTATCATTAGTTGGAGTAGTCATTAGTAGTTTTCTTTTCTCTACTGACAACTTTAATAAGACAGCACCCAAATTAATACTTAGTTGTGGTTAATCATTATAATTTCTTACACAAGTTCTCTCCATCTCTTCTAGCCTTCAGTTTCCCATTTCATCTCCTTCTGAATGAACTTATGCTTTCTACAAATGATCCAATTTATGGATCATTCATTATAGGTTTTACCATATGTAAGTTAATGTGGGCATTTGTCATTCTATGTTCCTTCACCATAATGTTTAATTCCTTGGAATAAAGTCTATAATTTTTTCTCTCCAAATAAATTGTTTCTTTCTGATTGTTATAGGAGTGTTTTTATGAGGTGAGAAAAATGTAAGTTGGAATAATGCTAGCTTCAGTCTTTCAGATCAGAAAGGGAATATTACATTAGATATAAAGAACATGAATAATGTAGGTTCCCAGTATTCATAATTCAGGGTCAGCAAATTTCAAATAGATATAACTTTGAAATTAGATCATTAATTTTTATTTTGCAGTAAATTTCCAATTGCTAATTTAGTGAAGACATACATAATGGTGGCCAAAGAGAATCACTATTGAATCTAGAAAATATTTAACATAGGAAGCTAAGGACCCTGCATAAATAGGCTCCCAATTATCATTAATATATTAAACTTAGGTCATGTTTATGTAAAGCAGTCAACAAAAAATAAAATATGTAATATTCTTTTTATATCATTTATTTATTTTATTTTTCTTTTATTGAAAATAAAGTTTTTTTCTCATATATCCTGATTATACTTTTCCCTCTCTCTACTCCTCCCAGTTCCTCCTCACATCTCCTCCCTACTGGATCTACTCCATTTCTGTCTATCGTTAGAAAAGAACAAGTTTCTGAGAGTTAAGAACCAAACATAACAAATAAGATACAACATGATGAAGCAGAAACTATCATGTTGAAGTTGGACATGGCAACCTAACAGGAGGAAAAAGGATCCTAAGAGCAGGCACAAGAGTTGGAGACCCACTCATTCTCATAATCTAGAATCCCAAATACTAAGTGGATAGATATATATATACACAGAGGATTTGGTGGAAACCCATGTAGGTCCTGTGCTTGCTGCTTAGGTCTCTGTGAGTTCATAACCACCTTGCTTGGTTGATTTAGAAGGCCTTTTTCTCCTAGTGTCTTCCATCCTGCTGACTCTTAAATGTTTTGCCTCCTCTTCTATAAGATTTCTTGAGCTCTGACGGGAGGAATTTGATGGAGACCTCCAGTTTAGACTCTCTCTCCACATAATGTCTAGCTATGCGCCTATGTATCTGATTCCCTCTACTGCCATGGAAGCCTCTCTGTTACTGACTGGATAAAGCACTGATCTGTGAGTATAGCAGAACAGCATTAGGAATCATTTTATTGATTTTTTTTTTTTTTGACTCGAATTTTGGTTTTACCCTATGTTTCTGGGCTATCTATTCTCTTGTTACACAGCGAGTGTCAGTATAGCTTCCTTCTCATGGAGAAGGAAACAAATCAAATCAGACTTTGGTTGGCTTTTTCCACAAATTCTGTTCCACCATTGCCCTAGCATAGTTTGTAAGCTGGACAGATTGTAGGCTAGAGGTTTGTGGCAGGGTTGTTGTATGCATTTCCCCTTCACTAGCCTGCAACGTACTTTCCCATACTAAAAATACTAGAACAAGGGGTTAGAGCTCTATTTAGGCATCCGTGTCTCCAGGTTTAATAAATTGTGTAGGTGTTGTTCTCAGCAATGGGGCAATACTTAGCCATTCTGCAGGCGTAAGATGGACTCTCAAAGTAACTTTGATTTGTATTTCCTGATGGCTAAAAACGTTGAACCTGTCTTTAAGTGTTCTGAGCTACTTGAGATTCCTCTATTGAGAATTACATATTTAGATCTCTACCCCATTTTTTAATTGGATTATTTGGTTTTTTTTTCCTTTTGATATCTAGTTTCTTGAGTTCTTTATATATTTTGGATATTAGTCTTCTATTGAATGTGGGGTTGGTAAAAATATTTTCATATTCTGTAGGCTGCTAATTTATCTGATTTTCAATATTCTTTGCCTTATAGAAGCTGTTCAGTTTCTTGAGGTTCCATTTATGAAATGTTGATTTTAGTGTCTGTGCTATCAGTGTTCTATTCAGAAAGTCATCTCCTGTCCCAATGTATTCAAAGCTATTCCCTATATTCTTTTTTATCAAGTTCACTGTATCTGGTTTTTATGTTGAGATTTTTGATCCACATGAACTTGAGTTTTAGACAGTTTGATAAATATGGAACTATTTGCATTCTCCTACCTGCAGACATCCAATTAGGCCAGCACCATTTGTTGAAGATGTTTCCTTTTTATCCAGTGTATATTTTTGGTTTCCTTATCAAAACTCAGATGTCCATACATATATGGATTTATGTCTGAGTGAGGAATATTCCTTTATACTGTGTGAATATGTGTCACTGTGATTGGGTTAATAAAAAATCTTATTGGTCAGTAGCTGAACAGGGTAAAGTCAAATGGCAAAATCAGACAAGGGACAAGGAAGTCTGAGGAGTTGCCAGGTAGACAAGAAGAGCAAACAGGAGGTGCAAGAGTCAAGAGAGATAACACCACATGGCAAAATATAGATGAATAAAAGTGGGTTAATTTAAGTTGTAAAAACTAGTTATGGGGTGTGCGACGTTAATAGATCGGAGGAGAGCAGGCGGACTGTGAGTTAAGCTGGTAAATAGCTCCAGGAAAGAAAAAAAAAAACAAAAACAAAAACAAAAACAACAAAAAAAAAAACTAGTTATAATTAATATTAAGTCTCCATGTTGATTATTTGGGAATAGTGGGTAGAAAAGAAAAACTCTGCCTACAGCTGGGTCTTCAATTTGATTTCATTGATCAACCTGTCTGTTTTTATTCCAATAGCATGTGTTTTTTTTTATTCCTATTACTCTGTACTACAACTTGAAATAGCTGTGGGAGGCTTCTTCTATATGCTGTGAATGTGTATTGCTCTCATTGCTTGATAATAAAGCTATTTGGCCAATGACAAGGCGGGATAATGTTAGGCAAAAAAAAAAAAAAAAAAAAAAAAAAAAAAAAAAAAAAACTAAGGAGGGGAAGAAGAGGATGGAGTTGGGAGATGTGAGCCAGCCAATGAAGAAACAAGATACCAGAAAACTGATAAGCCATGGGCCACTTGGTGATACATAGATTAATTGAAATGGGTTAATTTAAATGTAAGAGTTAGTTAGTAATAAGCCTTAGCCATTGGCCAAGCATTTATAATTAATGTAAGCCTCTGTGTGGTAATTTGGGAAGTGGCTGCCTGGTATTGGTGGACATATTAAGGCAACTCCACATAGTTAAAAAGGAGGTTTATTTTGTGGGGTAACTTACAAGTAAAGGGATAGGTTACAGGGTCCAGGAAAGGTGTAGTGCAGTTCATAGATGTTCTGGAGAACTCTGCTCAGTCTACCTCCAGCGTCCAGGATACAGGAACCAAGAGAGCTGGCACATCTGGACCTTGGGTCTTAAGAGCTTCTCTCTCAGCCCAGCCTTACCAGAAGCTTCAAGGGGGTGGTACTTTCAGGGCAAAGCTGGAACAGCTACCCACCACAGCCTGGTGTTTTGGAACTGACAGGACAAAAAGCTCTGTCTCCATTTACATGAAATCAGAAATTGGGGGGAGGGCAGCAGTTTTCCTGTTGTTCATGATTATTTAGGCATTTTTATTTTGTTTTGTTTTTCAATATGAAGATGAGAATTTTCCTTTCAATGTTTGTAAATAATTGTGTTGGAATTTTGATGGTGATTGTGTTAAATCTGTAGATTGTTTTTCATAGGATGATCATATTCACTATGCTAATTGTATTGTTCCATGACCATGGACAATGTTTCCATTTTCTGATATCTCTTCCTTCAAAGACTTGAAGTTTTTATGTATACAAGTCTTTACTTGCTTGGTTAGAGTCATCCCAAGATATTTTGTATTATTTGAGGCTATTATGAAATATGTTGCATCTCTGATTTCTTTCTCAGTCCATTTATCATTTGTATATAGTTAGGCTGCTGATTTTTTTTTTTAGTTAATCTTGTATCTAGCTAATTTGCTGTAAATATTTATCAGCTGTAGGAGCTCCCTGGTGGATTTTTAGGGTCACCTATGTATAGTATCATATCATCTGCAAATAATAATACTTGGACTTCTTCCATTACAGTTTGTATCTTTTTGATCTCCTTTAGTTGTCTTATTGTTCTAGCTAACACTACAAGTACTACATTGAATAGATATGGAAAGAGTGGACAACTTGTCTTGTTCCTAACTTTAGTGGAATTGCTTTTAGTTTCTCTCAATTTAACTTGATGCTTACTATAGGCTTGCTGTAAATTGCTTTTATTATGTTTGAGTATGTCCCTGGTATCCCTAAACTTGCCAGGCTTTTATCATGAAGGAGTGTTGGATTTTGTCAAAGGCCTTTTCTGTGTCTAATGAGAGTATCATGTGGTTTTTGTCTTTCAGTCTCTTTATATGGTGGATTATGTGTACTAATTTTCATATATTGAACTATCCCCACATCTCTGGGATGAAGCCTACTTGATCTTAGTAGATGACGCTTTTGATGTATTCTTGAAATCGGTTTGCAAATATTTTATTGAGTATTTTTTCTCAATGTTCATAAAGAGAAGTGGTTTCTAATTCACTTTCTTTGTTGGGTCTTTATGTGGTTTGGGTATCTGTGGTTAACTGTCGACTTATAAAATGAATTGGGTAATATTCTTTTCTGTTTCTCTTTTCTGGAACTATGTGTGGAGTATTGGTGTTAACTCTTGTTTGGAAATCTAGTAGAATTCTGTGCGAAAACCATCTGGTCCTGGGAGGTTTTGGCAGGGAATTTTTATGACTGCTTCTATTTCATTAGGTTCTATAGTTCCTTAAATTATTTATCTGATCTTGATTTAATTTTGATAAGTGGTGCATATTGAAAAATTATACATTTCTTTTAGATTTCTCAATTTGGTGGAATACATTTTTTTTTTAATATGTCCTCATGTTTCTCTAGATTTCCTCTATGTCTGCTGTTAGGTCTCCCCTTTGTTTCTGATTTGGTCAATTTACATATTCTTTTTCTGCCTTTTATTTAGTTTGGATAAGAGTTTGTTTATCTCTTTTTTACTTTCTCAAAGAACAAACTCTTTGTTTCATTAATTCTTTGTACTATTCTCTTTGTGTCTGTTCCATTAATTTCAGCCCTAAGTGATTTTTTTCTTGCCATTTACTCTTCTGGGTGTGATTCTTTCATTTTGTTCTAGATCTTTCAGGAGTGCTGTTATTGTGCTAGTATGAGACCTCTCCAACCTTTTCACATAGGCACTTAGTGCTATGAATTTTTCTCTTAGCACCACTTTCATTGTGTTGCATAAGTTTGGGTAGGGTGTGTATTCCTTTTTATTGAATTCTAGAAAGTCTTTAATTTCTTTATTTCTGTGTTGACACATTTTTCATTCAGTAGAGAGTTCTTCAGTTTCCATGAGTTTTTAAGCTTTCTGTTGTTTCTGTTGGTGTTGATATCTAAGTTTAATCCATAGTGGTCTGATAAGAGGCTGGGAGAGGTTTCAAATGTCTTCTATCTGTTGAGACTTGATTTGTGTCCTAGTACGTGGTCAGTTTTGGAGAAAACTGCATGAGGTTCAGAGAAGGCATATTATTTTGTGTTTGGGTGAAACGTTCTGTAAATATCTGTTAGGATCACTTGGTGTATAACATCTGTTGTGTCCAGTATTTCCCAATCTAATTTTTGTCTGGATGATCTCTATATTGGTGAGAGTAGGTATTGAAGTTTCCCAATGTCATTGTATGAGGGTTGATATGTGATTTAAGCTGTAGTAGTGTTTTGTTTATAAACTTGAGTGCCCCTGAATGCTAAGAACATTGATGCTAAGAACTGAAATGTCATCTTGGCAGATTTTTTTTTTTTTTGCTTTGATGAGTATACAGTATTCTTCCCTATCTCTTCTGGTTAGTTTTCGTATGAACTCTACTTTTTTTAGATATTAAAATGGCTAGACCAGCTTTCTTCTTAAGCCCATTTGTTCTATGATTTTGTAGAAACATTTTTCAGGGCCTTTAGGGGAATTTATTCTCCTTCCTCTATACCTATTATTCTTAGGTTGGTCTTTTCATAGTGTTCCAGATTTCCTGAATGTGTTGTATTCAGAGTTATTTTAGATTTAATATGGGTTTTTATATCAATATGTCCATTTCTTCTATAATATCTTCAATACTTGATATTTTCTCTTTAACCTCTTGCATTCTGTTGGTGAAGCTTGCCTCTATATTTCCTGTTCAAAATTCTAAATTTTTCATTTCCAGAATTCCCTCAGTTTTTATTTGCTTTATTTATTATTTTCCAATTTCAGTTGAAATTGGAACTTGAACAGTTTAACTTATTTCTTTACACTGTTTGTGTTTTCCTGAATTTCTTTAAGGGATTTACACATTTCCTCTTTAAAAACTCTTATGATACTCATAATTTTTGTTTTAGAGTATTTTCTTGTGCTGCAGCTATGTTGGAAGGTTCAGGGCCTGCTATGGTAGGCTATCTGGGCTCTCTCTATTAGAGATATAGTACCCTGACTATTATTTATTGCTTTTAATCTGGCATCTTGGCATCTGGGTTTGGAATGATTAAAGGTCAAGATATTGATTTCTGGATTTGTCTTTTTTGGGTGGGTGTTTTGTTCCTTGGTTTCTGATTTCTCTTTAGATTTTCAGAGAATGTGATACCTGTGTGTTGCCTGTTTTCTGGGCATGCTCAGCTGGCATCACAGGGAATGCCTGCTGGTATTGGGGGCTGGGATACTGGGATGAGTTGGAGGAAGTAATGTTGGAGGACATCACCATGATTTATTGCTGATAGAGTCATAACAGAAAGGTAGAACACAGCAGATTTTTAGCTACAGAGCTTGGGATGAGACGAGGGGTATTGGATCTCAGGAGTAGTAGGATAGGTATAGGTCTCCCTTTAGCCTACTTGTTGCCCTAGGAGGAGCAGGCCTTGGGGTGGCAGAGGGTAATTGCTCAAGTTGGAGCCTGGGACAAAGCTAAAATGGAGAGAGAGAGGTTAAGAGGGGATGGTCTGTGGGATCCTCAGGAGATGTAGGAAGTGGGGGTGAAAGGTTAGAACTGGTGTTCTATAGTAGCACTAGGGTTAAGACCAGTGTTGGTCTGGGGAACAGAGAGAGAGAAAACATCTCTGGCAAAATATGTATTACTTTTATTCTATAAATAAAACAAGATGGTTCTTAGAATCAGCATAGAATTTTTTGTTGTAAGGTGATGGGTTAATTTAATATTGATTTTCTTAACTAAACTGATAGTTTATTATATCAAAACACACATGTTCACAACTTGTTTATATAAATGTAAGATAATACTGTTCAGAAGATATTTTAGTACTACATCACTCTCAAGTGAAATGAACAAATTAAGCCAAATGAACCTGTCACTCCACAACTGAGAATCTATTGTAAGGAAACAGTTCATATATGCAGAACTTTATTATGAATGCTATTTTTAGTCTATTACTACAAAATCATTTCAATCATCCTAGATCTCTAAACATAAGAAGATAACTAACTCTACTAAACAGAATAGTGATTTTGCAAATAACTTGCATTTAGAAGGGTTCTGACATTTCTGATTCTCTCAGATGAATCTCTGAGGAAGAGAGTAGTTCTCACCCTGACTCCACTCATTATCTTCTATTTCTGTGCTTGGTGTTCTCTTGGTCTACAGGGATACCTCTAACATGAAATGCTACATTTCAAAATTGTACATACTTCCAAATAATAGACTTATTCTTAATTGTTTGTGAATATTAGGTGGGAGAATGAGGATGAATCTGATACTTATGATAACCTCACAAATAATCTGTTTTGGGAGAGGGACATTCATTTGAAAGTTAAAAATCCCCTTCTCTTCTCTAATAGTCACAGAAAAGGAAACTTGCTTAAATCTGAAATTGGTGGAAAGCAAAGGAAAACAGAGGAATGAAACTTTGGCATCAGAGCAGAAACTGAAGATATGACTTGGTAGTTAACATTGGAAGTACAATGTATCTTGGTGGCTACAATGGAGAAACACATCTCTTCACTTCATAGTTGCTAATCCTACTACACAGCACTGACAAATTTATATTTTTATTGCTTCTGAATGTCTATTAATGCCTTGCCCAAGTTCCAAGCCATTGAGTAAATAAGATGTATATTGAAGATGAGGAAATGAATCCTGGCTCTAGAGAGGAGAAAACAGATTTCGTGAAAACTTCTGCTTTTGGGCTTTTAAAGCAATTGAGCACACCAAAACAACAGAAATAATGGAATAAAGGCAGCAGACTTCCAATTAATGCCTCTTCTCTAGAAATCAAAAGTATAGACCCCAACTGGCAAAATGCTTTGGAAGCACAATAAAAATGTGAAACTTACTGTTCATTTTTAATATAAACCATTCATATTTTCATATGAATGGTAGGTAATTTTAGAATTATGAATTGTAGATTTATGGTTCATGTTTTCTAACATTTGTGAGTAGTTTCCCAATTAAAATTTTTTAAATCAAAATTAATAATTTATGTTCAACAATAACTGCCAACTTTGTGTTAGTACTTTTTATTAAGTTGTTGAGATGATTTTTTTATTTAAAATAAGATTTTCTTTTCATACAATATAGTCTAATCACAGTTTCCGCACCCCAAGTTCTCTTAGATTTTCCCCACCTTCCCACCCTATGGTGATATTTCATTTGTACTGAAATGTGATTTTATTTGTATGTTAATAAATAAAATTGCCTGGGGTTCAGAGCTAATAGCAAGCCATAGCAGAAGCTGAGTGGTGATGGTGCACTCCTTTAATCCCGACTGCATGACAGGCAGATCTCTGTGTGTTCAAGGATACAGGTGGCATGGAGACAGACCTTTAATCTCAATACCAACCATAGAGACCTGGAAGTCTGTATAGACAGGCAGTGAAAAGGAGGTCATGTGGTTGGGTTTACAACCAAGAAGGCAGAACAGAAAGTCAATAACAAGACAGATACACAGGAAGTAGGTCTCTTTTGGAGGGGAAGGAGAGCAGCAGCAGTGAAGGGTAAAAAAGGGTTTTTAGTATCAGCTCTTAGCTACTGCTCTGACCTCTTGGGCTTTTAACTCTGTATTTGGCTCTGTGTTTCTTATTTAATAAGACCATTACATCTACACCAGCTACCCAACTCCATACCTTTTCTTCTCTTTTCTCAGAATACCAAAAGGCATTTCCCTTTCTGTGGAAATCTAACTCTCCATATGTAGTCCCTTGTTCTATAACTAGCCTCTGTGGTAATAGGAATTGTAGCCTGTTTAACAAAGAATTAAAATCTAACATCCACATATAAGAGAATACATACCACATTTGTCGTTTGGGGTCTGGGTTTCCTCACTTGTGATCATTTTTTTTTCTAGCTCCATCCATTTACCTGCAAATTCCATGATTTTATTTTTTTGAACAGCTGAGTAATATTCCATTGTGTAAATGTACTACATTTTCTATCCATTCTTCCATTTATAGACATCTAATCTGTTTTTAATTTCTGGATATTATAAATAGAGCAGAAATAAACATGATGCTTGTCATTCTAGGTGCTGGTATCTGGTTTTGTGTTTGTAGGGTAGATGTTCCATTCCTTGCTTTCTGTTTTCGTCTCTGTTTCTCAGGAAGCTGTGGTGGCTGTGGGTTTCCTAGGAAGGAACACTTCTGATATCCCTTGTCAGGTATAACAATGTTGCTCCTGGGGAGAACTTGTTTCTAGATATTGGAAAATGACAGGAATAAATGAGTATTGCCTAAAAGGGCAGGGGCTGAGAGGGTCCACAGGAGGAAAGGAAGTGGGGTCTGTCATGTGGATCTTTGAATTCTCTGGGCCCTGCAGGAAAGGAGGGAAGACAGGCCCCTGTAAGTAGTTACAATGCTGAAGATAAGATTGGGGAACTGGAATTGTAGGATAGGAAGAAAAGTGATTCTCAGAACAGAATGACAGCTGAGACAAAGGGATGGTGAGGGAAGAATGCTGTAAGAGAAGACCATAGAGTCGGGTAAGAGAGTACAGAGAGGCCAGACATAGCAGGCAGTCAGCTACAAAGCCGGCGATAACATCAGGGGGTTGAAACTGGAGGACAAGAGAATCAAGACTGCCTACCTGATTCTCTGGCTAATTTGGACAGTGCATTTCCAGATAGAGTCCAGATTAAATTTTGATCATTATAAATTAGTCTTTGGAATTTATTTATTTTTTTTGAAATTTATTTTTTAATACATATTAGGAGAGTGTCATTTGCAGTCACATAAATATTTATATATGTTGTGCATAACAGATTTCCTATGACTGAATATAATGAAAGTATCTAAAATGTAAATAAAACATGACAATTTAGTAAGACTGAAAAATTTCAAAATTTTGAAGGGAGTATATTCAGGCATTGATATTTAAACTTGTGAAAAACTGGGGAGAAGTGACTAATTACACTGTATTTTAGTTTATTATTCAAGTTAAAAATAATAGTATTTAGTCTAAACATAAGTTATTCAAATATTATTTGTTTTAAATTTATATTGGATAGTGAATATAATATATTTTAAATTGTTTCATTGAGATGTGGGTCTTACTCAAGTATTGGTTATAAGTTTTAACACTTCACCATTAACATTTATCTACAAATCCTAACTGTAGATGGTTGGCTTATTTTTTCAAAGATAATAATAATACGTCTGTTAGATGTATCTATGTATGTAAAATAAATTTTTGGCTTATTTCTTTACTAGTTCTGTCTTCTTATAGGAGAAGGTCCACTTCAGAAACATGGCTGCATGTTTAAATGACCACCTCTGGGCAAACCATGTTTAGTTCCCATTCTCTTAACAATATATTTTTGTCAATTATAGCTAAGTGGAGCAATAAAGTATTCTTGATAAAAACATTTGTAGAACACTTAATATTCAAGTCTCTCTAAGAAAGAAAAAAATTGATTTTGTTCAAGTAACATTGGATGCTTCTACATGGAAAGCTGCATCATAAAAGTCTTAGCACTTAATAGTATGTAAATTTGTATTTTACAAATTTATTATTTGTCTTCCCAGTAGAGGGCAGGGCCTTGTCAGTTTTGTTAGTGATTGCCACCTCTGGCAGTTAGTAGGTGCTCAAAAAAAGAAAAAAATACAGCAAATTAAATGATTCAGAATGAATTTATGAAGCCTAACTTTTGGATACTATATTTCATAACATGCATAAACTAGGACCATACTCCTACTGAAATGGTGAAAAATGTGATAGAAAATTTCCTTCATTGTCTCATGAGATTATACTTTGGATTCTCTCAAGATGGGACATCAGACAACTGCCAGGATATTGAGTGAACCAATGAAAACAGAACCTTTATGTGACCACATTCTGGCTACAGTTTCTGTGTTTACAATCAACTAGGTCTTAGCTGCACTGTGATGTGAGCGGCAGGTGTCAGAAAGCATCAGTTGTCCAATCAAGCTCTTGTAAAGTTGTCATGCAATTGGCTGATTTCAGAGAAGTTAGAGTGGAGATGGTGCTAAAAGAACACCGAGTCTGTTGATAGATTTTATTCTGTTTTCAGTATATTCCTAAGGAAATATTCAGCGCCATCTTAGCATTTGCTAGCATTTTAACTGCAAACAATTTTTTTCCATTAAACTTTTCCATAAGGGCACTGAAAAATCACTAAGAAATTTCATATGCACAGTAGATGATAGATGACAAACTATGCATACTATGCATTCATATACCTAGAAAACTATACCTTATAGAGTATGTATACTGTGCATTCATTCTTATGGCAAGTAAACTTTGCATGATAGACTCTGTGTACTATATATTCATATGTACAGTCAACTATACCTAATATTCAATTTATAGTATGTATAAAACAACATACAAAATATTGTTTACTCAAATCTTATGTAAAATTCAACAAGAGGGCTTCCCAGTTTTGATATTCTTTGTGAATTTTGGCTTTAAAACAAACATATTAAGGCCGGGCGTTGGTGGCGCACGCCTTTAATCCCAGCACTCGGGAAGCAGAGCCAGGCGATCTCTGTGAGTTCGAGCCAGCCTGGCTACCAAGTGAGCTCAGGAAAGGCGCAAAGCTACACAGAGAAACCCTGTCTCAAAAAAAAAAAAAAAAAAAAAAAAAAAAAAAAAAAAACATATTAACATATGAGACAGTTAGCTTCTATATAATTATATGTATCGTGTATGTTTATATTACATAATTTATCATATCAGGAGAAATTCTGCATAGTTCTTTATCAATATAACTTCTCCATTTTAAGATGGGTTCTGCTTTGTGTGTATATATGTGTATGTGTGTGTATGTATGTGTGTATGTGTGTGCATTACTCCACATAACTTACAATCAATCTTCTCTTAAAAGTGATGTGCTAGGGATGTCTTTCTGTATGGCATGAATGTGTTGTTCTGATTGATTGATAAATAAAATTCTGATTGGCCAGTAGCAAGGCAGGAAGTATAGTATAGGTGTAACAGGAGAGAGGAGAATTCTGGGAGGTAGAAGGCTAAGTGAGGAGACCCTGCCAGTCACCTCCTCCATGAGAAGCAAAATGTAAAGTACACATAAGCCACAAGCTTGTGGTAACTATTAGATTAATAGAAATGGGTTAATTTAAGATATAAGAACTAGATAGCAAGAAGCCTGCCATGGTCATACAGTGTATAAATAATAAAAGTCTCTGTGTGTTTACTTGGATCTGAGTGGCTGTGAGCCCCAGTAGGACTGGAGAAATCTCCAGCTATAGTGATGCCTGTTATTTTTGTAGTTTAAGTCAAAATGTAAACCTGTGGGAATTTTTGTTGTTGTTCTTGTTTTACTCATAAACTGAATCCACTAATGCTAGTTACTGACATGGAAAAAAAAAATAATGAATGAATGAATATATTCTTATATGTCTCTTTCCTTAACTCAAAGTGACCATAGTGTTCTGGAATTTTTGTAACATTGCCTGAAGAGAGCAAATATTACTTACATATTTCACACTAGTTCTCTTACATTTGCATAAAATAAGAAATTGGCAACTTTACTAACAATGTCATACTTAGTTAGGGATATATTTTATATAGTCTGTTTATATGTACTAATCCTTCCACATCACATACTATCACGCAGTATATTTTAGGAAGGCTACCACGTCAAAGAGTTGGTGAAAAATATCCCCTCTCTACTGCTGACCCATCTCACTCAAATGGCCTTAAAGTGGTAGGAAAATTTGAACTCTATAATTAGAAATTGAATGGTGATGCAGTATCAAAATCTATTAATGAAAACATCAATTCCAGGGAAGTAATATAGAACCAGTACATGTCTTGCCCTCAGTCTGAAAGCAGACAGCTCAAGAAAACCCAACTACCACATTCACATCCAGACAAGAAATGAAACAGAAAAAAGTAAATGTGTTTCTCTTCTATATTTCTGAAGTGTAAAGAAACTTTTCACAGAGGACATCAGTACACTTCTCCTGGTATATAACTGAGGTTGTATTGTCACATTAAAAGTTTTAATTAGAGCTATAATGAATGTTTCTTTATATTAATTACCTAAATTTTGTGAATATTTAGATTACTATCAAAATTCTAAATATTATCCTTTCTATGGGTTTTTTTATCATGAATCATCTTTTAAATATCTAGAATATTAAAGAAATGTTACTATATTCTTATATAACAATATATATTACTAATGCAAATAATTATAAGTACTACTTCCTGCATACTCAGAGTTTACAATAGAGTTTCCTTTATGCTCTTTGGACAATGCTTCATGAGTTTCTTGGGCTAAAGAGAAGTCTTTATACCTGTAGATTAGGTCATGTCCATCACTGCTCTATGCTCTGAATCCTGACTGTAATAGCCTTTATACTAATGTCAAATTAGTTCCAATAGCAAGTGTTTTGTTATTTCATTATGTGGCCTTAAATCTGTGTATTTTACCTTTTTCTTAAATTATATGCTAATTTCTACAAAATTTAACTTTCACAAATTATTATTTTTTCTCTTTAGGTATAGATTCTTCCACAATGTATGCTTTGAGACTACCTACTTTTCTTTGACTAGGTTTTTCTTTCCTATTATCTCTGAAGTTATTCCTGGAGATATTTATTTTGTCAATCATTCCAAAAGCACATTAACATTAGTATCAGAATGAGAATCCACTTCCTTTATGACATATCTTCAAGTTACTGAATTTTAATTCATTATTCAAGAAACTTGGTACATTTCATAACTTTCAGGTTTAGTTCTCATGGCAGAATATTGTCAAAATATACAGTTTCATGATGCAGGCCATGCTGTGAAAGAATTTGAAGCAATAGTCATTAGTTTAAGGTGACCAGACACCTGGGTGGCACAGAGCACAGTCAGTTAGATGTTCCTGACTAGTGCCGAAGAGATCCAATACAAAGACATTATCCTCCTGAACACTCTTTTTCACAAGCTTTAAGCTTATTTAGTGGAATCTTATTGTCTAAAAGAAAGTTTTGTTCACAAAAAAATTCAGATGGAAACTACAGGTTTCCCAAATAACTAATATATATGCACAGAGAGAAAAAGAGAGAGAGTGGAGGGAGAGAAGGAAAGAGGAAAGAGAGACAGAGAGATTCATACTAGAGCACTGCATTTTTTCAAATTATTTATGAACTTCATTGAGATAGCACTGACATTATAGTTGTTGGTTTTATACATTCTATTGATTTTGATAAATGTATAATGATGTGTTCAGCATTATAATACCATACTTGTATTGCATTATTTAACAATCCTTTGAACCATATTTACTTTTATATACTGCTGGCTCCTGGTAAAAATTCACATGCATATTTTTTCATACTTTGATATCATTGTCTTTTCCAAATAATATATACATGAAACCATAGCATATTGTAGTCTTTTTAGATTTTTTTCATTTAATAATATGCACTTAAGTTTATTCTATATTGCATCTTGACTTCATGACTTGTTTCTTTTAACTAATAACTGCTTTTTTATTTAGACATACCACAGTTCATTTATTCATTACAAAATTACATCTTGGCTGTTGATGGAGGGCTTCTCTCCACCAAGTTCCACCAAGCCCTGCAGTCCCACAATCCACGTGTAAAATAATCACTCAGATGCTTATATTACTTATAAACTGTATGGCCGTGGCAGGCTTCTTGTTGACTGTACTGATATCTTAAATTAACCCATTTCTATAAACTCTATACCTTGCCACATGGCTCGTGGCTTACTGGCATCTTTACATGTTGCTTGTCCTGGAGGTGGCTGCAGTGTCTCCCTCCCCTTCTTCCTGTTTCTCTAATTCTCCTCTCTCCTTGTCCCACCTATACTTCCTGTCTGGTCACTGGGCATCAGTGTTTTATTTATATAGAGCGATATCCACAGCACTTGGCCTCTAAGCTTTTTACAATTATTAGTAAAACTATTAGAAATACTTGAGGATGGATCATTTGCTGAGTGGTTATAAGTTTCACCTCCCTTAGATAAATATGAGCTTATATAAACAGTAAACAATACAGTGTGACTACTGCATTGGGTGATACTATTCAGTTTTGTAAGAAAATTACAGAATATCTTCCAATGAGGTGTTACTATTTCACATTGAGTGTTCCTGTTCCTCCACAGCCAGGTATTGGTATTCCTGGTGTCTCCATCATGTCTAGCATTTGATGTTCATGTTCTGGAATTTTCTAATTGTATTAGTCAAGTATATGTGTTTCATGGTCATTTTCCTCTATTTCTCTAATAGCCTGGCATTTGGAACATCCTTTCAGAAGCTTGTTTGCTGTCTGCCCACCCACCTTGCTGAGATGACTTTGGTTCTTTGTACGTTTTATTTTTAATCAAATTTTGTTCTTACTGTTGAGTTTAAGAAACTTTTAAATATCACAGGTGATTCCTTTATCAGATACATCTTTTGCAAATAGTTTTTTTAGTCTGCGGCTCCTCTTTTAATTTTCTGGACAATTTATTTAGTAGAAAATGTTTTAAAATTTAATAGAGCATAGCTACTCAACTATTTTTTTTCCACAGATCATGCCTTTAGAGCTGGATATAAAGAACCATGGCTACATCCAAGGTCATCAAGAATATAGCCTGTGTTACTTTCTAGAAAGTTTATGAGATTTACATCTACAGTTGGGTCTATGTTCCCTCTTCAGTTAACTTTTATGAAATATATAATGTTTATGACTACATTTATTATATCTTCCTCTTTGCTTTGTAGGTGGATGCTCAGCCTCTGGTCACATTTCATATAAAGAATATCTTTTCTTCCCATTGTACATACTTCTTTCTTAACAGTCTGTTTATGGTATAATTCTAGGTTTTAAGGATTGATGATAAAACAGAAAATTTAAGATACTTTGAGATTCTAAATAACCTTGGCTTTCCTTCAGATGGAAAAGGGGAGATAAAGCATTAAGCACTAAATTCTTCTTACCTAATTCCCACAAATGCTTTAATAGAAGAGTTGGTATTCTTGGAAAATTACTGTGATGAACCATTTGCTCTTAATTAAATTGGAGACATATAGTACACACACAGTTGTGGGCATGGAAATTTTATGAAGGGTGTGGTTCCAGGCACTAACTGACAAAATTCTCAAGTACTCAGAATATAGTATGTATGGTGGGTCCCATTTATGTTCAAAAGTTTGTCCTCTGAGAACTGTTTTGACAATGCACCATTAACTTTACTATAACAATCCTGGTGTGTCCTTGTACTGCCTGGTTACTTTGGATGAAATGGAGAAATTGAAATCAGAAATTTGCAACTGATGCAAAATAGTGCATTGAACTACATTTTTAATGCATGAATTACGTAGGCACAGCACTTTTAATTCTAATCAGTGATGAATTTCTATTAATCAATAGGAAATCATTTGGCTGAACAACAGTTATAAGCTGTTCTGAACAACAATGATGCTAATTATTAGGACCAGATTTAGAACAAAGATTGAGACTGATACAGGCATATAAATACCAGGTCTATGAAAAAGAAGAGCTACTTGTTATATATTAATGAATAAAGAAAATAAAATACTGCTTATAAATAGTTAAATATAGGTAAGATGATAGACAATAATTTAAAACAATTTACCAAGTTCTCTCTCTATATTTTTAAAATGATATAATTTAAAACACGGTTTTTAAGGTAGTGTCTCAAAGGTCACCCATTATAATAAATGTTGTACTTGAGAGTACTATAAGTGTGGTTCAAAGATGAGAAGTAATCATACTACACATATTTGAACCTGTCAGCTTGTTGATAGCTTGGGACATGATTGGAGTCAGAAGTCTAAGATTTTTGTGTTATAGCACAGAATCCCAGGGTATCCTATAGCAATGTTTTCTACATGAAATAAGGATAAGGCTTAACAAGTTGGTTGATATGATCCCCTCTGTAGCCTTTCTTCTGATGATACTTAGGTCTTGTGGGCCGCAAGAACATATCATAGAGATTCAGCTGTGTGTTAAAGCTATACCTTGACCAGCCAGGGTCTGTCCAGAGACAAGCCATTTATTATGAATATTTGGTGCTATCCAGGCTTTGATATTCCAGCTGTCTTCTACTATGAAATTCTTATGTGGCCAAATATTTTCAGACCTGCTGAACTTCTAGGTAACTTCCCTGCTGGAGGCAGTACCTGGGTAAGGTCACAAGCAAAGACAAGCTGTCAGAGACAAAATCTTTTGTTTCTTGTGCAAATGAAGCTCAGACCATAGAGGCCTAGTGGCTCTCCAGAGCAACTGACGGAGAACAAAAGACATTTTTACATATCAAGATGAGAGGTGGAATAACATTCCTGAGGAGGCAGATAACTGCATGCCCAGGGAAAGAAATGGCAGGCATTTTCTGTAGAAAAAAGACAGAAAGGCATAGCAAGAGAGAAGAGAGGACAACAAAGGTTCTGTAGAGGGCAAGCAGATCTTGGGTAGAGTCTTCTGAATGCCAGGAATAGAGAGCAGCAGAGATGGAGGAAGAGGATACAGAGGACGACGATGAGTCTGAAAGCATAGTTTAGTCCTTAGCAGGAATATGAGCTAGGGAACTGGATGGAACTGTATTTATGGAGACAGGATTTCATCCCAGAGAAATAAAGTAGATGGATATAGAGCTTGGTATGTCTAGAGTTGTTTCTGCTTTCAATGCCTGACAGAGCTATAGCTGTACTGATAGAATTTTGTCTTAGAGGTATAAAGTTAACAGACATAAGAACATAGTATATGTAGATTTTTTTTCCCTCAGATATCCCATGCTGGACTTAGCTAGCCCCCGGACCCTGGGTACTCTATACTTAGATAGACTTTACTTATCATTTAATGTTTATCATGATAATTTTGTCCCTTAGACCTGGTATTTAATCTTATAATAGTTAAAATTCCTGTCAAATTTGCAGCTAAACCCATTGGCACTCTTATTTAATGCAGTAGCCTTTGTAATAAATTATTTTATTTTTTAACTTTAAGTGATTATAATACAATTGCATTTTCCTTTCCCTTTCCTCCCTTGAATGCCCCCCACATAGCCCTCCCCACTGTCATGCACATTCATGGCCTCCTCTTTCATTATTTGTTATTGCATGTATATAGGTATGCAATATATACATGCACATTCAGAACCATAACCTGCTCAGCCCATATAACATTACTTGTATTTTTTTTTTCAAGGCTGAACATTTGGCCCTGGACAATCAAGTGGTGTGCTTTCCCTGGGAAAGACCACCTCTACTGTTTCCAACTTTCCTCAGATGCCTTTTAAGTAACTTATTCTATTCCTTGTGATTCTGTTAATATTGTTAGATTGTGCTGTTCTGTAGAAACCTCCAAAGCTGCTTCGGTTCTTATGTCATGGAATAAACAATATTGCAAAGATATGCACTTACAACAGAAGCAGCACAGAGTTTTAGAAAAAGACACACTAATTAAGGAGAGAATAGAACAGAGTAAAGGGAACCTAATGGTCCCACCACAGGAAGCATAGGAGCTTAAATGCATGTAACATAGACCTTGGGCCCGTTTTCATAGTGAGGTCTTTTATAGGCATGCTCTGGTATATGTACTGCTAAATACAACTTCTATTGCAATTCTCATTAACTTCTTAAATCGCCAGCCAGTGGTGTGTTTTAGTGTTTTAATGAGCTAAAAGTAATCCTCAGACATTTTGGAGTGCCTCTGTATCTATGCAAGAGAGCTCCTTTAGTAATAACTTAGGCTGCCTTGTCCAGAATATTCTAGCTGTGTTCTTTGACAGGCTGGATTTCTTACATAGGAATTGTGCTTTGGTTAAACCATCAGGAATTTACTTAGTGCCCTATTCTTCTGAATCACTGTGATTTCTCAGTCACTTCAGGTAACTGTGAATGCGACACTGTGACAAATGCCTTAAAGGACTGATTTTGGATCACAGGTGCAGGGTTTTTAGTTCATGATAACTTGATTCTGTTAGTTCTGGGCACATCTCTGGTGACTCAGGCTATCATGACAAACAGATATATGGCATAATACAGTGATTCCATTAATGGTGATAAAAGGATAAGAAACATAGAATAATGATCTGGGGGGAAAGATACAACTTGCAAATACATGATCCAGTGAATTACCTCCCCTAACTAGACGTGACCTTCTAATGCTCTATTCAGTTAAGAATTTAAAAAAATAAATAAAGAGATTAATCGCTTGATGAAATCAAAGCCCTCATGAATTACTCAACTCTGAAAATCTTTTCAGGTGGCATACAGTTTTAACATAAGTGTGTTTGAAGAACATATTTAGATTCAAAAAAAAAGCAAAGAACTTTAAAAACAAGATCAATTTAGTATTCTTCTTTTAACTCATTCTTATCAGATATGTGTTTTTCTGTCTTTGGAGCCATGACATATCATAATATCTTAACTTATGTTCTTTGGTTGTTGGTTGGTATTATTTGACACGTTTAGCCTTGTCTACAGCACCATCATTGTTCACAATTCCTTAAAAATGTGAAATAATCAGTGAAATGCGATTACATATTGAAATAATAGTAGCATCTACTATTTATATTTAGTTGTAGTAGATATATGAGTATAACCTAGGTCAGTATGCAAAAAGTTCTCAAAATAGTGTCACAAGCATAGTCTTGTATATTCTAATGATATTATCATTATATTAATTATGTTTTTATTTACAGCTATGCTGATTATATATAATGTTGTTGTCTTATGGTTCCATTTCTATTATTCCCTTGTGAAGGATACTAAATATATTTGTTTATGGGGCTACAATGAGGTACCCATGATTATAAAGGCCATAGAAACAAAACTCATCTCTTTATTCATTTAGACATAGAAACAATGACTTACTTTGAAAATATCTAAAGAAGACTTTCAAAAAATTGTAAAGAATCTGGGAGTTTACCATCACATTTTAGCTTATGATGGTTTAATACTTGTCAACAACGTGTAATGTCAGCGGTAAGGAGTTGTGTTAATAATATTAATAATGTATAGAGCAGTTTTCTCTTTCAATGTATAATGGATAATGCAGGCATCAGCCATCTTGGACTTCATACATATAGTGGATTGCATTACAGTTGGGAAGACCCAAGCTAACTGTGCCTTCAGGATTTCCAGGTTTGCTCATCTAAAAGCATTGTTTTTATTCTAATGAGCAAACAGTAACCCATGGGACTATTGATTAAGGATTTTCAAAAATTAAAGAGAACAAAATGTTTCATCAAAGCTTCAAAAATACTACTAAGGATGTTCTTCCAAAGGAGCATCAACTGAAGTGACATGAAATTGATTTATTTTCCTTAAAGAACACAATGAAATTAACAGTCTATGAAATTTATTAAAATATATTTTATTGCATATTGACATATTACTCTATTTACTATAACACCTTTTTAAAATTTTAGTTAACTCTATTAGCTTCAGTGTCAAATCAACATAACAAGTAGCCTAACATAGTAACTACACAAAATATACCTATTATATGATGCATGATACCTAAAATTATATTCTCAAATGATGGATAATTCTCTAAGTTATAAGTGAAGGATGGTTGTTATCCTTTTACTCTTCACCAAACACTCCTATTACAAGATGATTAGTATCAGGAAAAAGCAAATTAAAATAACATTATGAGAACTGAATAGTGTAGCTTGAGTTTTCCTCCTTCCACAGTCAGACAAATCCTTGTCACCCCAGTCCACAGCCGCTCAGTCCAAAGCAAACACAGAGATTATATAGCTTACAAACTGTATGCCTGGCAGCTTCTTGCTAACTGTGCTTATAGCTTAATTAATCATTTCATAATCTATACTTGACTGTGGTATACAGCATCTTCACATGCTGCTGGTCATGGCGCGGCTGTGTGTTCTGGTCATGGGGGGCTGCAGCGTTCTGGTCATTGGGGGCTGCAGCGTCTTTCTGCTTTCTTCCTTTTATTCTCCTCTTTATTCCCTATTTTCTGCTAGCACGCGATCAGGTTTTATTTATTAACAATCAGAAAACTTGACATACAGACATACACAGAAGTGAGACATCTCAAACCTGCACTCAGGATGGTCCTAATCATCTCTATGCGGACTGCTGGTAACGCCACAAAACCAAGAAGCTCCACAGGACATACAAATCATCCCACAGCAGAATAGGTTGTATTTATATATTTAGGAATATATATGTATATGGATGCATATGTACAGAAACATGTATGTATGTGTAACAGCTATTAATGAAAAAAGAAGACATGTATTTAAAAGAGAGCATGAAGGGGTATGTGATATGGTTTAAAGGAGGGAGAAAAGGAAAGTTTAAAGGATGTAATTATAGTGTCAAAATTAAATAAACCAGAAAAAAAAAACTGCAAAAAATTTACACGATGTAGTTGTCACAAATAAATCCCTGAAGATCCAGAGAAAACTCTTTCTGTCTTTGTTTGATGACACTGAATAGAAGGAAGAAATGCAATTAGATAAAGGACTATGCCTTTTATCATGAGATTCTTCTATGCATCTCAGTGCAGCAATCTTGGAGATGGGACAGAACACCATCTGGAATGAACAGCTTATGGTTGACTAGCTGATCTGTTGTCTGAAGGTAGGCCACGTATACCTTATGGTCAGATCTTGCAAAGAAATAAAAGAGGAGGTAAAAAATATTTCTAGTTTCTATAACGTATAATGACTTAGGAGAATTCTGTTTCTATGACTACTTCCAGTTGAGAAGAATGGTAGTTGACAGAAGGGAAGAAAACATCTACAGATGGTGCTTCTGATACCCTTTCAGTACCATTTATCCTAAAATACTGAGAAAACTAAAGTGCAGTAGAGTGGAAGATCATTATCTGAGTCCCATCAAAGTCTGGTACATTAAGTGTTTCTAAACTAATTTTCTCCCATTCTAAACACAAGGCTTCAATAGTTGATGAGGTATTATTTTCATCCCAACCAGCTGAAAATGGAATTATCACAGTGGGTCTGATGTGGAATGGGTTTATAGAATAAAGGAAAGAAACATACTCTTCTCTAGCCTTTATATGTTCTTAGATAAACTCATCTACCAAAAAAGAAAAAGAAAAATATTGCCATGTGTATATAAGGTATACACGGACCCAAAGAAATGAACAAACTTCAAACCAGCGCTTCATGGTACAGACTTAAATATAGTCCTCAATGAAACAAAGAAAGGGGGTGTTGGGAAGGAGGCAACAGAGTTGATCAGGAAACAATGAAAAAAAGTGAAATATTTATGCAAAATCTGAGCCTTATCCACAGACTTTCTAGAGAATTGAAATCATTTTCTTTCTGGAACAGAGAGTGTGGCAACCTTAAAAGCTGAGGTTTCCTTCATAGATGTTAATTTTTCCTTGAATTGCTTTACAACTTGTTTAGATTTCAGAGCTTATTCTGTCCTTTCAGGCTCTCAACATAATTATTATGCTAAAATGGCATATTGGATAATATACTATGGTCATATACAATCGGCACATATCTGGAAGTGACACATACCAATCCTGCGACAATCCCCTATCTATACTCTGGTTATATGGCCACATCTAAGTAGAAGAATGTCTAGGAGATGTAGTCTAGTTCATATTTAAGAAGGACTACTAAATTTAGCAGTAACATCTCTTATACCTTCAACTTAGATAAATGAGAACTACATTTAGCCTTTTCAAAAAGCATATCACCAAATATTATTAAAAATATATATGTAATTTCATTTATAGTTTTATGTTGTGCTTTGTGTAGAAATGATATGATACGGAATTAATTTCAAATTGCTTTTCCATCATTTGAACTTAATTTTGATGTGACACAAATACATTATTGGTTAATCCTTCATATCAGATATAGAGATTTAGAGGATTAAAAAGAATGATTTAAATCCAACTCAGAAGAATGTTTATAAATGCATGACTAAAACATGAGCATAAAGTAGAATGAATAAAAGAATTGTGGGTTGTGAAAGCTTGCATACAATGGAATCAAAATAATTGAAGAAGCAAGGGTTTATCTAACTGCTTTCTTATATTTAAAGGAAAATAAAGAAAATCAGTTTGGCTAGAGTGAGTTCTGGCTCAAAGATGCATGCCATGCTGAGAAGAAAGAGAGATGGAATAATATGTTGCAAAGTCAACCACTGAGAACTCTGGCCATGTGAAGAGAACAAAAGAACTGAATCCATTACCCCTTGGTGCTTCAGCCCTTGTGATCTCCTTCAAAAGAATCCCAGTGAGAAACAGAGAGTGCATTGTAGAAGATATGCAAGGTTCATTGCAAAGTATTATGGAGCACTGTCAAGAGGTCAGAGTGGCCTGTGGCCAAAAAGACCACTGCAGAGGAGAATACATATGAGGGCTGAGAATGGACAATTGCCAGAGAGATCACTAATGCTGGCCTACATTGTTATATAGATTTTATGCTATTTCTAAAGTCTATGGAGCAGACAGCTTTTCTGAAAGGGAGTCCAGATGATGAATAGGTCTGTTTGGATTGACTCTTATGGGAGGAAACAAGGTTACATTGAGCCTCCTACATAGTATTCCTGTATCATTTCTGGCAGTTAAGAATGAAATGTGGCCTGGGCTACCAAGTGAGTTCCAGGAAAGGCGCAAAGCTACACAGAGAAACCCTGTCTCGAAAAACCAAAAAAAAAAAAAAAAAAAAAAAAAAAAAGAATGAAATGTGTACACATGGTCAGAGACACAATTCTTAACCCATTCTTTTCACCAGCTATCATATAATTGAATAAATCAAAAAAAGGTGAAGAAAATGAGAAATCAAGGAGACTGCATATTTTAAGAGTCTTGGAAGCTATAGCCATCAAGTCTCACCAATATGGCTACCTAAGCAAGAACTAAATAAGAATGACACTACAGACATGCTAACACGGAAGGGAGAAATCTCACTGGGACCCAACTCTAAAACTGTACTATAGGCAATGAAGGATTGCTGAGAACAGAAGTAAATATTCCTCCCCAGGGAAGAGTTTCCCCCAATTTCTTATCTCATATAAAATAGTCAAGACAGAAATCATATGTATACAAGTAACACTATATGAAATGAGCAGATTATATTGCTATATTAAGAATACACAGACACAGATTTGTCTATTCTCTAGATATCATCTCACATAAAGGAAAACTATGATACTTCCTTGATCCTTGCATATAGCATTTGAAGTTCTAAGGAAGGACAACTGTAATACTGATATAGTCTATATACTTCACATGTCACTGTGTCCTACTTGGAAGATTAATTTGTGAACAAGAACACACTTCGGGGCTTGAAGCTAAGTGATAGAACAAGGAAGTACTCTTCTTATCTGCCACAAAAAAAACAAGTGCTCAGGGGCAAAAACCTCTGCTGAGCACAGCTATCGCTCTCCCCTGATTCCCCCCACTTTTCTTTCAGCATAATATTTTATTGATTATTTGGTATTTTACATAATGCACCCAGATCACACTCACTTCTTATTCCTTCCAGGCCCACCCTCCTACCCTGTGCCCTCCCCAAAAAATGAGAAAGAAAAGAAAAAGAAAAAACATGCCAAATCCAATGTCTGTTGCCTATATAATCACGGAAGCATGCTCAAACTTCCAGTGGCCAGTCTCCTAAAGATAACTGAGCCTTTCCCCACCCCCAACCCTTGTCAGAAACCACCAACTCTGAAGAGCTACACTTCAAAATCTATCACAATATCTATGGACTCTCTTCAATGTCTTCCTGTCTAGGTATATTTCTTTTTCCCACTCTTTTTTGGAGTTGGCTGGGCAGGGGGGTTGTCATGGAAGCCTTTAATGTCTCTCAGTCTCAACTATGAGTCTGTAGTCATACATACCATCCCAAGGGAAGGGTATTTGCCCATAACAGCCAGCAGCAGCAGCAGCATGGATCATAGACTTCCACGTGGTTTCTGTCAGCAACACTTAACAGGAACTTCAACATGGTCCCCAGTGGAGGTGGCAGCAGGGATTCCAGACCTCATCATCCCCTTTATAAAATGGAGAACATATTGTTGTTTTTGTTTGCTTTGTTTTATTTTTTGAGTTGACAGTTCTTAACCTCCTTTTCCAATGTTCGGCTTGAATCAAACAATCATCTTCTCTAATATATATCCTAACTCATTTCAGAAGTGATGGCCGGCAGGTGGAAGGTTTTCAAAGCCTGATAAAGAAATTTCTGCAGTCTTGGGTTTACAATCTGTAGATCATGAAGAGAGAAAAGGCCCATTCTCAATGACAATGAAGTTTACTAATACCTAGCTACAAGCAAATCCATTTCTTGCTAGTACAATGTGACTTAAGGTATGGCTTATGTCCTTGAAAATGTTTATCAGAATTCTCTCTTTCCTTCGATGGAATGGAGGCACAGCAATATCAACAATGAGGACAGCATACTTTTCCATACTTGTAACTACTATACTCCGGCTTTAGGCTTCTTTTAAATTCATTTTCTTTCATGTCCGTAACTCCATTCTTAGACTATTACTGTTCAGTACATTTTATGTATGATCTCTACTTTTATATTTGCATTTTATCATGACTGTCCAATCCCATTCCTTCCTGTTGCTATGTGCAATTTCTATGGTATGTTTTGTTGTTTTTGTTTTTAACAAATAATATTGTTTCTCAAAATAACACCGTCCTTTCTCTTTGTGAAAAAACAATTCAAAGTAAATAAACATTTATAAGTTTACATGAGAAAAAATTTTATTCTTAAGTTAACAAGAGTAACTACACTACAATGTTATTTTATCTGATGAGAACATTGGAAAGTGTTCCCTTCAAAAATATTTAAAATTTAAGTAAACACTTTACTTAGAAATTTGGAGAAAGAAATCCATGCATTGGCATCCTTCTACTGTGTTCCCATCTGTTATCACATGCTGTTACATACCAACAACAAAAACAGCTACCACTGGCTTCTCACTGACTGTTAGAAGTTCAAGGCCAAGCAGTCCTTTCTTTCCCTCAGCAGGTTTCTGGCTGAAGAAATATGTAACTGGGTATTTCTAATCAAATGGGATTTAAGTAGCAATTTATTAATTTGTACAACTTGAAATGCTACAATCACGATAATTATTCCCACATCAATGTGAAGAAACCAACTGAAGCTTTTGAAACCACACTGAGTCTGTAACAACCAAAGCTATATTCTGAATCTCTCTACTCACATATGTAGCAGGGAAAGCTGTGTCTGAAGAAACCTAATACGCTGACATATAAACTTGGCTTGATCCAGGTTTATCTGTAATGTGGATCAATAATCCAAGATCACTGTTGCAACCTTGATATGACTAGTAAGACAGGAAGAATGTATTTTAGACAGAAAATCTCATGTACATGAAATATAAAGCAAATCTTTGCTTATAAGCTTAAGGAAGAGTAGAGAGGCAGAGAAAACAAGCAGCAAAATGCAGGGTATCTAGAAGTCAACGTTAAAAAATGTCACACTAAGGCAAGGACACACAAAACCTGTCTGGGATCAACCTGGCCTTCGTAGATGACGTGTAGCTGTCATTTGCGTCAGTATAAAGGTAAAGCCATAAAATTAGGATTGCCAAATGTACCGGTGCCGTGATCATTGTGCATTATGCGGTGACACATCCGGAAAACACCAGAGGAGAGGGGAACAAAGCAGATTCTGGAAACATTCGGACACAATCCAGGAATGCCCGGCATTTGTCCATCTAACATAGGAATAGCCCTCACATCCATTGAAGTTTGCCATGAAATGAGCTGTTCAGAAATCCTTGAAACAGCATACTCTTGAGAAGCCCATACTCGCATTGATTGCACACTGTCCCCTTATAATATAAATGTCTTTCAGTTCCTTACATTGCTTCCTCTCTGAATTCTTTTTTCAAAGTCACAAGAGCCTAGATAAAACTGGGAAGAGACCTCAGTCTGTTGTCTCCTTATCCCTAGGATCCCTCCCCCTTCCTCATACTTCAAGCTTTGGCTACAAGATTATTGCTAATTATGCTTATGAAAACACCTTCCTATCATTCTGAGCAAAACAAGAAAAAAAAAACTAGAGGAAGCACTTTTTTTTTCAAACTAACAAATACCAAGTACCCTACTGAAAGATTTGAATTCTGCAATTTTTCTCAGGATTTATGGTATATTTCTGCAACTGTTATCACAGAGGTGAAATAATCAAACATGTTGTAGGAAGTTAATCAGGTTGATCTTTCCAAATCACTCTTTGACTTTCTCTCCCCTTCTCAGTGTTGCACAGAGTTCATGCACACAGATCAAACGTTTCCAGAGCCAGAGAACTGCAAAAACAGAAGTATTGACAGGAAATATGGTTGCTGAGGGAAAGCAAAAGCCTCCATGCTTTTCTGCCTCCCAGTTTCCAGTGTAGTCTCATGTGGTGCTATAGATGTTCTTTTTGCCCCACATAGTTTGACCAGCCCTTCCTCTCTGCCCTTAGTGCATGGGAAGCTTCCTATTTATTATAGTTTCTTCTATTTTAAATTTTACTTTAAAAAACTTTAAAAGATATGTTGTTTTTAATTTAGGTCTATTACTGATCTTGATTTAATTTGATATATGTTGTGAGGTAGAAAATGGATTTGTTTTCCAGATCAATTTCTAGAAAGAATCCAGTAAATCTTATTGAATTATTTTAATTTTTTTGTTAGAAAGGCCAGATACAAAACCTATCTTTCAGCTCAAAGCAGATATTATGACAAACTTCACTAATCTAGACTCTTAGAAAGTGCAAGAAAGTGAAAAGCCCTTGAATTTCATTGCATAGTTTCATCTTCCTTTATTTAATTATCTTGCTAATATGTAGTACACTTGCTATATGTTTTGCTTACTAATTTTAGTAAAAAGAATATTGTGAAAGAGAAATATAGTAAGGTCTATGTATACTAAAGAATGACATGAGACTGGAGAATATTGGGAGGAGATAGGACAGTAAAAGTAGATAGCTACCCTGGTCATCTGAAAGCAACTGATTTTAATAGATTTTATTTACTGATCTTAAGCAAAATACAATTTAGTAGATTAACAGCTACATCCCATATACCAATAAATGTGTTGATTTACTCGATGTAAATGTGTATAATAGAAGCTTCACTTCAAATCAGCAACTAGCTAAGCTGTTTTCTGGGGCTCATCCGTTCCCTACAGAGAGCAAACTGATGGGAATAAGGGTTTCATGAGGTTAACCACCACTTCTTCATTCAAATCAATGATGGTCCCTCTGCAAATGTGGTCTTGCCTTTGATTCACTATTTTTGTAGGTAGGGATATTTAATTTTAGCATTTTCTGCTTGCTCTTTTCTACAATTGTAACTCTTACTCAACAGGTTGGATAACCAATATGTGGCTTCTACCAGTTGCCAAATTCATCTTTTGTAGTTGTGCTTCTGAGTAATGAAGATAATATCAAAGTATATGATTTCATTTGATTTGCTTAGTTGTGTCTTAGCTAATATTCCATTAAATGTGATTCTTGTAAGTTTTACTTTGACTGGTAACCCACAGTACTATTTTTGCTTCCTGGGATTTGTGTTAGCTAGGAAGCAAATGTCCCATCTCTCTAAAAAAAAAAAAAAAAAAAAAAGAACCATAATTTTTTTTTTATTGCAGTTACCCTAATAAATGGAAAACACTGATTCTTGGAAACTATAAAGTTAAACAATATAATCTTATGTGTTAGTAAGGTGCTTTCTCAAGGGAATTTGTTTTCTTCATTGAAAGTGTTCTGAATATTTAAACTGTAATATTAGGATTGATATAAGAGGAACAGGTTCTCCTAGGCTGATTCTAGAGACACTAGAGTTCATTCAACTGATTTCTCTTCTGCTTACACAGATGAGATATGGTTTAATCAAACTATCTCTTTCTTTTGTGTAGATACTTGGATCAGTTATCTGCTAGAAGCCTGCCTCCAGATCAATTCGATGACCTGGGATGGATGTGTGAAATAGGCACCATGAAATGTGACCTCCTGTTGATGTTGGAACAAGGGGCCCCAGATAGCCTGGGCTGTCTTTATTTATAGTTTCATTGGATTGCATGAACAGTTTTACAATCAGTTTTACTTCCTTAAGTTTCTAAAAATGGTTACAATAATTGCCAGTTCATTCCTTGCTTCTTTCCCCTTCTGTCTCATAACTTTCCCACCAATAGCCATTACTTTTTGATCTATGTCTCTACTGTTAGAAAGAGAAGCAGTCTTGCAAACCACAAAGGAAGTTTTCTAATTAGGCAAGTCTACAATTAGAGCAGTGTGTCCAGTTAGCAGCATATGTGGTTACAGAATCATACAGGGTGAGAGACAATTTTGTCTTAGTGGTTATTATTTACATCTGGTAGGGTCTGGGTTCTCATGATCAACTCAGCAGCCAAAGCTGCATCAAACCATTCTTCACATTGTATTTCTCTATCTCCTCTGAGGATATACCAGGTTTTTCCTTTTATCCTATAAGCAACATAACTTGGAAACTTACTCTTAATAGTTGGCACTATTTATCCCTTGTTTTTATGTCTATCTTTCTTAACTTCTTGGAGTATTGGCATAGTTACTGGGAATGAGGGAACTGTGTGTTTCTACTGTTCTCCTTCATTCATTGCTCCTAGACTGTTCCCATTAACTCTTGATACCATCTATTTATTAACATTTCTTAAAGACCCTCATGGTTAAAATCATCCTCTCCAGAATAGTTATGCAAATATATAATAGTAAACTTCATGACCTACTGTTACTCATTCAGGTCAGCAGTATGGAAAACAAGTGAAAACAAAGAGAGCATGTAGCACATACACTCCTGGGTTCATGCCCAGAATCATGCAGGGAACTATCCACAGGTCTTTGCCAAGTGGGTTAGGGTCTCCAAGGTCTTGCCACAAAGAGAGTTGTTCTTGCTATTCTCAAGTCTTGTCCCCTGAAGAAGTCACATGGCTCCCACCAGTTGCCCAAGGCTGCCAACCTCTGTTAGTCAAATACCTGGATTATTGGTTGGCTCTGCTTCCTACTAAGGCAACAACTGCTGTAGATATCACTCTGTTTGCTGTGAATGTGTTGCTCCGATTTGGTTGATTGGCCAATAAAACGCTGATTGGCCAGTAGTCAGGCAGGAAGTATAGTACAGGTGGGATAAGCAGAGAGGAGAATTCTGGGAAGAGGAAGGCTGATTCAGGAATAGCCAGCCACACACAGAGGAAGCAAGATGTAAAGATACCAGTAAGCTACAACCCACGTGGCAAGGTATAGATTTATAGAAATGGGTTAATTTAAGGTGTAAGATCTAGCTAGCAAGAATTCTCAGCCATTAGGACATACAATTTTAATTACTATAAGTGTCTGTGTGTTTATTTGGGTCTGAGTGGCTACGGGCCCAGGAGGTACTGGAGAAAACTCCAGCTACCAACAACACTTGTCTTTAATAACTAGTCCCACCAGTTAGTCTCTGCTACCCCATAATCTCCTATGCTCTGTACATTAGGTTTGTGAGTTAAATGAAAGCATTTTGCACTGTGGGATGTTCTGTATGGCAAATGTGTTGCTCTGATTGGTTAGTAAATAAAACACTGATTGGCCAGTAGTCAGGCAGGAGGAAGTATAGGCAGGACGAGGAGGAAAAGAATTCTGGGAAGTAGAAGGCTGAGTCAGAGACACTGCCAGCCGCCACCATGACAAGCCGCATGTGAAGATGCTGGTAAGCCATGAGCCATGTGGCAAGGTATAGATTTATAGAAATGGGTTAATTTAAGATATAAGAACAGTTAGCAAGAAGCCTGCCACGGCCATACAGTTTGTAAACAATATAAGTCTCTGTGTTTACTTGGTTGTGTCTGAGCGGCTGTGGGACTGGCAGGTGAGAGAGATTTGTCCTGACTGTGGGCCAGGCAGGAAAACTCTAGCTACAATTTTGTACTTTAGTTTTTTACCTACACAGAAGAGTGATAATAGAGACTTAAGGAGGATATGGTTCTGTAGTGAAAGTTGTACACTAAGGACTATTCTAGGTGAGATGAGCAGGTCTTTATATGATAATCTATTTTATCATTTGAATTTCTCTAAGCCTTTTGAATATTTCCCTTTATAGTATACTAATATTTTTAAATTCTTAACTTTAGTTGAGTCACATTTAGGATCATATTTTATTTTTTTCTTTATTAAATATTTTGATTCATTTTACATACCAACCACAAATCCCCCTCTTCCCTCCTCCAGCATCCCCCTATCCCACCCCCTATTCCCTCCTCTAAAAAGGTAAGGGCCCCCATGGGGAGTCAGCAAAGCCTGGTACATTCAGCTGAGGCAGGTCCAGGCCCTTCTCATGCATTAAGACTAAGCAACATGTCCCACCATAGGTAATGTGCTCCATAAGCCAGCTCATGCACAAGGGATGGATCCTGATCCTACTGCCAGGGGGCCCCTTAAACAGACCAAGCTACATAACTGTTTCTCTTATGCAGAGGGCCTATTCTAGTCCCATGGAGGCTCCACAGCTGTTGGTCTAAAGTTTATGAGTTCCCACTAGTTTGGTTCAGTTGTTTCTGTAGATTTCCCCATCATGATCTTGATGCTCTTTGCTCATAAAATCCCTCTTCCCTCTCTTCTACCGGACTCCTGGAGCTTGGCCTGGTGTTTGGCTGTGGATCGCTGCATCTGCTCCCATCAGTTACTGGATAGTGGCTCTATGATGACAGTTAGGGTATTCACTGATCTGATTACTGGGGTAGGCCTGCTCAGGCATTCTCTCCACTATTGCTAGTAGTCTAAGCTGGAGTCATCCTTGTGGAATCCTAGGAACTTCCCTAGCACCTGGTTTCTCCCTATTCTCATGATGTCTCCCTCTATCATGGTGTTTCTTTCATTGCTCTTTTACTCTGTCCTTGTTCTCTTATGTTCTCATCTCCCATCCCATTTCCTCTATTATCCCCCTCACCCCCTCACCCTCAGTTTACTCAGGAGATCTCATCTATTTCCCCCTCCCAGGGCAATCTACATGTTCCTCTTAGGGCCCTCCTTGTTTGCTAGTTTCTCTGGAGCTGTGCCTTGGAGTCTGGTTATCCATTGCTTTATATCAAGTATCCACTTATGAGTGAGCACATACCATGTATGTATTTCTGAGTCTGAGTTACCTCACTCAGGATGATATTTTCTAGTTCCATTCATTTGCCTGCAAATTTCATGATGTCATTGTTTTTTACTGCTGAGTAGTACTCCATTGTGTACATGTACCACATTTTTTTTATGCATTCTTTGGTTGAGGGGTATCTAGGTTGTTTCTAGTTTTAGGCTATTATAATAATGCTGCTACTTAACCAAGCGACCTAAAAGCAATACCAAAAGCCAAGCCTAGGCTTCATAATGGGACACATAATGGTCACAATGTAACAAGAAAAACGAATTTCTTGTGCTTGCCCTTCCAAATAACTGAGGCCAAGAGGGCATGGGTAAATGGTTCTTATGAAAAGTTCCCTGTTACTAGTTGAGTATGTTCTAGTCTTTGTTCTTACTTGCATTCTGCTTATCATTTTTTTTGCACAAAATTATTAAATCCTGAGATAGAGTTGTTAAAACAAAGATGTAGAAATGTAATCAAAGTCTATAAGTCATGATGATATTCCAAAAGACATTTATACTGGCTGTTTAGTTCATTGGAACAAGGCAACATAGGGAATTGGATTTTTCTCCAGGAACCTCAATCAGGAGAGACAAGAGTTGAGGCAATGATAGGTCAGCAATGGGACAAACCATACCTTGACCGAGCTTATTATTTATGCATATATGTTGCCTTACGCTTATATATTTCCCTTCATGTCAGGATGCAGAAGATGGCCTTGCAAAGATTTCTAGATGTCTTTGTTCCTCTTTCCAATGTGGCCACATTTAAGATTTTTTTCTACTTTTTATTATAACAAACAAACAAACCCCCCCAAATGTATACAGGGCTTTTATAAAACAGACTTTATTCTATGATCAACACATAGATTAAAGAATCTCTGCCTGGCAAGTCTGTTTCAACAATTTTATTTTGCATTCATCACTGTTCCACAGTCTATCCCCCTACATACTATCCATCTTTACATCTACATACAATGAATATAATCATGCAGTTGTTATCCATGTAGGACACCTTTGCATACATTGCACTTAATATGTCACTGCTAAAAATATAGCCTAGTTATATGCCTTCAAACAGCAATGCTTGTTGTGGAATATTCCTTTATACTGTGATTGGTTTGATAAAGAGCTGAATGGCCATTAGCCAGGAAGGAAGAGTTTAGGCAGGGCTTCTAGGGAAAGAGAGCTGTGGGAAGAAGAAAGGAGTTGCTAGCCAGATGGAAAGGAAGCAGGATGGACAGTAAAGAGTAAAGGTAACCGAGCTATGTAAAAGAACATAGATTAAAAGATATAGGTTAACTTAAGTTATAATAACTAGTTAGGAACAAGGCTAAGCTAAGGCCAAGCTTTCATAATTAGTGATAAGTCTCCATGTCATTTTTAGCAAGCTGGTGGCCCCAAAAAAATGCATCTGCACAAGTTTAGTTGGGATCTCTCTTTAGTGGAAACAATGATGACTTGTAAGGAAAATATCAAAGGAATATCTTTTGGTTATGTAGATAAAATAAGGCTAATGACAAAGGTGGCTCAGTGTAATTTAGGGGCTTGATATTTCAATAGCTTTCAAGATGTACCCATATATCACACATGAGTTTCCTAAGTTCCATTAATTACTAGAGCCAAGGGGAGACAAGGAGTTCAATTTATATCATACTCTGTCTATTCCAGAAATGAGGTTCTGAGTCTGCTTTCCAGTGTTCCTACCCTGTGTGCACAAAAGTTAAGGATTCTTTATAGGTCAGCAGCTAAGCTTTCAGATCATTAATGGTCAAGATAAGACGAGATTTTGAAATCTTGAGAATATCTCCCTCCCTTGAACCCCATGACTTCCTTTTATTGTTAGGAAAAAGCCATACTAAGCTTCAGCATGGAGAAGCAGGTGTGGGTACAAAGTCCCACCCCTAAACAAGAAGCTATTTGCAACTGATACCAATTTAGAAAAAGAAGATCAATTTTCTTTAGTAGAGAGACATAAAGTATATTAACTACACCCCAGGGCAAGACCAATGCTGACAGGAGGTGGGCAGTACAACACAGACTCCAGGATTTTTCTGTGTAGATTTTTTTTGTCTTTTTGGATTTTTGTCCATTTATTTGTTTGAATTTTAAACATTTTTAAGCAGAGAAAGAAAGAGTAATTAGAGAGAACCTAGGAGAACTTAGAGGAGGTGAAGAATATCATCACAATTGTATAAAATGTTTTCTGAAAAGGCAATAAACAAAAAATGAATAACCAAAGTTCTCACTTTGACTATTCTGCTGCATCAAATATTATATTAATCACAACTTCTCTTCCATATTTATGATTAAGGTTAATGAAGTATGATATTTGATATGTCTTTGTTACCACTTCTTTTTTTAATTTTATAATTTAACTTATTTTATATATCAGTCATGGATTCCCTTGTTCTCCCCGCTCCTACCCTCAACTCCCTGCATTTCCCCCAGCCCACCCCACATTCCCATCTCCTCCAGGGCAAAGACTCCCCTGGGGATTCAGTTCAACCTGGTAAATTCAGTCCAGGCAGGTCCAGTCCCCTCCTCCCAGGCTGAGCCAAGTGTCCCTGTATAAGCCCCAGGTTCCAAACAGCCAGCTCATGCACTGAGGACAGGTCCTGGTCCAAGTGCCTGGATGCCTCAAGGGTCAAGGGAAAGAGAGCTTAGAGGAGTAGGAGATCCCAGCTGGATCAAGAACAGAGAGGGAGAACAAGGAACAAGAGACCATGATAAATGAAGACCACAAGAGAATAGGAAGAAGCAAAGTGCTAGAGAGGTCCACAGAAATCCACAAAGATACCTCCACAATAAACTACTGGCAATGGTCGAGAGAAGGCCTGAACTGACCTACTCTGGTGATAGGATGGCCAAACACCCTAATTGTCATGCTAGAAACCTCATCCAATGACTGAGGGAACCGGATGCAGAGATCCACGGTCAGGCCCCAGGTGGAGCTCCAGAAGTCCAATTGGTGAGAAAGAGGGGGGTTTGTATGAGTGAGAATTGTTGAGACCAAGATTGGAAAAAGCACAGGGACAATTAGCCAAATGAATGGAAACACATAAACTATGAACAATAGCTGAGGAGCCCCCAACTGGATCAGGCCCTCTGGATAAGTGAGACAGTTGATTAGCTTGATCTGTTTGGGAGGCATCCAGGCACTGTTACCACTTCTTATTGTGGATGATCAGTGTCTTATTGGTAGTGAGGGTCACTAGTGACTTCAATCTAGTCATGTTAGAGAAGTGACAGAAAACTTAGATCAATTTGAAAATCAGTCCCATCTATGGTATCTGTCTTCATTTCTGTCCTGTGAAGAGACACCATGAACAAAGCGACTCTCATAAAAGAGACATAGAATGTCTCACTAACACTTTCAGAAAGTGAGTTCATTATCATTATGGCAGGAAGCTTGGCAGGAGGCAGGAAAACATGGTACTAGAGAAGTGGCTGAGAGATTTGACATGCTGATTTGCAGGCAGCAAGTGGGGAGAGAGACACTAGCAAGGGTTTTTGAAATATCGAAGTTGGCTCCCAGTGACACACCTCCTCTAACAAGTCCACACCTCCTAATACTTTCCAGAAAGTTCATTAACTCAGGATTAAGCATGCAAATATGTGAGCTTATAGGTGGAATTCACATTCAAACTACCATATTGCACTCCCTGGCCCCTATAGGTTTATAGCCATTTCATAATGTCAAATGCATTCAGTCCAACTTCAAGTGTCCCTATAGTCTTTTTTTTTTTCCGTTCTTTTTTTTAAAAATTTTACATACCAACCACAGTTCTCTTCCCTCCCCTTCTCACGATATCCCCCACCTCCCCCTACCCCACTTCCCATCCTCTCCTCAGAGGGGGTAAGGCCTCCCTTGGGGAGTCAACCATGTCTGGCATACCAAGTTGAGGCAGGGCCAAGCACCTCCCAGCTGCATCAAGGCTGAGCAGGGTATCCCACCATAGGAATGGGCTCCAAAAAGCCAGTTCATACACCCAGGATAAGTCCTCGTCCCACTGCCAGGGGCCCCACAAACAGATCAAGTCACACAATTGTCACACACATTCAGGGGGCCTAGTTTGGTCTCGTGCTGGTTCCCCAGCTGTCAGTCCAGAGTTCTTGAGCTCCCACTAGTTTGGGTCAGCTGTCTCTGTGGTTTTCCCCATCATAATCTTGACTCTTCTTACTCATATAATCCCTCCTCCCTGTCTTCAACTGGACTTGAGGAGCTCTACCCAGTGCTTGGCTGTGGACATTTGCATCTGCTTTTCAATCTTAGAACTATTTAAAAGTCTAAAGTCTCTTCTGAGACTCGGGCAATCTCTAACTGTAACTTTACATAAAAACAAAAGAAAAACAACAACAACAACAAAAAAAAAAACAAAACCAGACTACAAATTTCCAATATTCAGTGGCACAGAATATTTAATTTATTACCATTCCAAAAGGAAGAAAGGGAGCACAGTGAGAAAATAGTGGACCAAGGCAAGAAGGAAAACCAGCTGAGCAAACTCCTAATTCAGCATCTCCACGTCAGGTGTTAAAGCACTCTTCAGATTGCCAACTCCTTCAGCTGTGTCGACTGCAACTCACCTTTCTAGTTTTGCATATTTCTATACCCTGTTATCAGCTCTCCTTAGCAGATATTCCAGGACTCTGATGTCTCTGACACTTTCAATGCAATTCAGGCTTCATCTTCAAAGCTTCCTGCAATGGCCTCTCTGGTACTCCATGCAGGGACTGCTCTACCAAATGCCTGACCTCAGCAGCTTTCCTTAAACACAGAGGAAGATATTAGAACTCTTTCCTGTACCCCTCTTGACTCTAAATTCAGAACCACATGGCTGAAGCTGCCATGTTCTTGTGCTTCCTGGAGCTGGAACCTGGACCCCTTCCTGACTCGCCTTTGCTTCAGCTTTCCCTTGATGCTTTCATTTGAGCCTGAAGCTTTCTTTTCATTTCTATTCACAACTTGAAAACACAGCTCGGTGGGAGTCTTGCCCTGAAGGTACCACTCACTCCCTTTGTTGCATTTTGAATTGTGTCTTTCTTTAAACTTTTTATCTCCTTCAGCAAATTTTCGGTACTCTCTTTTCTCCTCAGACTGTCCATTTTTCATTTCTCCCTTTTCCAGCTTGCTCCTTTTCACTGTAGATTTACCTAAGAATGATCACTAACAACCATATGAGACCATCAATACTAAGCTTGACTCCTCCTCTACCAAGGATATTAACATAAAACTCTTCATTTTAACTTAGATAGATTTTTCAGACAAGGGCAAAATGCAGCCATGTCCCCTGCCAAAATAATATAAGAGGTGTCTGTAGCCCACCTGTTAATATTAATATTGTTCCCCACTGAATACTCTTGGTCTGGGTCTCCATAGCATAAACCACTGTCTGTTGATGTAACCAACCGTCTTATTAAATAAGAAACACAGAACCAATGTAAAAGAGAAAGCCAAGAGATCAGAGATCAGAGCTAAAATCTCACCCTTCCTCCTGCGGTGGTCCCAGCATCCCGAAAGAGAGCTATTTTTTTGTGTGTAAGTCGTTTCATAGTCATTCTGCCTTCTCATTGGTTGTAAACCCAAACACATGACTACCTCGTCACTGTCTGTATGTACAGCCCCCCAGGTCTTAAAGGCATATGTCTCCAATGCTGGCTGTATCCTTGAACACACAGAGATCTATGGGGTTAAAGGCATGCGCCACCACCGCCACACTCTGTCTATGGCTCTAATAGCTCTGACCCCTTGGTAATTTTATTTATTAACATACAATCAAAATCATATTTCAGTACAATTAGAATACCACCACAACTGTCAACACTACTGTCTCCTATGCTCTTACTAAGATGGCCAAACATTCGACCAATATTCCAGTTCAAAGTCTTCCATAGTCCCCCAAAGGATATGAAATTATTTTTCCAATGGTCAGTCTGTCACTGAAATTCTCAGTTGTGGTACCAACTAGTCTCAGTTATTGTTCTATTGCTGTGACCAAAAGCAACACTCCGAAAGAAAGTATTTAATTGTGGCCTTGCTTACGTTTTCAGAGGGTTAACCATTACATTACAGTAGGAAGCCTGACAGCAGGCAGACAACATGGTGCTGGGGAAAGAACTGACAGCTTTACACCCCATCTGAAGGCAGCAGGCAGAAAGAGACACTGGGCCTGCCATGGACTTCTCTCAAAGCCCACCTGAAGTGACATACCTCCTCCATCAGGGCCACAGATCCTGAAAAAGGGCTACAACTCCTACTCGCTTCCAAACAACAGCTGGGGGCTAAGCAAGCAAATGTGTGAAGCCATGGCGGCAGCATCCTTATTCAAAGCAACAGTGTCCCTCCTAAACTGTTCCTGTTACTAGCATTAATGTCAGATCATGCTTCTCTCTCCAGCTGTCAAATCACTGAAATATAGAAAAAAAAAGGGGGGGGGGTTAGACAGACAGTTAGAGTTAAAAATGCATCTAAATCAGATATGTCCAGACTAGGAAATTCTTCATATCATATAATCCATGTTGATCAAATGTGAAATCACAAAAAGTACACGAGGCTGAGAGATGGCTCAGCAGGAAGCCCACTGGATGCTCTTGAAGAGGGCCAGAGTTTGGTTTCCAGGACCCATAAACTGGCTCAAAAGTATCTGTAACTCCAGTTCTAGCTATTCCATATCTTTTACTGATCTGTGTGGTCACCAGGCAACAAGTGGTGTGCATACATACCAGCAGGTAAAACATTCATATACATACACTAGAATAAATAAATCTAAAACATAATATTCTAAGACTGGTTAGTAGACTATAAGCCATAAAATCTAATGCTTCACTTTCAAAGGACAATGTAATGTACTGACAAGAGTTGGGTGAGAAGCAGCTGCCCTATGACAAATCATTTATTCTAAACTTAATCCATCACAAAATTTTGTATTTTCATGACCTTGGTAATAGGAACCAGATCGCCTGACTCATGTGTGCCTTTCATAATTAGTAGCATTTTCTTTACATGATTTCTTGATATAGGAGGAAACATCAAGCAACTATCAGTGTATAGCAAAGTTTCCCCAGGAAACTATTGATTGACATAAGTTAGTGTTTTGTTTTGATTTTTTTAATTGATGGATTGTTTGACAATTTAATACTTGTATAGAATACATTAGATAACTTAGTGCCATCCTTTCTTCTCTCTATCCTAACTTTCAATTATCCTACCTTCATGCAACCCCTTTTAAGTGCTCATGTCTTTTGTTTTATTTCATGAAATCTTGAGTTTAGCTAGAGATATCATGGTGACCATGAGTTTAAGACTATCAATTCAGCCTAATAAACTATGAGTCTAGTGACTCCCTTTTTACAGAAAATGTCTTATCAAATATAGTTTCTGAATGAATAGATTGTATATGTATTCTATCCATATAAACATGTCTGAAAAAATAATTTAAAATATATATAGGACATAAATTGTTTTAAAATTTTATGCTAATATTGGACAATTTTATTAATTTTACTTATGAACATTTGTTCACTGTTATTTTATAGAAATAATGCATAGATTGGCATTATAAAATCATAACATTTGTTTTTTTAAAGTAAATCAAAATATTTATATGTTTAAAAATACTATTCTTTTAAAGCCCCAATGCTTTCTTTTTTGTTTTGAAAGCTCTGAAGTGATAAATAAATATTGATAAAGCATTTAGTGAGGTGTGTAACTATTGTAACTCCAGAAGGCAAGCTTCTTGTAAGCACTCTAATACATGGAAATTTTCCAAGAAGTATTCTAAGTCTCATAATTATCATCCCAGATGCTGGATTGTGTCTGCGTGGGATGAGCTCAATGTGCTGTCACATCCAGCAGAGTTGCCAATCTTAAACCAACTGTGACTACTCTCTGTACATTTCTCTCTCTGGGGCATTACAAAAAAAAATCTTAATTAGCTTTTGTTTCCAAGCAGGGCTTCATTTTTCATGATGTTACTTTCATTTTGCTGGGATTATGAGAAGCAAATTGACCTTGACATCTCATCTATTACATTAAGTGTATTGTTTATGCAATATCTAAATTCAAGTTATTAACCTTAGTGAGATAAAACCAGAGGACTATTGAGAACACACATTTCCTTTTAATGTTTGTTATGTGAAATTAGGAATCATGTTGAAATATGAAAAATTTCTCAAAACAACTAATCTGTTCTTGAAGACATGTGGATGACCTAAAACTTTTAATAATATATACAGATTGAACAAAAGGTAGATATGATCTTATAATACACTTATATTTATGATGCAGTTTTTTCTAAGTTCTGCATTTTTCAACTGCAAAAATCCTTAGGAATATGTACAACTTGTTCTAGAGAAAAGTTTTAAAAACTGCAATTTGAAGCATTCCAAAGATCCCAAGGGCAAAATTAGACCAGTACAAGATACTCAAGTATTGCTATTGCACAAATTTTTGAGAAACTTACCATAAAATGTATTTTTATTAGACAATGTCATTCCAACTTGCTTCAAATTTCTCACAAGAAAAAAATTGATTTCTTACATAATTCAAATTACTTATGTGCAGTTAGAGTTCAGGAGAAACTTAAATATTCTGGCAGAATCAACTGCCAATGATGGTGAAGAGCAGACTACTGTCAACTTAAATATGCTGGCAAATCAACTGCCAATGAAGGTAAAGCACCAATTGTCACTTACCTTCATGGATATTAACAGTGTGTTTAACAAGTAACAATATGCATCCCTCTTTTAGCAGAAACGCTGCTTACTAATGACATCTCATTGCTTCACACAGCAGGGGCACTCATTCTATTTGGGCATAATGACCAAGCTAACATCAGTTTTTAAGAATGTATGTTATCATTATTCATTACAGTACTGCACTGAAGCTTCTTTGGGAGGCAATAAAGAGCAAAATGTATATTTTAAAGATCCCTATTTCCCCCTTAAATGCTTGAATTAAGCTGCAGTCTGTGGTGCTCAGAGAATTGAGTTATGTCCTAAAGCAATACTTCTTTTAGAGTGCATCATGCCTGCAGATCGGGCTCTGATTAGCCTCTGCGTTTTCTAATACAGTCGATTGATTTTCTGCTACTGTAGCTGCTATTGGCTTCTGTGTGCTGGCATGGGCATTCTGTCTTTTGCATGAATGATGAATGGCTGTCTGTGCAGCTCCAAGCACATACTTATTTCCTCTTCAATAAGAACAACCGTCAATATTATTTAAGCAGAGAAAAACACTGAGACAAACCAGCATGCTTAAAACAGTTTGGGTTTTCTTCACCCTCCTTGTTGATGCTATCTACTAAACTGAATGTTCTATGGAATCTTTCCACCCAGGTGGAGAATGAATAAGCTTTATTTGAAACAGAAACATGTATCTTTTTTAAACAATACTTTGTAAGCAATTTCATTTTTACTTTATATTGGCCAGGACGTGCATTTTAAATGTAGACTAGAAGTAGAAAAATTAACCTATACTCTGAAGCCATTAAAAAAGAGACTCACTATAAATGAATGTGAAAAATCATCTGAGCCTCTTAAACTCTGTTTAAGAATAAGAAGGTACTAATCATCTCTAACTTATCTCCATAGGAGGCTGAGGCTGGGGGAACATGAATCTGAGCCCAGTCTGGTTGATACAGAAAGACCATTTTGAAAAGAAAATAGAAAAGGTAATTTCAATGCCAGCTGATTCAAATATTTCCCCCAAACTGCCTTAGTTCAGAATCACTGTAAACAGAATCTGAATAATATATTCCTATGCATATTAGTGCTAAAGAAGGGGTCCTAAAAGGTCCAAGAACAAATGACAGAAACCAGAGAAAATTTAGGGGGCCTGAGGATACAGAAGTATTCTGCTTTTACTCTTGTGTCTTAGGGAATCCTGAGATATGCATGCATGCTACCAGTCATGTGACCCTATGTGAAACAAGGGCTCATATTTTCTCTGCCCTTGGAAGTAGCTTATTTTCACAGGCTGGTTCTGGGGAAGAACAGGAACTAAATTTCCCAGGCATATCCACGCTCATAAGTTCTTATGGTCTGAGGACAATATACAGAAGAGAGGAATAGCTATGAACTATTAGCCAACATTGAGCAGCTAAGGAATAGGCAAATCAACAATCTGAAGACCAGAGTTGAGCAGTGATGGTGTTGATCATACAATTGACATTGATCTGGCTTATTTCTGTATTGAGTATCAATATTGTGTAAAGTACTCGCTTAGTTCCAAGGAACTAAGGTAGAGTTGGTTAACCAGAGTAAACCACAATATGAAGTTATAATTTAGCATATGGATTTACCAAAAAAGAAAGGTTTTGTTTCATTAGTTTTTTTTAAAAAAATTTGTGGATGAAAAAGTACCACAGTGTGTTATGCATTTATTGACTCCAAATTCTTACATTTTTTGTAATTCGATTATGAAGCAATTATGAACACAATTATGAAGCAAAATAACTAACCAATTCATGGTTTGATTTTTGCTCTTCCAAAAAACCTCCCATGAAATGTATCATTTAATTGCCCAAAATGAAAAAAAAAGTGCTAAATAATACACTTTCAATGTTTTCGGTTCTGTTTAGTAGATGATGAAGCATACATATTCAGGTGACACAACAAAAACCCCAGAGAAACTCGAACTCAGTCAAATGTTTAAAATCTCCAAAATTCTTTATGGAAAAAAATGTTTATTACTTTTAAAAATTGCAACTATCGTTCCACAATATTCCAGTCTCTAAAATGGCACATGAATCTAAGTTAGCATTGCACACAGGCTCATTCACAGACAAAAACCAAATTGTACACTAGGGATGAGGTATGGACCTATTTTCTCCAGATATGCAGTATCAAATGCATACATATTTACTAGGTGGAATTGTTTTGCTTCATGAAGAGTTATCTTTTTGAAAACCTAAACCTGTGCCATTTACTCCACAACAACACACATTTTACTTTCCTTCTTTTCAGCTGTAAAATCTTTGATGTTCTTGTTAAGCAATTTCACATAGGACAAAAGTAAATATTTTGCTATTGTAAATGTTATTAACATTCAGCACTCTGATTGGCTGATGTCTAATTGGATGCCTAATTAATCCATTTTACAAATGATACATTCTGAAACAATTTCAAGTCACAATGGGCTAATGGGTAAGGCTGTGCCTCTAGCTCCAAGGAGATGACTCAAGTGTGTACATTAATATCCGTCTTGTGTTGCTTCGGCTGCTTGATGTTTATGCTGCACAGGGGCTTTCGGTATAGATGGCAAATCACATGAAGCTAGGTTGATATGGTCCCTCTTATATTCTTTTCAAAAGTAAACTTTTCCAGGAATCCAAGTTAATGAGACAAATTCATTACAATATATGTCTTCTGGGCATTCCTTTCACTTCCATTGAGCAACTAAGGAAACTGAAAGGAAGGAGCACACAGTATATCATCAGACTGAATCCACACAAAATATACACAGAGATACACAGAAAAACATGTCTGTCAGACCCGTCAATCTACACCATGCAGCAGTCCTCACAACTGAAACTAGATTTTTACAGTAACATGAAGAAACTAATCTTTCAATTCCTAGTTAAATAGAGAGTGAAAAAGTTATAGCGAATCCACTGATTCACTCACCTTTTTCTAGGAAATTGGTAGTATTAAAATTGGGGCATATAAAAATTTGTGGGTTTTTTGAAGAATCAATGCAAAGTTCTTAGGAAGAAATTATTCATCCATTGGAATCAGAATCAACTATGCTTGTGTGACTTAAGAACACTTTAACTCTATTAACCTATTTAAAAGGGATATACACATTCATTGCATACAGTATAGAATACACATTGATGGCCCTTATAAATAGCTGTGCAGCCCTAGGGAAGTTATTTAAATTAAGTAGTCCTTTGTTGTCTTATATTTAATATAAAATGATAATTATACCCTATCCTTGAAATTATCACTTGTGAAGTATTTTATCATGAATATGTGGCACACGTGAGTATAATACTTAGCAACTCCACTTTTAGTGGTAAGCCTAGGAAATCAACAAAGGTGCATACAGGTATTTTGATACAAAATGATTACTACAATATTATTTGTAATAGTGAAAAAACATAAATAATGTATAAGTTGTAGCACAGACTATAAATTAGCAAAATTCTTAAGAGTATATGATATATTTAAATGGCATAATAGAAAATATATTATTGAATCAAAATATAAGAGTATTATATCCTTCAGATAAATTGTGGTAAATAATATATGAAGTATGATTAATTTTTATTAAAACTAAAGTAAATACAAGAAGACAGTAAATTCTGGAATGTAAAAATATAATATACAATTGGATATCTCTGCATACACATGAATGAGTAATATTACCTTTTTCAAATCATATAAAATTTTTCAACCTGAAGTGAAACAAGAATTTATTTGTAATAAGAGTAAGTTAATCTGAAGTATTAAAAACTTCCCCAAATTATAGCACATAATCTCAAATATAATAAATAGTTCAGTAAATAAAACTTTTATATGTAATTGACATACCTCTACAAAATATATATATTTCTAAATAAGAAAGTACCTTCTATAGTGAGACTCTTCTGCTTTGAATGTAATAAAACTTTGTAGATATTTTTGATAGTACTGACTTGAGACAATATTGATAAATTAGTAAATGATTATTTTATATCTTAAAGAGGTAATAGTACCCACTTACCCTTCACATAGCAATTTAGAAATACTGAACTCTAATGAACCCTACAGTCAATACTAATAAAAAGACCTATATCATGTAGTTTATACTTCTCATAGTAATGCCTTTTATCATTGCAGAACAAAGGATAATCTCAGAGTCTTTAAGATTTTTATTTTTTTTTTGCATTCTCTAAAGATATGCATCTTTGATTGGTAACTCCTGACTTTCTGATGCATTCTGTGAAAGATAAAGTATTGTTTTTCCAGAAATGTTTTGTTAGCTGTATAAAATATTATGTTACATGTGTTTGTCAATTTACTCATTTATTGAAAGAATAAACCAAAAGTCAATTAATACTTCAGGTAGTCAAAGTGTACAAAGTAATCATTGTTTATATAGAAGAAAACTTGTAGCATTTCTAAATGTCAGTATCAAGAAATGTAAGATGTCTCCATGGGTAAAGACATATTCCATCAAATCTCCTGACCTAAGATTGTTTCTTGGAACCCATCTGGAAGAAATAAATTAACTCTGTGAGTTTTCCTGAGACCTACACACACATGCTGTGGCATACATTCTCAATAAATTGAAAATAAATAAGAAAAATACTTTGCCTCGCAGTGGTGGCTCACGTTTTTAATCCCAGCACTCGGGAGGCAGAGGCAGGCAGATCTCTGTGAGGTCAAGGCCAGCCTGGTCTACAGAGTGAATTCCAGGACAAGTTCCAAAATTACGCAGAGAAAAAAAAAGTAAAGAAAAATATTTCATGAAAAGAGAGATGGGGCTGCTCTGGACAGATGTTCCAGAGACATCTTGAGAAAACATGCAGCACTTGCAAAGGACTCGGGTTTGATTCTCAGCACACTTTGAACAACTCACAACTACCCATAACTACAGCTCCAGAGCCTCTTATAACCTATTCCAGACACTTTGGGCACCTTTGTCCACACACAAATACACACACACACACACACACACACACACACACACACACACCACTAAGAAATATAATAAATCTTTTTTAAAATGGGAGGGTTATTTTATAAGAAAATAAAAAGAAGTATCCTCACAGACATGTAATAAAATGAACCAGCATGCCGTGTCAGAGAGTATTATTTGAAAGGACTGGCCCTCATCTGAAGCAAGCCTTATACTAATCCCAGCTTTGCCACTCCTTTGATTATATACACAGGACTGCTGTTGACTTACAAAAATCACAAGAAGAGTGCATGAATAGCTAAAATCAAAGAATGTACAAGATGCCATCAGCAGTTGCAGTTGCTATGGTATCTTCTGCGAGACTCTAGCTTCAGTAAACAATGCTATTCCTAGAGTTCCATAGATGGGATTGGATGAGGCCACTAGCAGAGGGGGGTAAAGTACAGCCAGACAACTTCTTACTGATTAAAAATGAACTGATTCTGCTAAAGACGCAGATAACAGGTGATTTTTTTTTTTTTTAAGTTTAAACTTTCTTCTGAATAGTTTCTCCTGGATATGTATTCCTACCCCAAAACGCAACTTTAACTGCTTATCGTTACTCAGTGACAAGAAAGTTTGACATCTTACAGATGCCAAGTACCTGGAAGACTGGGTCAGGCATGATTATGGACAACCAATTCTCCATTTCAGTTCATCCCATGGGGCTCCTGGATTATGTACGTGCTGCTGTTCTTATTTGCACAGCCAAAAAAGCCACGTGCAACAATGAAACAGACTGAGAAGCTTTCTCTAATCTAACCTAATATGACAGCATTTGTTCGTATTTTATGTTCCCTGTCTTTCTGAAATAGTTTTATAGTTATCTAACAACAACAAAAAGGAGCCTGAAAATGATTGTATATCTTTCTGGGACTTAGTCCCAGGAATTTCATACTGAAACTGAGAATCTGTTCCAAAACTGTAACTTCAGAAAGTCAAGTGGGCAAGATATCAATTTTTTGTTCATGTACTTATTAAAAACCATAACAGGGCATCTCTACCCATCTTTTAATGATGATCATTGAATATTTATGTACAAACTCAAGCATATACCTTTTTTTCACTTGGACATACATCTGGAAGAACCCAATTCTGAATTAAATGCTTATTTTCATGAATAAATATTTCATGAACTGCCACTATCTTCATGGTTTTTTAAAGATGGATAGCAACATCATGAATGGTTTCTTGTGACCATCTACTTTAACTTTCAAAATTCACACTTCACATTCTAATAAATCTGCAGATATTGCAAATATAACCAGTTTCACTGTGTCGATTAACATACACACAAGTTTATCCCCTCAGTTACTAACACATTTGTAGATACTCATTTTTAAATTTGTTATTTTGATTTGAAAAGTTTGAAATAAAGGTAATTGAGATGAAATTAAACTCTACTTTCTGATAAAATATTTATTACTGATTTCTGGACATTTCATTAAACATCAAGAAATGTAAATGTGTGAAGTAGCACCAGAGAAGACTACCCAGACACAGGATTAAGCCAATAGGAAGTCTTCATTATCCAACTGGCCACACAAGGACCCCATGTAGCACTGAGCCTTTCTCAGGGTGGGCTTTTTTATTTATTTATTTTCTCAGACACAGTTTTCTGTGTAGCCCTGGCTTTCCTGGAATTCACTCTGTTGATCAGGCTGACCTCAAACTTACAGAGATCCACCTGCCTCTTCCTCCTGAGAGCTGGGATTGGGTTTTTAAGCACAAACTTACGTTCAGCGTAGACACACCCCAATTAGCAAGTAAAGTTCACCAGAAGCACACCTACAGAAAGCAAAAAAAGCAAGGTAAGTACATTTGGGGATTTTCCCAAAACTAAGGATGTTGATGGATTAGGTCTTTGTTCTCCTCTTGGCAGGTGCTGCTGTTTGTGTGCTGGGTTTCAAAACTCTAAATGATACTTCCATCATGATATCAGTTGTGCCAAGATCTGAGGACCTAGTAAGGTCTAGGGGCCTGTTACAGTAACAAAGAACCATTGAGTGTAAACCAATGAAAGAAAACAAAAGCAATTAACCCACTAATCAGCAATATCTCTCTGTCATGTAATTATTGCATTTCTTTTAAAATGGTAACAACTCAAATTTTTCTTTTCCTGTGTCATATACCTGGCTTTGAGTTATTTACTTAAATGTAGTATCTGACTGTTTATTTGTTGATGGACTGATACTATAGAATATAGGAGTGAGATAGAATATGTTAAGCAATGAGTACTCTGTATATGCCAGTAAGTGTTCCTCAGTCCACTTTATTTCTCCTTCTTTATAGCAACCTTTTACCTCTCCATTAAAAATATATTATTGCAGAAACAATGTTATGATGCTTACTTTTGAGAGGATAATATTTTTATTAATTCTTCAAGAATTTTACACAGCCATACTATGTATGTATTTTGATTATATTCACTCTAAATTCTTCCTCTAATAACTTCTAGATACATATCCAAAACCCCACCTCACAACCCAGGTTCCTGTCATTTTTTTTCTTTGAATATATACTTTATTGTGAATGTAGAGTACTGAACTAAACTCGATTGAAGTATACAACAGAAAATGAATAGATGCATACAACACATTACATTGACTGTTACATATAAATATCAAAATGGTTAAGAAATTGATAGTACCATGGTTTAAGAAATATGAGATAGCAGATAAGTCTTCATGAGCTAGTGATACAATTTTATTCTAAAGAATGGAAGACTGCCATGAAAATATCCTTAATCTTTACTCTTCCTTGTTTTCATATCAAGAAATCTCACAAGCTAGCTCAATATTTTATCATGACCACTTTTTTAAGTTTTTAAAACATGTAAGTTGATAATATAATTATATAATTTCTCATTTCCATTTCTTTCCTTCAAACCCTCCCATGCACTGCCCTTTTATCTCTTTCAAATCAATAGGTTCTTTTCTTTAATTGTTGCTACATTATAAATACATATGCTTACCTCTCTCTTCTAAATAATCTACTGAGTACAATTTGTGTTGTTCCTATATGAATGAGTGTGGGGTCATACAATTCAGTATGGCCAACCTACCAGGAACTACATCCTACAAGAAAACTGACTCTTGCTCCCCTAGCAGATATCAACTGTCAACAGTGCTTCACCTAGAGGTGGGGCTTGGTGTGTACCTCCCTCATCTATCATGTAATGTTGGCAGGCTTGATCATGTGAAAATCTTGTGCAGGTGACCACAGCTCTGAACTTCATATATTGGCTGTTATATTGTGGAAAGAAACTTGAGTATCTCTCTCAAGGACCAAGTAATAAGAAGACTAGTCTTTGAGATCAGAACTAAAGTCAGTATCATGAGGATTTATGCTAATCTCTGGACTAAAGGGAGTTAGACATGAATTTTAGCCATCACTCTTCCCAGCACTTGTATAGGCTCCTTTCACTAATAGGTAGGGAAATAACTGTGATACACTGTAGCATATCATCTACCAGGAGTAGGCTCGGTATGGTTGTATGGCGGCTCATGAGCAGTACTGTATAACAGTTCCACCCATGACTTATTTGATCTAGTTTGGTGTATAGAGAGCATACAAGGATAGCCTTGTTTTCCTATTACTTGCTCCCAAAGTCATTTCAACTGAAGAGGTAGAGAGAAACAGCACAAGCCATCATCCTGCCTATAGGTGCAAGAAGTCAAAGGATTCCTAGGAAATTTTTGGTCAGTTTCCATCAGTCATTATCCACTTCTACTGGCTTTCTGGCAGGGACTACAGCTGAATGAATAAGGAAGATAAAAGTTCCTGTGAAATATCTGACAGCTCATCACCAAATGTACACAATTAGATAGACGTGGGATCCTATTCTTGGGTAGTCAAGCCCACAATAATAGAAGCTGCCAGTTAGGATTATCATGCTCAGGAAAGCAATACTTCAAAATTGAATTTTAAATAAAGATCTTTCAAGGACAGGGGAAATTGATGGATTCATGGTCACCTGAGCAATCTAACAAAAAATGCTTCAGATGTGGACACATGCAGAAGTGAAAGATATATACTTTGTTAGTTAGCTATTTATTGTCAGCCTGACACAAACTAGAGCCATCTAGGAAGAAGGAAACTAATTGAGGAATACTTGTTTCCATCAGATTGGGCAGTGGCATACCTGTGGGGCATCTTCTTGATTGCTCATTTATGTGTGAAGGCCCAGTAGACTCTGGGCTGTGCTACCTCTTGGCAAGTGGTCTCGGGCTATACAAAAAAAAAAAAAAAAAAAAAAAAAAAAAAATGCCAGCTGAGCATAAGTGAGGGAGCAGGCAGGAGCACAAGAAAGCAAAGAGCCTTCTTCACAGATCTCTGCCCCAGATCCCTGAGTTCCTACCCTGACTTTATAGTAGATTAGAACCCATAATATGAAATAAACCATTCCCTTCCTAATGTTCTTTTGGTCACAGCAGCAGGAAAGCAAGTTAGGACAAGTTATCATGAAAGATTCAGAAAGTTTAAATCCTACTTACAAAGTCAATCCACAATAGAGAAATAGACAATGATCAAATATCATCAGCACAGAACACCATTGAAAAACAAAGACAAATGTGAGAGAAAACCTAAAGAATGCCTTATAAAATACATTTTTTATAAAATCTTTTATAAAAAAAAACACTTACAAAGTCAATAAGATAAGTTAAACTGGTCTTTATGTCTCAACAAAATTTTAAATCTAAACCAAGTGAATCCTTCCATTAAATGATATAGTCTAGCTGAAAAACAAACAAAACCAAAACAACAAAATCCACTAAACAAACAGTGAACTGCTATAGAACTTCTCACTTAAACAGCAAAGCCATGCATATACTAACATTAAAGAACTGGAATGATAGTCTAATTAGTATAAGCAAATAGCATATCAAAAGTTTCAGGAGTATGCATGTTTATACACAACTGACAAAATAGCCATTACAAAAAATCTTGAAGAAAAGACAAATCAGGTTACTATATAATAATCAAAGGAATAACTCATCAAGAAGACATAAATATAACTATAACTATATATATAGTTATATATGTATATATGTATTTACTGCCAGAGTCCAAAATTACATTAAACAAAAATTATTAGTCTTATATATAGGTTCCAATACTCATGTTCAACTTCTTCTATACTCTATTCTTCTAAAGGGATAAACCTTCTGACATCCAAAATATGAGCATGGAAATACAGAGTTAAACTATATGAGATCAAGTGAACTTAACAGGTATGTAAAAAGTATTGTCTTGAATAGCTATTAAATATACCTTCTTTTATCTATACATGAGATACTTTATGAACTGCTTTAGGCCAAAAACTATATTTCATCATTAAAAAATGGAATCATATTTTACATATTTTTATCATAATGGGATGAAACTAAAAATTAATAGCAAAAAAAACTATAAACCAAACAAATACATGTAGATTGAACTGCAAATGTTTGAATATGCAATGGAGAAATCTGGAGGAAATTGAACATTTTTTAAACAAATGAAAATAAAGACCCATTACAACCTAACCTGTAAAAGTGACATTAAGATGGCAGTTTACTATAATGAATTTTTTTGTAAAATAAAAATATTTCAAATAAGTAACTTAGTCTAACATCACAGTTATATAGAAATAGAAGAAGAAAAAATAAACTCAAAATTAGTAGAAGTAAGAAAGTAAGAAAATAAGTCATTGAAATATATAAAATCAGTACAAAATAAGTAAAGCAATAAGATAATTCTTTAGAAAGAAAAAATATAAATAACTATAAAATTAAGCACTGGCATTAAACAGACAGGTCAAACAGCAGAATGGGATAAAAGGACTCAGCAATGAACAGACAAAGCCATAGCTAACTAGTTTTTGATAATGGTGTTAAAACCAGGCAATGGGAAAAGGAAAGCTTTTTAACATATGGTGCTTGCAACACTGGATATCCACCTGCTGAGGAATGAAATTTCATCCATGTCTTTCACCTTGTACAAAAATTAATTCAAAGTAGATCACAGACCTTAATTTAAAACTTGAAATGAAAAATGCTAGAGGAAAACTGGAAATACATTTTAAGTTATACTTATAGGCAAGAGAAGTTTCTGAAAACAATAAACTCTAATAGTTTAAGACACGGGCCAAGAATCAACAGATGAGACTATATGAAAGCAAAAGAAACTGTCAACAACAAATTAACTGGAGAGAAATCTCTGGCAACTGTAGTTCACACAGGGACTAATATCTAGAATTTACAAAGATTTGCAAAGATCCAACAAGAAAACAAAACTGCCATCCACAAAGAAGCTAATGAAGTGAATAAAAAATTTTCAGGAGAAGAAATACAATTAGCTAATAAGAATTTTTAAAAGTATTCACCATCTCTAGACACCAGGTATATGCAAATTAAAACCTTCATCATGCTCATTCCAGTCAGAATGGCTATCATTTATAAATCTGAAAACAAATGCTGGAAAAGATGAAAGCTTATTCACTTTTGGTAGGTATGTAAACTAGTACAACCGTTATGGATATCAGTATGGAGGGTTGATCAAAAAATAAAAATAGAACTACTATATGACTGAGCTACAGCCATCCCTGGACATACACCCAAAGACTCCATATGTTACCAAAAAAATACTTCCATAACCATGTTTATTACTTCTTTATACACAATAGCAAATAAATAAAAATTATCTATGTCTATCATCAGATGAGCTGATAATGAAGATGTAGTATGTATACATGATGCAATTATATTCAGCTGTAAACTAAACTTTAGTAAGGAGATTTACAGTAAAATGAATGAATCTGGAAATACAATATTTAGGTGGTTAAAATCCTAAGAGACAAAAACTGGAAAGTCTTTCTTATATGTGGATTCCAGTGTAAGTATATCCACACACATGCACACACCCGCAAACATAAGGAACAATTGTGGATTGAGTCTGAAGAATCTAGAGAGGTAGAAAGGATGGAGGAAGGACAAAAAGACTTGTGTGACACGGAAGCAGAACAGACACTGGGAAGTCTCAAGGTGTGGGTGTGGAGTGTGGGTGTGGAATGAGATACAGGAGAGTCTACTAAGGCAGCTGCTCAAAGTGTCGTCTTGCTATACTATATTTTCCATGCTTGTTAAAACAACAAAGACACATTTCAGAAAAGAAGGCATTCCATTGACCATATAGAATTTCAAATTATGATTATGGATTATTATGTCAAACTATATATGACCACAGTAGTTTAGCTTTCATCTTGTTCTATTTTCCATGCACTATTTGGTTTATTAGAACATGCTTCTCCACACTGCAGTTTTTAACACTAAGTATACATTTGATTTGCCATTTTTCATACACATCATTTATGGAGTATACATTGTCTCACTACATGAAGAATACTTAGTATAAGAATTATCATTTCTCAAAAATTGCAATATATTCATTGTTGGTGACACTGTTAGTTAATAAAATGATCAATTAAAATGTCCCTTTCCTGCTCCTATCATTTATTTACATGAGCCATCTTCGAGGTGCAACTTGGTACATGTGAAGAAGACTATGAACATAACATCAATGTTCATTTATACATAAATTTATAATATAAAAATTATATATTAAATAATATTTATTATTTATATTTATAATTTATAATATATATTAAAATATATATAAAATTTATTATTTATATTTATTTATTATATATATTAATATAAAAATTTATAAATAAATTAATTTAGGTCTCCCTTGGAGGAGAGTAAGTAAAACATCTCTCTTTTAAGTCCATTTTATTTTATCATTTCTTCTTATTATTTACTTTTTTGTGCAGGGTCTTACTTCATAACTCTGGTTGCCCTGGTATTTTCTATGAAATGCAGGGTAACTCAAACTCATGGTCATCTTCCAACCTTAGTCGTCTAAGTATTGGGACTACATGTTGGGTGTACTATGCCCAGATCATGGTGCATCTCTTTTAAGACCAAAAATATTATGCTATTGTAGTGCAGTTAACTATCTATTAATAAGAAAACTGATCTTTTCGCCTAAAGCATTGAGTACTTTTCAGCACTATTTCCTTCTAATGAAGAATCTGAATAAGTTCGCCACTTGAAGTTGTATTGTAGAATGATTTCAGCTAAAAACTCAAATATATGCAAAAGCCATTTGCTGGATTCTTCTAAGAACAACGATTAGATCACAATTGTCTCACGTGACATTAAAAGACCTCCAAGATCAGTCCCATTTGTCTTCTTTGGTGGATTACATGAAATATGTTCCTTTACTTCACTTGTGCTATGCCTTTTCAAATGTATTTTCCTCTTCCAGAAATGTGCTTTTTCTCTTCCCCCATCCTTCCCTTCTATTTCCACTAATGATGTTTCCATCATCTGAAGCTGGGTACAAATATCATGTCTTTGTTGTGCTTTTTTGAGGACCATCATTGCCTTTCTTGTATGTCCTATCTTCACATCCTTTACATCCCACCTCCCATGAGAAGTCTTAACACTTAAGTGTTGCCCCCTTTTCTAAGCATGCATTATTTGATTAGCAGGTATCATGCATCTCCAGTGTTAACCTCATCACCTTCATGTATCAGCAATTTAGCCAAACACTGTGTATTTACTTCAGCTTATCATGTATGCATTTTGGATAAAATTTAGTGACTGTAATGGTTATGAAACTTTATGTATATAATGATAATCGGATAATTGTATTTTAAAGGGAACTAATTTTATTGTGCTTGTTTCAAAGGAGATACAGTTTAGACAAACAGAATCATGAAAATATTTACCCTTTCGCTAATTTATTAAAAACTACAATATCATTTTCTGTGGATGATTAGAACATCACAAAGGAGGAGCATCCTAAATTTATTGTTAAATCCCATTTTCATGTTGATTTCAACTACAATATCCTAGATTGGTATTTCTTCTAATCTGAAATTCCCTAGGTTACTTAATTTAAAAGTATCAACAAATCAACATGTTCATGAGCGTGGCAGTTTCAGAGACAGCTTGTATTTAGGCACATTCTTTAATTTGATGGTTGGGCATAATGTATTGGAAAAATTAGTCTTGGCTCTGTCCTCTTCATCTACAGGCTTTATATTCCTGGATAGGCAGCTTCTCCTGGTTTAAATTCATTTTTGTCAGCAACAAAATAGGCAGAAAAGTTCCTACCTCAGAGGACTCAATATTTACAACTAGTTATACAAAGTACTTTCAACCTTTTAAAGATTGCCCTAACAATTTACTACAAGAAAGATCTCCCTAGTACTAACTTCTCAGTGTAGTTTTGTTTCACAGAGTGGTGTATGATTATTTCTTTTTAATTTATGTTTTCTTCAATGAAAACTTTATGAAGTTAGAAAGTTGTATTTTGTGAAACTAAGTAGGAAATATCAGCAACAATGTTTATGATGTACTTTATTCCTATATCCAATGGTCCTGTTGCTGCCTTCTGGCCAGTTAATTGTTTGCCAACAGGTTTGGAGGGAGCTGTAGGACAGAGAGAAGCAACTTCTCTAATTCTATTATTCTGTTCTCTAATTCAAGTAACAGTTCTACAATGCATGCCAGATATAAAATAATGAAGTGCATGGATGTCTGTAATCTAGAGGATAATGTAAGAATATTATTTAGGATAGATGTAATGGCAATCTGAGGTTTTCCAATTATATGCAAAATGCTGACAAACCAATTTTGTTACCTCATATATGTCATTAGATAGATTTGTGGTTGACTGAATACCATGAGGCATCTTCATGTGATTTAAGAAATATACCTTCAATTAATGGCTCTATCCACAATCTATTGGAGAATGTCTTGAGGAATGATAATTACTTTTATGTGTGTGCATTTGGTAAATGATGCTATAAATGAACCCAGACCAAGCAATTACTAAACAGAAGAAAAGATGAATCCATTTCTTATTAGCATCATGATATAAAAAAATTAAATGATGTTCTAATCACTTACCAGCACCAACAGAATTACAGTGACTATCTTCTGTCAACAGTACAGTACATAAATTAAACCCTTTGTATACAGAAATAAGTCCTTTCATTACTAATTTATTATCTGTCTCCTGATTGTGTCTTTTAAATCTTCCAATGTCTTTAGATATTTTTCTTTTTAATTCTGGTTTTGTCAATTTATGTGAATTTCATATTTTCTATGGCTACTTTAGAGCTAATGAACATACAATTTTCACCCATATTTTAGTGAAATAGAGAAGTTCTGAATATCCAGGATAGAGTCTTTCTTTCCTTAATTTTTTCCCCTTTTCACATCCTCTTTCCCCCTTCTCTTCCTCTTACTGGACCTGTTATTGTCTCTGTCTCTCTTCTTTCTAAATCAATTACTAATACATTCTGAAAGCAAGAGGGACTCTTCTGTTTTAGGGAAATGATAAGCAGAGGAAGAGAAATAAAGGCTATAATTGACTCCATGATTAGATTTGGTCATAGTATTAGTCTTAAGGTTGAGATAAGAATTGGCCATGTCAGATAGTGACAGAATCTGAAGACCCACTGGCAGGTAAAGCAGAATCTCCTTTAACCATTAATTTGTAACCATTTTCTGCTGGTTAGTTTTCTGTCAACTTGACATAGGCTAAAATCATCTGAGAGGAGGGAACCTCAGTTGAGAAAATGCCTATGTAAGATCTTAGGCAACCCTCTAGGGCATTTTCTTTTTGTTTTTCTTTTTATTATTATTATTATTATTATTATTATTATTATTATTATTATTATTATTTTACAATATAATTTACTTCTACATATCAGCCACAGATTCCCTTGTTCTCCCCCTCCTGCCCCTCCCCTTCCCCCAGCTCACCCCCTATTCCTATCTCCTTGAGGGCAATGACTCCCCCAGGATTGAGATCAACCTGGTAGACTCAGTCCAGGCAGGTCCAAGTCCCCTCCTCCCAGGCTGAGCCAAATGTCCCTGCATAAGCCCCAGGTTTCAAACAGCTAACTAATGCCTGGATGCCTCCCAAACAGATTAAGCCAATCAACTGTCTCATCTGTTCAGAGGGTCTGATCGAGTTGGGGGCCCCTCAGCCTTTGGTTCATAGTTCATGTGTTTCCATTCGTTTGGCTATTTGTCCCTGTGCTACTCACAACACCAGGGAGGCTACCTGGAAAACAGGACCCCAAGAAAGACATGGGGATTGCCCAATGATGGAGAAATGGATGAGATCTACATGAACAGCCTTGACGTGAGTAGGGGTAATGAAGGCCGAGGGTCGAGGGAAAGAGAGCTTGGGGGAGCGAGAGATCCCAGCTGGATCAAGAACAGAGAGGGAGAACAAGGTAAAGGAGACCATGGTAAATGAAGACCACATGAGAATAGGAAGAAGCAAAGTGCTAGAGAGGCCCACAGAAATCCACAAGGATGACCCCACTATAGACTGCTGGCAATGGTCGAGTGACAGCCCGAACTGACCTACTCTGGACTCTGGTGATAGGATGATCAAACACCCTAATTGTCATGCTAGAAACCCCATCCAATGACTGAGGGAACTGAATGCAGAGATCCACAGCCAAACCCTGGAGTCCAATTGACAAGAAAGTGGAGGATTTGTATGAGCGAGAATTGTTGAGACTAAGGTTGGATAAAGCACAGGGCATTTTCTTAATTAGTGATTGATGTAAGAGGGCCCAGCCCACTGTGGATGGTACCATTCCTGGTCTGGAGGTCCTGGTTTGTAGGGGGAGATTTCTGTCCTGCCAGCCAGCTCCCAAATAACTAGCTAGACACTTATTATTAATTATAAATGCTCAACCTATAACTCAGTTGCCAATGACTAGCTCTTACAACTTAAATTAACCCATATTTCTTATCTAAGCTCTTCCACATGGCTTTGTACCTTTTCTCAGTGAGGCAAGTTCATCTACTTCCTCTGCATCTCCTTGCAACTCTCAAGACTTCTCCTCTTCTTCTTTGTTCTACCTTTTTGTCTGTGAGTTCTGACTAACCTCTACCGGTTCAGCTATTGACCAGTCAGCTTCGTTACTAAACCAATCACAGTAACATCTATTCACACAGTGTAAAGGAATATCCCACACTGATTTCTATAAGAAAATAGGTTGAGCAAGCCATGAGGAATAAGCCAATAAGTAGAATACTTCCATGCCCTCTGCATCAGCTCTTGCCTCCAGGTTCCTGCCCAGTTTTAGCTCCTGCTATGGCTTTCCTCAGTGGACTGTGACTGAAGATATGTAAGCTAAATAAACCCTTTCCTCCCTAAGTTACTTTCCATCATAGCAATAGTAGCATGAAACATGGAACTCAAGTATGTTTCATTATTGGCATATAATCAAGACCATTAAATTCATTAAAATAAATCCTGGCATATCTTTAAATGATGAGGTTGAAATTTATTTTTGTTTAAAAAGTGCTTATTCTGTGTTAGCTGAAATAATTTTCCTATTCTCCTTTCTCTTTACATTTTAATAATAATTTTTCCTTTTTTTCTAAGTGGGTCATAATAAAGGAATTTTCCAGTGGTATATGAAGTTACAAATAATTCATACTTTTCACTAGTTGAGAAACTATGACATAGTTAGATGATGTGCACTTATATCATGCAGCTCTCACGAATTCATTTATTGTGATTTATCTTATTCCTTGATCTTCATGTTTTAAAAACTCTTTCCACATGCCTTCATGAACAATAAAATTCCAGAGGACTCCAATCTATTATGAAAAATCCAGTAGTATTCTTCAAGTACAACACATGCACATCCTCTTCTCTACTTTAAATTCCCTAATAAATAACCATTGTCTTATATATGCAAATAATTAGATGGCACTGTTTAGGAAAGACTAGGAGATGTGGCCTTGTTGAAAGAGGCATGTCACTGATGGTGAACTTTGACATTTTAAAAGACTCTCTGTGTTCTCTCTCTGCTTTCTGCTTGTGGATTAAGACGTGAGTTCTCAGTTGTTCTTTCTGACCTTTCTTTCTTCTTTTTTTTTTTTTTTTTTTTTTTTTGGCTCCATCATCATGGACTCTAATCCTTTGAAAAAACAAGTCTAATTAAATGCTGTCTTTTATAAGTTACCTTGGTCATGCTTTTTGTCGCAGCAGTATAGAAGTAAACAATAGAATATTGTATGCTGTAGCTAGAGTTTTCCTGCCTTGCCCACAGTCAGGACAAATCTTTGTCACCTGCCAGTCCCACAGCCGCTCAGACCCAACCAAGTAAACACAGAGACTTATATTGCATACAAACTGTATGGCCGTGGCAGGCTTCTTGCTAACTGTTCTTATAGCTTAAATTAATCCATTTCCATAAATCTATACCTTGCCACGTGGCTGGTGGCCTACTGGCATCTTCACATGCTGCTGGTCATGGCAGTGGCTGGCAGTGTCTCTCTGCCTCAGCCTTCTGCTTCCCAGAATTCTCCTCTCTCCTTGTCCCACCTACTTCCTGCCTGACCACTGGCCAATCAGTGTTTTATTTATTGACCAATCAGAGCAACAGATTTGACATACAGACCATCCCACAGCAGTATGCTATTATTATAAAACAATGGTAAGGAAAAATGTCAGTACATAATCAGTACATGCAATTTTTTATCAGTACTTGTTTGAATCTAAATGTGCTGATGTCTTTAGTTGTTCAAATGTTTAAAAATCATCTATAATTTATTTATTACTATAGACACTGTTTCTGATACAAGTAAGTACACAATAATATAAAGACATAGTATGTTTGACATTTTGGCTTTCCTTACAAAAATCCTGTTAAGCATGATAGAAATGATTGAAAAAGATTTCCCCTCTGGATACAAAAGAAAAAGAGCTAAACACATGAATTTTATCAATAATTTCTTTCATGAAACATAATTTCTTATTGATGATCTAGCATATAAACCCAAAGGAAGGTTCAGTGAAGAATTACATCCTACATCCGAGGAAATTTTCAGATATTCTAAGGATAATTTCTCAATTTAAGGATCAAAATTGACTTGAAGGCATGTTTTTTTTTAGTGGGCAGTTTTTATAAGCACTAGATGACAGCAGAGTTAATGATTCCCCACGATGTAGAAAAGGACAGCCTTAGATAAGACCATTTTTACTCTCTGCTAGAATTTCAACCTTTTCCAGCACCCCCCATAGTTATTAGTATCCTCCTACTTCAGATATGGCAGTTAAAAATTTATTTTGTAAATGGATCTTTGACAAGTTATCAGATTTCTTGTATTTAAGCATTTTATTTTCTAATTTGATGGATCTATTACCTTACTGGACTAAAGGTTCTAAGGGAAGAAAACCATTTCTTTTTCCCACTGCAAAGAAAAAGATGATTGTGGTGGTATTGTGCTCCCCAAAATATTGTGCACCCTAATAAATTTATCTGGGGTCAGAGACAGAACAGCCACTAGATACAAAGGCTAGAAAATGGTGGCACTCACACCTTTAATCCTAGCATTCCAGAGGCAGAAATCCATCTGGGATCTTTTTGAGTTCAAGGCCACATTGGAAACAGCCAGGCATGGTGACTCATGGTGACTCACGCCTTTAATCCCAGGTAGAAAGAAGAAAGGTTTATAAGGCATGAGGACCAGAAACTAGAAGCATTTGGCCTGGTTAAGCATTTGGCTGGTTAAGTTTTAAGGCTTCTATCAGCCAGTTCAGCTGAGAGCCATTCGGATATGAAGACACAGAGGCTTCCAGTCTGAGGAAACAAGACAGCTGAGAAATTGGCCAGGTGAGGTTAATTGTGGCTTGTTCTGTCTCTCTGATCTTCCAGCTTCACCCCAATACTGGGCCCTGGGTTTGTTTTATTAATAAGATTCTCTAAGATTCCTGCTACAGATGATGCTTAATTATTTGAATTTTACTTAAGGAACTCTCCACACTAACTGATTGGTCTAGTTGGCTCTCAGAAATAGATTGCAAAGCACTTTCAAACATAGAGCTACACATTACCAAATGAAGATTTGTTCTGCAAAGCTCAATAACTTGTAAACTAGATAAAGGAGGATACTAGAGAATGTACCTGTCAGTTGCTAATCTCAGAGGTTTATTTAAGTCAACTTTGAAGTAGTCGTGAACCTTCATTGAGTCTTCAAACTCGTTGAAAATATTACTTCCAAAAGCTTAACATAGGTGACTCACGAATGAGAAATGAATACCAACGATTTTAAAAGTCGAGGTGTCTATAGCTCTATTTATTGAAAATAGATTCTTCTCTCATACAATACCTCCCAACCAGAGTTCCCTTTCACACACCTCCACTCCTCCTAGTTTCCTTTCACCTCTACTCTACCTCAGACACACACCCCTGTAGTTTCTTCTTCAGAAAAGGTTAGGCTTTCAAGAGAATACAGCAAAACAGAATGAAACACAATACCATAAGGCAAGGCGAAAACCCTCATACTGAGTCTGGACAAGGCAACCGAAAAGGAGGAAATGAGTCTCAAGAGCAGACAAAAGAGGCAGAGATACACCCTCTCCCACTGTTAGACATGCAACAGAAACACCAAGCTGACAAGCATAGTATATATGCAGGGGACCTGGTGCTGACCCATGCAGGCCCTGTACTTGTGGTTTCAGCATCTGTGAGCCCATGTGAGCCCTGCTTAATTGATTCTGTGGGCTGTGTTCCCCGGTGTCCTCCATCCCCTCTGACTCCTATAGTCTCCTTTTCTGTGTGGTTTCTGATAGCTGAGCAGATTGATGGAGACTTCCAATTTAGACTCTCTGAATAGTATCTGGCTGTGGGTCCCTGAACCAGCTCAAATCTATTGCTGGAGATTTCTTTGATGGCAACTGACAGGTAGGGCTCTGATAAATAAGTATAGCAGAACATCATTAAGAATCATTTCATTTTATTATCTATCTCTCTATCATCTATCTATCATTTTTCTATCTACCTATTTATATATCACCTATCTATCTATCTATCTATCTATCTATCTATCTATCTATCTATCCATCTATCTATCTATCTATCATCTCTCAATCTATCTATTTTTAGAGCACTCCTGTTTGGCTCTACTCTAGGTCTCTGGGCTATGCAGTCTCTAGTTGCTATTCATCTAGACAGTTTCAGGCATGGGCTCCCTCTCATGGTGTGGGCCTCAAGTTAACCTAGACATTGGTTGGTTACTCCCACAAGTTCTGTGCCACCATTGCCCCAGCACATCTTGCAGGCAGGACAGATTGTAGGTTCAGGTTTTGTGCCTAGTTTGGTATCCAGCTTTCCCTTTTAATAGCCACAGAGTCACTTCCTGCACCAAAAAGACTAGAACACAGGAGTGAGGGCTCCAGGCCTACCCCAGCTTGACCTCTCTGGATATGGAATTTGTCCTGAGCAGTGCCCCCTCTCCTCCTTGCCACAACCATCAGTTTCAGAGGGTGACCTTCTGTCTTAGCATCGCCGTGGGGTGTTTAGGGATCTCCACGGGACCTTTTCAGCAAATAACTCCACCAAATGTAACCCAGTCTCACCACTGGAAGCCTTGCCTGACTACAGAAGGTGGCCAGTCACACTTTGTACCCTATATTACTAGGAGTCCTCATTAGGGTCACCCTCATAGACTCCAGGAATTTTTCCCTCACTAGGTTTCCATACCACCCCTAAATGTCCCATAGTTCCAACTGTCTATCCCCATACTCTCTCCCTCCATCCTTCCTCTCCCCACCAGATCCCTTCTGCTCCTGTCCCCACCTGTCCTCATTCCACCCACAGAATCTAGTCTATTTCCTATTCCCAGGAGTGGTCAGAAACTAGAAACAACATAGATGCCCCTCGACTGAAGAATGAATAAAGAAAATGTGGTACACTTAGACAATGGTGTATACTCAGTGGTTAAAAAAAAAAGACATGAAATTTGTAGGCAAATGGATGAAAGTAGAGAAAAAAACATTCTGAGTGAGGTAAACTAGACAAGGAAAGTCAAATTGGTTATGTATTCACTTATAAGTGGATATTAGCCGTTAAATAAAAATAATCAAGCTACAATGCACTGACCCAGAGAGGTTAGGAAAAGAGGAGCCTATAGGGAGAAAACAAGGTGTTCATTACTCCAGTTGCAAGGTTACAACAGGTCTGGGGGCTTCAAGTAGCACAAATTAATTATCTACTATTTTGGTTTGAAAATCCTTCAACAAGATTCTCGCATGGTTGGAATAACGGAGTCTCTCAGCTTCTTTCTGGGTTCTCTGAGAGGGAGCCCCTTTCACTTTCATTTGGGATGTTGCATAGTTAGGAGGTCTTTGTCTATTGGACCCAGGGTCTGTTTCTGTAATTGTTATTAGAGTCAAGAGGAGGCTGCCCTGTAGCAGGAATCTTGCAAGGTGCTTATTAATAAAATCAAACCTGAGGCCAGTTATTGGGGTGAATGCTGGAGGATCAGAGAAGCAGAACAAGTCACAGCTTCCTCACCTTGCTAGTTTCTCAGCTGATCCTATTTCCTCAGACTGGAAATCTCTGTGTTCTCATCCGGAATGAATCTCAGCTGAACTGCTGCTCAAAAGTCTGAAGGTTAACCAGCTAAAAGCTGCTAGTTTCTGGTCCTCACGCCTTATATATCTTTCTGCTTTCTGCCATCATTCCCTGGGATTAAAGGCTTGCTTTTTGGGATTAAAGGCGTGAGTCACCATGCTTGGCTGTATCCTTGAACACATGGATCTCTGCCTCTGGAATGCTAGGATTAAAGGCGTGTGCTACCACTGCCTAACCTTTATGTTTAATATTATGGGTGTTCTGTCTCTGACCCCAGATAAGTTTATTAGGGTACACAATATTTTGGGGAACACAATACACCACACTGCTCTGAGAACCTATTGTCTTTCCTTCAGTGCTTGATCCTGGGTCTCTATATGTCAGCATCAGAAAAAGGAGCATCCCATTTCCCCCGTTCAGAAGTCTCTGAAAACATTCTCTGGTGCTGAATCTCTCTTGCTGCAGCCAGGATAGCTTTTGTCCTTTAAGGGCGTGTGATTAAGTTAGGTCTTTCTAGTCCAAGGCAAGCTCTCAACTTTCAGTTCTGGAAACTTAAACATAACTACAAAATCTACATTTTTATGCTATATTTTCAAGTTAGAAGGATGAAGCTGAAAACATTTTTCAAGGGGCATTATTCTGCCTACCACCTGCCATAATAACTCAATGATAAAACTAATTCAGAGAGAGGAAACAAAGGGAGAAAGAAATGCAAGAACAAATTGTGAAAATTATATGCAAATCCAGTTGATGTATTACAAGTCAGTAAAACTATAATATTTGGATTGATCTCTCATGGATGAAATTTATCTAATTTTAAAACATGGAAATTATTCACTACATTTCAGCCTTTTTTACATTAATATATGCTGTTTTAGAAATAAGTTAGAATCACCAGTAACTGAAACAAACTACATTTCTTATAGTAAAACTTTAATGTGTATGAGATTTTTTTAAAACCTATTTTTAGTTAGTTATTATTTCCTCTTTCCTCTTTTCTTTTTATGCTGTTAAAAGCATAAAATAAATAAATGTTAAAATGGATGTTTCATTAACAATTTCTTGCTAAATTTTCTAAATGTTATGTTGTATGTTTAGGAGATAATATAACACAGTAAAGTAAATTTTAAAGTTAAACATTCCCTAATTTTTTAACTGGTATAAGGAGATACCTGAATATGAAAGTAATGTACACTTATAAAGAATGTACATTCACAGGGTTTTTAACATATTCAAGTATACACATAATATAAGCATTATGGTGATATTTTATTTGTGCTGAAATGTGATTTTATTTGTATGTTAATAAATAAAGTTGCCTGGAGATCAGAGGTCAAAGCGAGCCATAAGCAGAGTCAGGCAGTGGTAGCACACGCCCTTAATCCAATCACATGGCAGGCAGAGTCTCTGGGTGGTCAAGGACACAGCAAAGTGTGGTGACATGAACCTTTAATCCCAGTACCAACCATAGAGACTTGGAGTCTGTATAGACAGGCAGTGATGAGGAAGTCATGTGGCTGGCTTAAAGCCAATGAGAAGGCAGAACAGAAAAGCAATAAAAGCGCAGGTTAGGCAGGAAGAAGCTATCTCTGTGGAAGCTACTGCTGGTGCTAAGCTAAAGGTAGTCATGGCTATCTCCTCTATATTTGGCTTTGTGTTTCTTATTTACTAAGATTGTTTAGAATTTCGTCTATAAAGTATATGTATATAGTTTTGAAATTGCAAGTTCTTATATATCTATTTGATCCTAACTATGGAGTCTACATTCAAAGAAACAAAAATGAGCTCACCTTAATCTCTTTATGTAAGATATTTTGAAAATGATCATTCTATCATCTTTATAAATATCACTTTAATTCAGCATATGCTTTTCAAGATGTGATTAAGAATTGTGTCTGTATGGATATTAAAAATGTTAACCATGCTGTCTTATAGACTAATAAAGCCACAGTTAAGGAAAGAGAGAAAGAAAGAATACAGTTTGAAACTGTTCAATAGAAGTATGTAGAACTGAATACATATAGCTAAATACTCTTGCTTGGGAGAGACTTTTAGAATACAAATGAAAGCTGGGTAGGTATTGGTTAGTTTAATAAGATATGCAAATCATACACAAGGATACCTGTGAGGCTCAGAAGCTATACCAATGGAGGATGGATGTTGGGTGCTCATAGGATGAAGCAGAAAAAGTGGCCAGAGCCGTGCTCCAAAGAGAAACACACGAGGCAGTGAGGAAGATATTGTTTCCTCTCCCATGTGTTGTGTGTTCCTAGTGCAGTTGTTGTATTTTTAAATTTCTGATAAATGAATATAGACATCTCCTTCAGATATTGTCCTCATTCTCACATACTACAAACAGGGGTCCCTCCAATAAATAGCAGAGATGTATGGGAATTATTTTACAAGACTATGATAACAGCATGACAGATGGACTGGGAGGCCGAGAGAATTGGATGTGTAGATAAGAGCTATCCATGTACTATTTGAAGAGGTTGAAAAGGTATGGTGTGAATGTGGAGGAGGACATGATCAGAGGCGGTCAAAGTGCAGCACCCACTAAACTGAAAACATTAGTTAAGATGTGACATAAGAAGGAAAGGAAAGCCCAATATACCGTGAGGTTCTTCATGCAGAAAGGTTTTAATTAGTATTGTTACTAAGGAAATAGAAATGGCAGAATAGAAATAAGTGGAACAAAAGTAATTTTTTATTTAAAAATTTAAATTCCTGTTTTATTATTATAAATTAATGAAAAAATATTATGCTATAGCTATCTTTTTATTTTTACGCTTTTCTTTTCTAATAAATAACTTCTTTTAATGAACTATCAATGATTGTGTAATATTTTGATCTGAAATAGTTATTTTATTTGCTTTTCCTAAGGCTGTGAGAGAGTATCCAATAGAATCAACTTGTAAGAAGAGTTATTTTGCCTCTTGGTTGCAGAGAGATTTCAGCACATCTTAGCAGTAGACTGTGACGGATATGACCCTGCAGTCAGGACCTTAAAGTTGAGCCTTCTCAGTAAGCACCTAGAAGCAGAGGGCAGAAGGTGGAATTAGAGGTGAGGCTAACTCCCAAGGCTAAGTCCCACCCATATTGATCCACTTCCACCAGCCATAAGCCACATCCTCAAGACCTTCTTAAATAGCACCACATTCTGAGGTCCAAGGACTCAAAACCTTAGCCTATGAGGATGCTTCAAATTTAAGCCAATATAATAATTTAAACCCAAAGCACACATCTATCCAACTCTTTGAATCTATGATATTTCCTCATTGTTTTACTGAATTCTTCCTATATAATCTCAGATATTAATATACAATAATGTTTTTAATATTTTTAAACTAATATATTTGTGACTTTTTTGTTGTTTTTGTTTTTTTTCTAGACAGGGTTTCTCTGTGTAGTTTTGGTTCCTGTCTTAGATCTCTCTCTCTGTAGACCAGACTGGCCTCGAACTCACAGAGATCCCCCTAGTTTGAGAGACATCAAAAGATAGTTTTTGATTGGTAATACAAGTTAGGATAGAAAGTGAATTAAGTACAACACTTAGGACTCACCAAAAAGGATAAATAATGGAATATTTTCTCTGAATTTGTCAAGAATTAATGGACTAGACATTATTGATGCAATTATTACCTGTATATATTGTATATAGTTACTATACTTATTGTATATAGTTTTTCTTATTTTATTTATAATCTTTTTTATTTTAGACAAAAAGGAGAAATCTGATGATATTTTATATATGCTCTAATAAATAAAGCTTGTCTGAAGATCCCAGGGTGAAGCCAGCCACTAGTTAGCCACAGAGGCCAGGCAGTGGTGGCACACACCTTTAATCCCAGCACTCAGGAGGCAAAGGCAGAAGGATCTCTGTGAGTTCAAGGCCACCCTGAGCTACACAAAATTGATCCAGTCTAAAAGAGAAACCGAGCCAGGCAGTGGTGACTCACACCTTTAATCTCAGCACTTGGGATCTCATGAGTTTGCTTCCAGTACTTGGGAGGCACACACACACCTTTAATCTCAGCACTAGGGAGGTTGAGTTAACAGACCTAAAAATGGGATGCTATGGTGTTGACTTGAGCTCTGTTGATGTCCATGTTAGGTTCCTCCTGAAGTTCCATAAAAGACCACCATCCACATATGCAATCAGCAACAGGAGGTTGAGATATGGCTGGGTGGAGAAAGGATTGTCAGACGGGAAGAGGAAGGAGCTCAGGCCCTAACTGTTGGAGCTAGTGTATCTCTAACTCTTTTGCCTTCTGTTGAGACTCTATTTCTCCTGTGGGTTTGCCTTCCCCAGCCTTAGTATAATGGCTTTTACCTTTTCTTATTGTATTTTTGGTTTGTATTGTTTGGTTATTGTCCCTTGGAGGCCTGCTCTTTTCTGAAAGGAGTGGATTCCAGAGAGAAGGGAGGTTGGGATGTATTGCATTAGAGAAGAATCTATTTTCAATAAAAAATAGAAAACAAACCAAAAATTAGCCAAAATAGTGTGTGTGTGTGTCTGTTTGTATATGTTGCTTGTGTTTCAGGGCTTACAGCGGTCCAAAGAGAGCTCTGGATGGCCCATAAACTGGAGTTATAGGCACTGGTGAGCCACCCCCATGTAGTTGCTAGGCAGCGAGGTAGTCTTCTAGAAGAACAGGAATCACTCTTCAAGGCTGAGCCATTTCCCCTGCCCCAGAGCTTTGCATTTTACTTCTACAGAAGAGTTCCTAGTGGAGCTCTCTGACACAGATCAAATCACCTCAAGAATAGAGCAGTTTTTCTCCTCTTTGCTTTGAGATCCTCCGATGGTGCTTTGTTGTGTTGTTTACAGAGAAATGTTCAATCCGTATTTTGGAACAAAATCATCTTATAATCTTTAAATGCAGACATTTCTTAAATCTTGTCTCTAATTGGTTAATTAACTTCCAATTTGGTTGACAAGAGCTAAATGAAGAGGCTCTCGGTATTCACGAGGACCCTAAGAAATTTCATTTAAAGATTACAGTGCCGTCTGTCTCCAAAATAAAATGCAAAGTCCAATGCAGAAGGGCTTCTCTCTATGCCAAGTTCATTTGCATCAGCCAACAGGAACTAATTAAGAAGTTGCGCTTTCAGGCCCTGAGACCCACACTGGATGCTAGACCTTAACACACCGTCCCTGTTTCTAAGCACCCAAGACTTCAGATCAAGGCAGTGTTGGCTTCCTGGAGGTCTCTCTGACATGGCTTTCCTCCCTCCATCTCAGCCAGGCTCTCACATGCAGCATCATCCTACCAGGTGCAACCTCACACTGGACAGTTTAGTCTGAGCAGAAGGTGGAAAGAGCTGAGGTGAATATTACTCAATAACAGCAGCAGCAGTTGTGTGTCATGCTGAAAATAGCCACAGCAAATTATTAGGAACACAAGGGAAAAGGAACGAGCAAGCCTGAATGCTAAAAGCCCTTGAGGTAATCCATGGAAAGAATATTAAAAGAGAACATTTCCCTACCCTGAGAGGAACTGCCTGAGGGCCTGGTACCCACAGCCCAGCTCCACATAGCATCACATGTATTCCACAGCATCATGTACTAATTCTCATTCATTAGGCTAATTTTTGCTTTAGGCAGCTATAAGGCAACAGAAAAATCAATTTTAATCTTGTACAGACTTTTAAAAATATATGTAAGTTAAACAGAAATTGCTTGGTTATCAAAGAGTAACTATTTTCAGTCAGGCTCAAGAAAGCCATCAGTGAACACAAAAGACCAGAGCTGCTTTGGGGCAGAGAGAGGAAGCTGTAAGCTTATGCTGGGGGCACCTGAAATGCAAGGAGAAACAGCATACATATGTAAAGATAATGTGGCCGTACTTTTCAATTAAATGATGTCATTTCCATGTAAAGTTGCTTTAGAAAGATGTTTTATTTTTTAATGTGGGACAACAAACAACAGGCAATATAATGTTTTAATATTAAGTCACTACCAATATTCTAAGTAAGTAATGTACTATCAGTAACATGGGCTTTCATACTCTGCTTAATGATGAGGTTATGAGGTGTCATACTCCATTTGCCATTGTCTGAACATTAGAGAGTGTCTGAGATAGGCTAAATGTGACAGTTCAATTATCCTCAATTGTATGGAGCTGTAAGGAGGTGATGAGTTAAATACAGTATATGTAAGGATGAATTATGAATGACATAATTATATTCAGAAAAAAAATTTTTAAAGGAGTCTTCTACCAATAAAAACATAGTAAAGTCACAGCATAAACCAGTAAACTACTTGTCTATTATCTCCCTGCATCTATATAACCAAGTACATAGTAGGTGTGTTTACTGCACCATAAGCACAGACAGATGAGAAATACATTGCTGAACTCCACTGTAGTTGCTATAAGGTCATTGCAAAGTCACTGTGTGATGGAAATGTTTGGGCTGTGTACAATTTTGTGTTTGTCACCTCATTGGCTGGAATGTTCTTAGAGGATGTAGACCAGGTTTTATTAGAAAGCAGGACGTTTTATTGTGTGTTCTGGTACCTCATTCAATCTCTTTGCAGAAGAAGATAATTTAAGTCTGAGCTCAGAGCATGTCTGACATATCAGACATTGTCAGTGTCTTTCATGTTATTTCCCATTGCACTTTCTCCTTTCTGTTTCTTAATGAAAAAAATTAACACATAAAATAAAGTTATAATAGTCATAATATCTGTCTTCTTCTTTCCTCTATCCTTCTTTTGCTGCCCTTCTCTCTTTGATAAAGAGTCTCAAATATACCAGGCTGGCCTCAGATTCTCTCCATGGCTCTGCATAACCTTGGACATGTTATTTTCTTGTTTCCATCTCCATATTGTTGAGCTTATAGCCACCTTTCTCCACATCTGGGTTATGAGGCACTGATGAGCTAATACAGAGTTTCATACATTCTAGGAAACCACTCCTTCCACTGACTTGCTTATTATTATGAACATCTTCAAAGGAAACTTATATGTATTTTCTCTTTGTTTACATTTTCTCATGAGACAAATAAATATAGAAACATGTGCATACAAATTTCCTTTTCATATGGTGTAGCAGCTTTCCAGTATCATGACAAAAAAAGAACTCTAGAAAACCAGTATAAAAGAAGATATACTTTGCATTACAATTTCTTCATTTTTTTTTGGTTTGGGACAAGTAGTCAGATAGAATATCATATCAAGAAATATGTAAATTTCAGAGCTCTTCAGCCCTTCATGACCTAGAATCAAAGAGAAAGAAAGGTGTAGATCATAGTGTTTTTCTCAAGGGTATTTCTCCAAAGACCTAACTTCTTTCTAATAGGTTCTACTTCATAAACATTCCATCATTTCCCAATAGTGCCACAGACTAATGATGAAACTTTGCAAGCATTACTTTGGAGGGTACTTAGGTTCTAAATAATACCATATAATTAAGAAAAGTATTAATTCTTTACTGTTAAATTGTGATGATAGTGTAAAGAGGCAGAAGTTGAAACATCTCAAAAGAAAAGAATATGCAGTTACCTGGCAAAGAACTCTTTCTTCTGAATATGAAATATCTTAAGAACAATTAAGATTACACTGATGTTGGTAATGGATTTTGTAGTATTGTTATGAATTACCTAGGCCAGCACACCAAGCTCCTTAAGAATTACCCACTATAGCTGACATTGTCTCCTTTGTCATAGGCCAATTGTAAGTTCTTTACCTGAAGTGTTTCCTAACTTCTCTGCTTAAACTAGTTCTTTCCTAACCAGCTCCTCTGTTATATGTGACATTGAGTGCTAACTTTACACAGCCCATTGGAAATTCTTTATTTTCATTATTTCTAGTATTTCAGCACCTACTATTAAAAAGGAGGAAGGAAAATAAAATAATTTAATATCCTGTCTATCCAGCTTTCTTCTGTTCCCTTTTAATTTTTTGTTTTGTTATTAACCTTTGTAAAACATAACTTCATTTTAATGTCTTTCCAATATTTAAACACAAAACATGCTATTTCTGTTTTCATCAACTTTTTGGCATAGGTTATTTGAGTCCTGTCCTACGATTAACATTCTATTTCTTTGCTTTTTGAAAATCTAATTTTTATAGTCTACTTATGCCTTCACATTTTAGTAAAATATATTTTAAAAAGAATAATTATGGAAAGCAAAAATACAAAATAGAGACCACTGGACTATAAAAGAAAACCTAAATTCTAATTAAATTGCATTACTAACAACCTGGAGCAAATTTCAGGCAACTTAGTTCTGTCTCTAAAGCTATTTGAGAGATATTCCTTGTCTACATTACACATTATTTTCTCTATGTGATGAGGTAATGCATCAGAAAGTGTTAATATTGACCAATCACAATAGCTCTTCAAAAGTTGATTCTGGAACTGGATAGTGTTGTGCAGGCTGTCACTTGCCACAATAGTTTATCATAAGAATCACAATTAAATCAACTGTGATGAAGGAATTTTCAGATGGGAGAGCACATAAAACCAATGCTTTATTTGTTACCTGCATAGAACAAACATGTGAAATACATCAGGCTAGTTATATTCCTGAATTATAGGAAGCTTTCCAAGTTCATTCATAAGATGGCAGGATGGACTGGAATTTCTCCAGTGGAAATTCTCATCCAGATAAGTTTGTAATGTTTTCTGAGTCAGAGTGAGCTGTAATTCCTTTGTTGGTGAAGAGAAGGCAGGATTTGGCACGAGAAGGAATATTTAAAATGTACACCATTGCTGACACTGAGGATGTGAAAGACTTCCTAAGATAACTTGAACTGTGAATAATTTCTTTTTTCTTTTTTCTTTTATTTTGTGGAAGTATAGTACTTCTTTCTTGTTTTGATACCTATGAAGGTAATACAGGGTCTGTGATGAATGATGTTTATGTACCTACGACTAAAACAGAATCTTGTGGGAAACATAGGAATCCAACAAGATTTGCTCATTTTTCTTCCTCTGAGATTCAAGTGACTCATCAGGAAGTTCCTGAGCTAGACTCACCTGATTTACACAAGTGTACTGTTGTGAACTGTGTCTCACGTGGGGACTATAGTGGTTGCCTTTTACAGGCTCGGTATTAGAGAGTCTAAGACTCCCAAGAAGGAGAACTCTTCATGTCTCTGTGATTTTTTTTTTAATGTTTCCCTTGACAAACTTGGTGCTGGTAATGATTTCTCTCTCCTAATCTCAGTGTGATTCTATTCCTGCTTCTTGTATAAAACATCAGCAGACCATTTTTTATTTTAGGAAATCTGTGCCTTAAGTTTAACTATTTCTTCCCATAGGTTTTCTGAAATACTTCAATTTGTTGGTTATTTATTCTCTTACAGTAGATATATAAGGTGGGATTTCTGTCCCTATCCAGACAGGGAAATTCATGGCATATCTTCTCCTTTGTAACTTTCCTTACCTTTATGCGAGGAGAACTTGGCCTATGTCTTGGGTCTTTTTCTCCATTATCTGCTGCCTTTTCACATTGTCATTCCAACTGAAATTCCAGACTGACTAGGAAGATTCCTTGTAATAGCCCCAGGGTGTTGGCAGCACAGGTGTGAATCTGGACAGCATCTCCTCCCCATCCCTCTGTTCCTCCTCCTGCTACCCACTTTTTAAATGAACTTGCTTAGAGAACTGGAACATTAGCTGAGATTTCCACCAGGCATGGCCAGAGGAAGAGCAGGGAATGTCTAGGGACAAGACAAGGACATTGCAAAGACGCATCACATGTTCCATGGAAAAAATGATTGAATCTTATAAAATGTGTCAAAATGCTCTAATTATGATCCTTACAGTAGAGCAATAGTAGTTGTATTAATATAGTGAACAATTGTCATTTATAGACAACTTAGTTAGCACTATTTTAAATTCTTGCACAGGTTTTTTAGATTTTACATAATTGAAGGTAGGCATTTTTGCAAATTTATAAGTGAATAAACTCACCAAAAATAAAACTACTAGTGTATGATTTGAGTATAAGATATAACCAAGAGATAATAAAATCACAGGACTTGCATGATTTTTTTTTTCTGAGCAGAAATAACCAAATAAACAGACTGTAAAATTAAGCAAAATTATATGTATACATGTATATATAAATTGAGAGGTGTGTAAATACATAAATTTCCAATACTTATAGATAATGTGAAAGCATTTGATGGTAGAGTAGGTCAAATATATAATAAATGAGATAGTATTAACTATAATCCTAATATATCTAAAAGAAATGTGTTGATGGAGTTGGTAGTATATTATAGTTGTATAGCTATGGCTTGGTATACAAACCCCTTGTTGGATTCCAAGCACTGACAAAAAGTTAGTGACAGCTACACATTCACAAATTATAGTAGATGTGACTTTAAGAGTTAATTTACAACCCAGAGACATAGGCTATCACACAAAAACCTTAGCAACAATGTGTTGAGAAACCTCCATTTGTATTGTTATTCAGAGGAGTCCAAGAAACTCCCCAGACATTTAGGGCTATTGCCATTGCTCCTGGTTGCATCCTGGAAGTTGAAGGTTAGTCCATATTGCTGAAGATACAAGACTTGATTTCAGATACAGAACTCAGTGAAATTGTGCTGGATCTGAACTGAAAGCCTATTCCCTAAGGACTAATTTTCATAGTACCAGAATATGCTATCCAAACTGCTAAAGGAGAGAGAAAATCAATAGTCCTATCCAGCTTTAACATCTATGAACCACCATAGTAATCAGCATGGCAGGATATCCGTAAGGTAATGACACTCATAACTTGGTGGTAGCTAACACTTTTCTAATTGGACATTAGACAATGCCTGAAAAAAAAAAAAGAGAAATCATACATGGTACTGGAAACTTATGGATATTAGCAGAGAACTATTACCACTTTCCAGAATCAGCATACTTCCCAGCTGCATTCCAAATGCTCATCCTTAGACCCCCATATAAGTGTAAATTCTCACTCTTCATCAAAGAACACTCTCTTTTCAGTAGGTAGAGATCATTAAAGAAAACCACGTCTGGTCAAAATACAGAGAACAACTAGTTATGTAGTGCTGACCCCCAATTAATACATTTCCTTCACAAGTGCTGCCCCTAAGGCTCAGGGAACAGCATAGAAGATGGGGTGGGGAAGTTATAAGAGCTAGAGGACCAGGGCATCTGCTACAAAGATTGCAACTTCTAGAGATAACAGAGAAGTTACACTCATGAAACTTCAACAATGTATCTGAAAACAAGACTTGCTAATGTGGAATGGAGAAAGCAAATGGGGAACCCACCTACAGACAGAGCAGTATAGGCGATTAATTACTGCTGAGAAAGGGAGAATTCATTTCCTTCAGGATGAGCTCCTTCAATTAGTTATGCAATACCAAGTTTACAGCTCTAAAATTATGCATGCAAGTAACATTAAACACACTCATCAGTCTATATTTATACATGTGTGCATATAAATATAAGTATATGTAATGATAATAATTAAAGAATGAGAGACCATAAATGGGGCAGGGGCACATGGAAGGTTTTTAGGCAAGAAAGAGGGGAAACAATGTAAGCACATTTTATTTTTTTTTTTTTTCAAATAACACAATAGTTAGTTGACCTTGGAATGGAAGATATATGTCTTCCTGATGAATATCTACTTTTAAGAAACTTGTATTACACAGAAGGATAGGAGTAGAAAGATCTTAAAAAAATACATTTTGAGCCTGAGGCATTCAGTCAGTTAATGCTAAATCTTTTAGAAATCCTCAAATGCATGTTGCTAATATTTTAGAAACATCTACATAAAACTTTGTGAATTTTTGTTTTGTTGTTGTTTTGTTTTTCAAGACATGGTTTCTCTGTGTATATTTTGCTGTCCTGGAACTCACTTTGTAGACCAGGCTGTTGTAGCTGAATGTTTTCTTGCGTCTTGACTGGTCCACAGCCACTCAGACCCAAGTAAACACACAGAGGCTTATATTAATTAAAACTGCTCAGCCATTAGCTCAGGCCTACCATTGACTAGCTCTTACGCTTAAACTCAACCCATTTCTGTTAATCTATATGTTGACACGTGTTCTGTGGCTTTACCTGTGTGCCATTACATGCTGCTCCCTGGACTACAGGCTGTCATATCCTGACTCAGCCTTCCTCTTCTCAGAATTCTCCCTGATTGCTTGTCCTGCCTTTACTTCCTGCCTGGTTACTAGTCAATCAGTGTTTTATTTATCAACCAATCAGAGCAACACATATTCACAGCATACAAAATATCCCACAGCAGGCTGCCTTCCAAATTATGGAGATCAGCCTGCTTCTGCTTCCAGAGTGCTAGGATTAAATGCATGCACCAACACTACCTGGTAAAACTTTGTGAATTTGCCTTTCATATCCAATAGCATGCAAATGCATCATTTGCATGCTTCCCTACTCACTTTCATGGATGGAACTTAGGAATGGCTTAGAAAAATGAAAACATGGTGTATGCTGAAATTTCCTTGTATTTACCCATGTAATTTAGTAATCTTAATAATGATCAGGACCACAATGATTTCGTTTCTAAAACAGCATGATTTCTAACTGCCAGTGTAAACTTAAAGACTGAATGCTGTAATGCTGATTAGGAATTCTGTGGAATTTTGTGTCCTGTTGTCATCATGCTGCTGCTTCAAACACAAAATAAAACAATACCACAATGCAATTGTAGCATTGGTTCTATTCCAGAGGTAGATTCAGAATTCTCATTAGGAATCATAATGAAGAGAGTTGAGTAGCTGCAAGTGCAGATATGAATCATTTTTTTTCAAGAGAATACAAGGAACAGCTAATTTTGGTGAAACCTCATTATATTTAATTGTATTAATGCAATTGTATTTAATTATAGACTATGTTTAACAAACATTGTTATTTGCCTTGTGGTATATATTTAATAAGCAAAGACTAAAACAGAAAATTTAATTACCCAAAGAAGTCACCTCATATGTTATTCATGTTACAATGGGTTTAAGCTGATTTAAATACAGTACCACAGTTACCTCAATTGAACATCAGCCTAAGGTCCTCTTTCCAGCGGGGAGGAAACTGTCGGCTGCTTGCCACTTTTAACAAGCAAGTATGATGTTTAGGAAATAAAATAATATTAAAAGCTAGGAGAGGCAGCTCAGTGTCAGATGTAAGCATTCCTGTTTTCCATATGCTGGATTTCCACTATGTAAGCACTAATTTTGGTGAAATGAAAAGCTGACCATAAAATCAGTAGTATTAAGAGCTACAGTAGTAGAGACAAGCATCTTGTTTATACTATCCACAGAAAAGAAAACAATATTCTTCAAAAAAGAAATTTTCTGCATAAGTTTATTAAAAGGTTGTTATCCATTGAACGCTAACAAAGATAAGAGGTCACTTAATAAATAGAGGCTTGCATTCATGTGGATGGTTTTATCTATAAAGAAAATCATGAAGCAATTTGTTTCTCTTTAATTTGGATGTAGAATGTTCTTATTTTTCCCTTTCTGCTACCCGGTGGTAAGATTTAATATTTTTTATCTGTGGATAAAACTTCAAAAATCTCTATCAACCCCATGTGAACATTAAAAAATCATCACAAAAACCTGTGGGACAACAAATCTGCAATAAAGCTGAGTCTTGCAGAGAGCAGTTTTAAGAACTTCAAGGGTGAGATTATTCTACTTTAACAGTTACAAGCAATAAGTGAAGCTGCACCAGTGAGCTTCCAAACCTGTCCAGGTGAAATGTCTGCAAAACTGTTAACAAGCATTTTATCTGAAGTCTGAGATTATACTCATTGCTCTTCAACTTTTCACTCTTAGATACAAGTAGCAGCAACATTATGTTATAAAATAAAACTTACAGGATGTATGTGTCTCAACTCATTGAGTTTTCCAAACCAAATATTATCTGCAGATGATGACTTAATTTCCTTTTGGGGTAAAGTAAGGACACATAAATTGTCTCCTTAAATCTCAAATCTTATCTGGGGCACAATCTGTAGACTCCTTCAGTAGCATCCTATAGAACATGGACTCTGGTGTCCTGACTAGGAGTCAAGCCTCACATCACATGGTGGTTAAGGTCTTGTTTCTCTTCAGGTGGTTCTCAAGATTCAGCATCCCTCCAAATCACTCAGAAAGCATGTTCACCTACACACTTTTAATCCCTGTCTCCCCACACTTAGAAGGAATGAAATGTGTTTCAAGAATGGGTAACTAACAGTTGTCAGAGTCTAGTAAGGCTGGTCCAGGAAACATATTTCAGCCATTGTTCTAACTTCTCTTGGTTTCTAACAGATTGCATAATAATGTGTCTTGTCTTTCTCAGTTTTGCTAATATAATTCTCTCTGCTTAGAAAATAACACTTTCTCTCCCACATATCTAATTTTGAGTTGTTTTTCAACAGGGAAGTGGAGAAAAAAATTTAACATGTGCCCAGCCTTTCAAACTAAGTTAGAGTCATTTCTTGCATACTTTCATGGAATGTTGTGCATTTATATATGAATGTATGTGACACAATGCTCTAAAGTTGCTTGTAGTGTAATAGTTCTGAAAGACTGTGAGTGATTCAAGCACAAGAGCCATGTATATTCACTATTGTCACTGTATTAGTCAGTGTTCCATTGCTACAATGAAATAATTGAGGCTGGGTACTTTAATAAAGGTGGCTTATTTAGATCATTTTTTTGAGAATGAATGTCTAAAATTGGGTAGACTTAATAATTTAACTTCAAATCTTTTTGGGGACATCATTTGTAGGCGTTCTCAGTGGTGCCTTATAGAACATGGAACCTGGTTTTCTGGCTAGGACTCAAGCCCGATTCAAGCCACAACTCATGGTGCACAGGGCCTGGCTTCGTTCTCCATGTCTGGATGACATTGTGGTGGATGAGATGACAGCAACACTCTGTGTATCGGAGAGACTACATGATGAGAGAGGCAATGCCGGAAGGAAAAAGAGATGGTGGGGCTGGAAACAACCTTCGTGTGGGTCGAATCTCTCAAAGGCCCCCTTACTACTGAACATCATCCACTCCTTACCACTTAACATCATCCACTCTCTTACCACCTAACATCATCCACTCTGTTACCACTTCACAGCATCTACTAAAGATCAAGCTTATGACACCGGAAATCTTGAGTGATACACACCAACAACAGAAGAATCACGAACATTCTCAAAGTGGTTTCAAAAACCCTAATTTTTAAACCTCTTTTCTATATCTTCTACACACAAACTTTTAAATGACCAATTACTGTGCAGATAGTGAAATAATTATAGTTAAATAACATTCCAAATAAACTCGGGGTGAAGAAGATGGTAGAGATGAATCATACTGAGGTATCAAATGGACACCGACTCAGTCCTATCAGAGAGATCTAGAGAAAAGCACATTGGGAAGTACTTAGCTTCTGACTCTTCCTTAATGAGCTGAAGACAATTGCTTTGTGTAGGACTTGGCAGAAGCATCATCTCCTGGCTCCATTCTGAAATGCACCTGTTTGTCTTGAGAATATAAGCTCCATAAAACAAATTTAAATAACCACAAGGTAACTTTGCTTTGCTTCATGTCTTATTTAAACACCTTTATAATGTTGTGGTTTAATAGCCTTCAAATTGCTCTTTGATTTGTAAAAAGTGATTTTCTTAGATACTGCTTTTCTCATATATGGATTAATATGAGGTGTTCTGAGATGTCTGATATGGTAAAATTACTACAATTCCATTTCTGAAATAATTGAATAATCACAGTTTTTCACTGTTTATATTTTAAAGTGCACTTTTATCACCTTATAGTGAGAGCTGGAGGAAAATTCAGAATGTGGTTCTCCATTTGATTAGTTTCTCTAAGGGAAAAAAAACATACCTCTGTAAGGTAAAACAAACAAACAAATAATCAAAAAACAGGGGGAAAGATCAGGAAGTTAAAAACCTAGGGACTAATTAAGATTGGTTACTTTTACCTTCAGTTTCTATGACACAGGTAATAACAAGACAAATAAAAGAGAGAAATAAGTAAATATTTTCACTAAATATTTTTGTAGTATCAGATTAAAAAATACTATCCCATCTCTCTGGGAACTAGCTTGCCAGACTGCACTTTTATTGGAGATAATTAGGGCTCACAAGAAAGCAATGTGATGATCAATAAGACTTTACGGGTCATACTAACTTTATAATGATACCCAGGAAACCCTAGGGCAAAATAATGATTCTTGTGTCTGATGGGTCCAGGCCCTCCAGCACGTCTCTGTAGCCTTTTATGCATTAGATCCTTGGTGGCTGCTATTTAGATGGCAGAATATATGCAAGACCCAGGATGTGCACTAGTGTATGCAATGTTCCTATGTTGGCGGGGCTGGGGAAACTGCCTTGAGACCATGGCAACAACATAGCTGGGAAGAATCCAGATACACAAAACACTTTCTGTGTCAGAGAGCTAGAAATGTACCATTGACTCCCAAGGCCCCAGGCTCTCAGGCACACATTTGAGGACTTGATATTAGCTGTGCCCAATCCTGTTATCTCCTCCACTGCTCCTCCTTCCCAATACTTTTCTCAAAGCTGAGAAAGCAGATGCTGAATATTAAACTCTCTCTCTCTCTCTCTCTCTCTCTCTCTCTCTGTGTGTGTGTGTGTGTGTGTGTGTGTGTGTATGTGTCCAAACATGCATGGGAGTTGGTACTCCTGTGTATGAGCATGTATGTGCCTCTGTTCACGAGCTTGCATTCATGCACATGCATTTGTATATGAGTATGCATGAAAAAATGTGTGAATGTATACATGTGTGCAAGTTTGTATGTGTGTGTGAGCATGTACATGTTCACACACATGCATGTCCCTGCACCTGTGTTCATGCATTTGTTCATGTGTGTATGTGAACATAAGTATGTGTATATATGCATGTATGTGTGTCCACACATGCCTGTTTGTAGGGGGATCTTGCAAAATTGTGAGGGGTATACAAAGAGGGATAAAAATGTCACAACAGGAAAAATGAAGATCGATTCTGTCTCTTCAAAGAATTGGATTCTCTTTGCAATTCATCATTAAAATGTCACCTTATAACTGTGTTAAGCTAAGTTCCATCTTTTAAAAAGAAATCTACTAATTTTAATCAGCTGCTAGCATATGCCTTTAATATTCCACCCTATGATTTGGAACTAGCCTCAATGCATTCAGCTAGAATTAATCAAGGGAGATGGAAGGAAAAAGCATGTTTAAAGGGATTAAATTCTTGTAACTGCAAAAGAACATTATGACTGAAAATGTCAAGAAAAGGATTGGAGTATTTTAAATTTGTCATATTGAAACCTGCTGTTTCTAATCATCTGCAACATTCTACATGCATGCTATATGCTGTTTTTTCTTAGTATAAAGCCTACATTTTTCTATTACCAGGTTCTCAGAAAGCCTGATTTTAAAATGCAGAGGGCCTTATTATTTTTTGGGCAATGGTGACTTAAAATTTTGGAATGGAATCTCATATTTTTCTCTGGATATAGGACAGACATATGAGTGTGATGGAGGAAGCCTTAATGGCAAAGATTGTGAAGGTGGTTATGCAATGGTCCCCATAAGACTTTTCCCTTTATGCCATAATTATACAGAGGTCAAAATCTTACGATTCTGTTCACCCTCTGAGAGCCTGTCTTCCTTCTCACATGTGATGATTTTATCCCAATGCCATTTCCAGTAAGAGACAGACAGATTGATGACATCTTCACTTCTACCTTCCATTCAGGAACTGGTCCAAGAGACCCACCACCCTATTAATGACTAAAACACAGGGTCATGCTTTAAAAGCAAAAGCCAAGCCCCATATTATTTTATGTCTTCCCTTAAGGTCAGAAAATTTGACTCCTTTCTATCACCATTTACTGCTGCAGCCAGCAAAAATTGTCTGTTCTGCTGATTGACAAGAGATGAGGCCATAAGATAGTCAGTTTTTGCTTTCTGTAATACTTTTTCTTCTTATTTTGCACTAACTGTTCCTACTTTTAGCACCTCCACCATATTCTCTTGTCCTATCTTTCTCCCATGATTCAGTATAGCTTCAATTTAGTTACAAATCCATACTGTACTCAAAAAATAGCATGACCAAAATCTTGAAAAGCAGTAATTGTCATATAAAGCAATTGAAAAGCCTGGAACACTTTTTAAAAGTTCAAGTAGAAATGTTTTTAAAGTACACATCCCATAAATACAAACCTATGTAAGCAAATCAGGGCCCTTAAAATGCTAAGTTATCCCCACTTAGAAACCAAAGATTGTGTACAAAATGTAAATAGCAGCAATACATTGAAGCAAAAATGTACACATCACTAGAAATGGAAGCATCCAGATGTAAACAACTGAGTACTGAAAGTGGCTGGGCACATTCATTATCCAGAGGAAAGCAAGTCTCAAGCCACTGTGTTAGTGAGAGGATCCAGGATGTCAGCAGTCACAGTCATACAAGGGTACTTTGTGAACATAGCGGTAATCTAGGAGAGGCAGAAAACCAAGTAGGAGACTGGTTGAGATACTGGAAAGCAACTCAGACAAGGTAGAGTATGGGGAAATCTCAAGAGAACATCAATTGCACTTCTATATGGACAGTATTTGTTCAGTTTGGGTGAAAAAAGAGAGCATTCAATCAAAAGACAACAGTTATCGCAGTCGATGGAGACCTGGACACATGGCTTCTAATCAAGACTGTGACATGTCATAGCAATACTTTATGCAGATTAAGGAAAAATCATTGGGAGGCTGAGGGGCAGTAAGAATACTGGCTTGCTTACAAAGGACCTTGGTCCAGTCCCAGAAATCACATGGCAGTTGTAATTCCAGTTCTAGGGTATTGTCAGCTTTCTTCTGGCACTCAGGGGCACTGCACACATGTGACACACATATACAAGGTTAGGTGAGACCTCATGAGTTTTTCCCAACCATGCTGGGATGTCGACCAGTGTTGTAATTATTACGGTCTTCTTTAAGTAGTCATATTCTTGAGATTTCGTGAATACAGCTTCCTTGTGATGTTTGTAAGGTGCTGTCTAGCAGGAGACCTCCTGATCTCTGGATTTTAAAATCTCTCAGACCCTTCTTTCATAATTTTCCCTGAGAAACATGCAAGTGTTTTTTAAAGGATATGTTTAACTATGAATTTTAAAGTGGGTGACATGCTAAAAGAAATATGTGGTCCAAGCAAGAAAATAAAAAGATAAGTAAAATGGGGGCACAAGAAATTCAGGGTGCTGCCTATTAGGAAAGGTTTCTCTAGGTGAGTGAAATGTAGGTCACATTAATAATAAAATAAAGGCCTTTAAAATAGATGAGGAGCTAAGAGTGTTAAATGGCAACTGTAGTAAGCATCTCTTGTTTTTGCCATGTTCGACATCTGAGACCCTTCCTGGCAGTGGTAGCACACGCCTTTAATCCTAGCATTCCAGAGGCAGAGATCCATCTGGATCTCTGTGTGTTCAAGGATACAGCCAAGCATGGTGACTCACGCCTTTAATCCCAGAAAGTGAGCCTTTAATCCCAGGGAGTGATGGCAGAAAACAGAAAGGTATATAAGGCGTGAAGACCAGGAACTAGAAGCTTTTGGCTGGTTAAGCTTTTAGGCTTTTGCGAAGCACAGTTCAGCTGAGATCCATTTGGATGAGAACTCAGAGGCTTCCAGTCTGAGGAAACAGGATCAGCTGAGGAACTGGCAAGGTGAGGTAGCTGTGGCTTGTTCTGCTTCTCTGATCTTCCAGCATTCACCCCAATAATTGGCCTCTGGTTTGATTTTATTAATAAGACCATTTAAGATTCATGCTACACTTCCTGTGTGTATATACATGGCAGTTTGTGAAAAAAAAAAACAAACAAACAAACACATACCCAACTTTTCAAACAGACCTCATTTATTTTAAGATTACAAGTTTGTGTTGGGCCCCTTCCATAGTTATCATTGGCTACATTGACCCTGTATGTTACAGGTTGAACATGCCTGCTAGGTATAAAGATGTTTTCATCTTACCTGTAAATGTACTACCCACATTGTGGTTTATACAATAGCATTTCCCAAGGAAGGGGTCTATATTAAGCAATGCATAGTCCTCTAATGCTTCCAAACCTGCCTACCACACGAAAAGTCCTCCATCCATTGGAATATTTGGAATGGATGTTGCACATTCTTGACTATTACTTTACAGAACAATGGGATAGTCTGAGAAGTTATATGAGTGTAGAAAGAACTAGTATACCAATTGAAAATCAAATAAGGCACTAAAAAGGAGAATCAAAAATCTGAACATGATGGTATAGAAAGCTTTCTTTAATAAGTGATTTTTTATTCTTTGCTTATGAATAAAATAATACTTTGAGGTATTTTAACCATTTTTAAAGTACAACCAATGGTCACAGTCATAGTATAGGTACTTAGTAAATAATTTAGACTAATATTTGTTGAAGGGGGTTTAATAGTTTCCTAGTTCAATAAGACATTACCTGTATTGTTGGTAGTTTTTGTTAGCTTTATCAAACTTAGGACAATTCCTTGGAGGTAAAAGAAATATATGTGATCAGTTACTTGTATCCCAGTTTACAAAAATTGGCTATTCACCTAAAAATTTCCATTTCTGCAACTTCTTTCTGAAATCATGAACATATAAATACTTCCATTAGCTTTTATCCTTACTTAACAAACCAGAGTTATTTCACTTTAGATTTCCTGAACTACCACCTCCTTACAGAATTCACTAACAGTCGAATACATAAGAATAAAGAGTAGTTCACATCTTAAAACATTTCACGTTCCACTAATAAGATGAGTTTTGTATACAGGAAATTGCTATTTAAAATGTCATCTTTATGAATATTCAGCTTAATTCAGATTAAGATCTCCCATTAGGACAAGCAAAACATAATGCTGACTGTACCATAAGAAATGCTGTAATAAACTACTTTTTAAGGGATGCCATATGTAAAGAGTGAAAGTTAACAAGCAGTTGGGCAGCTAGTATTTCTCCTGTCAGCGTGATATACTTTTTATATCTATATTATTCCTGTGTAGTCCTTAAAATTACTTCAGAAAGGAAGCTTTGAATACAAATTGCCAGAGATGAGAATACACATTTAAATCTCTGGTACTTAAAAAGTACATTTCTCCCTCTACACTGACACATTATAATGATGTCAAGGTCTTGAAAAAGGAGCATGACATTAACAAGATGGAAGGCTAACTTAATGGAAGTTCCATTGATAAAATGCCATCCTCACAAAGCTAGTAATTGTTCTCTGGCTATTATACTCTTACCAAAGAGGTAATATATCAGAAGATCGTTCATCTAGGCATAACTCTAAAAGATTCTCAGACACTGCAAGTTGTATATCACTAAACTGTGGAACATTAAAAGCAACTAACTTATTCATTAATTATTGTATCTTACTGATGGCAGTCAAGAATTATGACAGAACATCTCATCATTAAAAATCTCATACATAGTTATTTGAAGATGTTGTTTTCTTTTAAAATGAAATACATCCCTTGAAAAACAGATCAAAGAGTCTATCTCCTATGCACAGATTAATAGCGACATAACATAAGATTGTGAAGTTTCTGGGATTCTAATTATGTTTGTGCTCCGAGTTTCTCATAGCACAAATAAAACAGAATGCAATTACGCAGTAGAAAGTTGTTGATTTTCATCACAATGGTAGGTAAATTAGTTTCCATGTGAACATCTTACCTTTAATTGTTAAAACTAGAATGAAAAACCTGACTTTGGTGTTTTTCTTTATCTCTATTAACATTATTCTGATTATTATAGAGTGCATTCTTGACACTTTCTATCCATTGGTCACTGAACTCCTTAAAGTGACATTTTTAGTAGTACCTGTACCAAAAGCATTTTCCATGATTATTAAATTCAGCAATAGTAATCAATTACAATGAGTGCAAGGTGTAGAATCATAGGAATTATGATTTGTTTGACGTGACAAAATGTTGCCATAGAATTTGTGACTCTCTCTCTGATGCTCCCGTTTTTATTTGAAAAGGAAGCAAGAAAAGAAGACATAGTGCAATGATCAAAATTTGATTGAATTCATTTAACCAAGATCTCATTTTAAACAGCCTTTCCTCACATTCCTGAGTTCATTCACCCCACATCTCTTTTGAAATCCTACACACTACTACATAATATGAAAAGCTCATATTGCTCCAGTTTGCTGCTCTAAGACTCAGAATCTGAGATGTGGATTTGAGAAAAAAAAAATATGTGGAGGTAGTAGATTAGGAAGATTAAGGAGGTGAAAACCAAAATTTTTAATTGAAGTCCCAATCTCAGCCTGTCTCCGCTGACCTCTGCTTTGCGGGTGGTGTCAAGAAGACTGGCACTTCCTCCCCGCCCCGCGCTCAGTGATCACGACTATTAGTTAGCTCCCACTTTCCGGTCTGGCTGCATCAGAAAAAGTTACGTTCCCAGGCTTGCTGCTGTTAGGATAGAGCACGGACGGCTATATCAAGAAACTAGGCATCTTCTGATGCCCACAGTAGCGCGCGAGAGAGTCTGGAGGACATTTGCATGCCTCTACCAAAAGAGGAGCTCAGGTACCAGAGAACATCATGCACAGTGTGAGTAACATAGGCCCTAACGAGAAACAGTGCTTGTTCTAAAAATATTTTGTAGTGAATTTAAAATTGACAGTCAAATCAAAAGTTGAAGAGCTTAATTTTGTTGTTATTTATGACTCCTGCTGATAACAAGAAATCACTAAAAAAGGCCATCCGTTGGCTGTACATGGATGATATCTGGTCTATGGCACACGCAGTGTAAGAGTTGTTAACACTTATCCTTAAAATCACCCAAATAGATTTTCCTTTTAGAAACTTTCCACATAAATGTATATGGATAAGAGCCATTTTGGAACTACATATTTAAAACCCATATGGCTAAAGGCTGCTAAGTGCCTGGAAGATTATCCTGAGAAGTTCTGCAGACAGTTTTATATTCACCATGCCCAGTGTTATATTTGTGATTATAAAATCAAGGAAGAGTATAAATGAGAAGGAGATAAAAGGTATTATGAATACCATTTAATTAGTATGCTCTAGATTAATTTGAATCTTTACAATTAGATAACAAGTTATCTCTGTTTTTCCATGAGACATCAATGATAAAAGAAAAACAATGTTCTCAGTAAAATTGTTTTCAGACAGGTTTTGATTTTTCCTTTCCAAATCTCTTCAAGTGGTAGTTTTATCCAACTGGCTAAGCATCCATCTGCCAGGCAGATACTAATTCTGATTATCTGCAACCACAGCAGATATCCCTTTGACATGAGTTACTTATTAGTCTATACATACTGACTCCTATACTGATTGCATTAAAAATACTGCAGTGTAAAAGACATTTTAATAAATTTTCAGTGATATTTGTATTCATGCCAAACAATTCTCTTAAAATCATAGTATCTTTAAGGAGACATTCTTCAGTAATTGGGTATGGAGAAATTTGTATAATTCTTCATATATGAAATAGAGAAAAGCCTAACAGTGATATTAACATATGCAAAATCAAGACTATATTGTTAGAATAATGAAGCAGGAGTTTTGTAGACAAAATGGCCAGATTTTAATTTATAAAATGCATTTACCCTATAAAATTTCTTCTATGCCTTCAAAATAAATAGAGTACTTCTGTCATTCAAGCTCAAGCAATGCTAATGTACATGTTTCTGGGTATCAGAAAGCAGAAGTTCCCTTGCAAAGATGAGTAGCAAGACAGGTTGGGTATTCATTATATACTAGCAATGTGTGAAAAAGATGGATTGAATTGATCCCTCTGGCAATTCTCATCATCAATAACAGTGAATGATGGTGTCTGGGGAAAGCAACCTGCAGTCAACCTGGGATGCTTGCCTCATTTCAGAGCCAATACACTTGATTTTTGAAGTCATGGCTAGTTAATGGTGCCGTGTCATCCATGAGCTCGAATTTCAACATAGTTTTAGGATAAAATATGCAGACCTGAACTCCACCCAGTTTACTTCACTGTGTGAAAGTGGAGGAGGAAATGAGAGTGTTTAGATGTATAACCTAAACAATGCCTTCAGGCTCAAAGTGTAGTTTTCTGTCTCTCATATACATAAAAAGGGGCTTACCACAGAGCTCTGGTGATTAAATGCAAATTGTTAAGTAAGAAATAACAGAGTCTAATTCTGTTGAGTACTAGTATCTTACAGAAAGCAACCAACCCAGATCCAGAGGTGAGAGTTCTCCAAGCTGCCCCTGAGTTTGCATCAAATTAACTCTCTTAAAGGAACAAATGCAGAATTTCTTTTTTGCATCATTTCTTTCTAAATATGCTTTGCACAAAAACACAGCATGCAAGTGGCAGCCTTTTAAACATGTTGCTCCTGTGACGATGTACTAAGCTTTAGGAACGATAGGGTTCCTAAACAGAAGAACTTTTTCTTATGTTTGTTAATGTATTCTCTTTGAAAAAACTTGTTGTCTGTTGACCATTCCACATAACTATCATTTCCCATGCTTTCTGTGCATATCTTATTCTTAAACTTGAAAACTTTAATGGATTAAATATTAGGCTAAGTAGTATGAAGAGTATAAAATTATTAATAAAGATTTAAAGATAAACATGGCTATGATATAATTTTGTCTATATACATAATTAATCCATAAATTCCGAATAATGTTCAGTAGTAGAGTGATTAGAAGTATAGCTATTTAACCATTTTTGACCTTCAGAAATCCAATTTCCCATGTTTTTGTAGAAGTATTTTGCATGTCCTTGACAGGAAACAATGCTTTACATACTCATTGTCCCTAGGCATCTAGGTACTCTTAATTGTGTTTAGAGCATAAATCTATCCACATCCATGATCATTATTAATGTATTGGCTTCCTGGATTCTGTGCTTTGCCTCATAGTACCCAAGAGCTTTGAATGAATTTACTAATGTTATTAATATTGAGACTAAATATTCAAAGAAACAATGATCAGAGCATACAAATAATAGAACTAAGACCCTCAAATCCTACAGTGATTAGCCTAGAAAACTAAATAACACAAAACAACAATTGCCTTAGAACAATAACAGCATGGACAATATATTCTGAGTCACTGTTTTCTTTTTCCATGCGCACTTGGCTTGTCCAGTTGGAACTGGCAATTACTACTCCAAAGCAGTGACAGAGGTGCCTGCTTCTAATTACCCTGCACCTTCACCATGACAACACCTCCAGTGACAGCATGTCTGAGGGTGTTCCCTTCTTCTGCTATGAAACACTGTTAACACTCTGTCTGCACTTGAATCTCTACCTTGGGTAGGAAAGAGGTGTTGGATGACTTGCTCTCCCAAGCTCTAGGTAAATAGCCTGTTACTCCCTGTCTGCTTTTGACAGTCCATCTGCCTGACCTTGTGTGGAGCATGGGTAGGAGCCCAGGGGTGTTACATGTAATCAAAGCCTCTTGTCAAGCTCCTGGTCCCTCTGTCATGTTGCCTGCTGCTGGTGCTGTCTTTCTTCTGCTGGGAGTTTCACAGTTTCTTCCTTGCACAGCATTCAGCTACCATTCTATTCTTTCTTTAGCCAGCAGGAAAGCATTCAGCACTGTGCACTGTCAGAAAACAAAACACAGAACACTGAATAAATCTTAAGATGTAAACAATTTGTTGTTTTATTAAATCTCATTATAACAAAAATTTGAATAATACTTCCATAAATGTATTAATTTTTATCTGAACTTTAATTTTATTTGTGTACACTTGCACATATACACAAGCATATACATATTTAAATATATTTTTGTATGTATATATATATGAACATATATGCATAAATATTAGTGAAGTGTATTTTCATCAAATACAAATTTAATCCTGAGTCCATAAGTTTTAAATTTAAATGTACAGTCCTATTCCTATGTGTGGTCCTTGGAAGGCAGTGCTTGTAACACAGTGTTTTAATAAATTTCCACTTGTCTCCAAGGTATGTAGGTATCCTATGAGCTAAGGCTACTAGGTTTGGAAAAGGAGGTTAGGAGGATGGGCTATTACCATAACCACACATTGAAACTTGAATTCCTTCCCTCCTGCTTGCTCACAAAGGTCTTGTCAGAGGCTTTTATGTCTTAGAGGCTTGCTTTGCTTTCTTCAAAATTTCACCACAAACTAACAAGAGTTTGATTTTGATTGCAAACTAGACTGCCTTTCTTTCTGTGTATTAACAGTCATAAACAAGTATCAACATATATGCATATTTACATAAATGTGTTATTGAACTATACATTTATATATACTGATATATAGGGCAAAAATGTGCCCCATTCAACATTTGAACCGATTTACACTAAAATATTAATGAAACTGCAAGTTTAATCCTGATTCTACCATTTTACCTCATTTAATATCTTTTAGGATAGCATACTTATGAAAAGCATTATATAATGTCAAATTCTAGAAACAAGGTCAAGATAAAAAATATTTCAAAAGAAAAATATTATATAAAAATTAAAATGTCACTTGAGAGCTAACTTTTCAAGGCTAAATAGATAAAAGCAAAAATGGCAAACTAAAACAAAAGAAGCCAAAAGATCATAAGACTGTCATTGTTTGAACAAACTATATTACTCCAAGACTAAAATAGAATTTGAAGGCCAGAGTGTCTGAAGAAGAGATCAAAGTCCAGAATTAAGCAAATCGGGAAGGATAATATTCTATTATTTACAACTAATGTTGTATATACAGAGAGTTTCTTAATGGTGAGACATGATAATGGATACATTTGCATTGGTCACTGTGGCTCATTTGTGGAGGATGACCCTTTAGAGGAACTAGCATTATTCTAAGGTCTTTGAAAACAGAACATTATCAGAAAAAGTATAAGAGGCCTTTGTTGGTTGAGAACTATCAAATTATAAAAACTGTTCTAATTGCACACATTAAACAGGAACAAATTATACAGATACTTCACAAGCATTAAACAGATACAAATACTACTTTTTATTTCAAATTTGATCTGTAGAGCATCAATAGAGAATGAACATAGATGAAATTTTTTATCATTCTTGGGTTAGGCATGATGTAAACAATGAGTTATAAAGATATACATTATACCTTAAGAAGAATAAATTGTATCTACCTAATATTAAGTTGGATGGTCACTTCAAAATAGGTACAAAAAACATTGTTTAAAGATTTTAAACAATTTTACAGCATGTGTTCACTTATTATGAATATCAATGGATGTCAGAAGACAACTAACAAATGTTTATTTTTCCATCACATGGGTCAAAGGGATTGATCTCAGGTTGTCAGGCTTGGTGACAAGGGACTGAAAACAAATAATCATTTTACTACAAAAACAGTAAATGTGGTGGAAATACAACAAGCACCTTGATTTGATTGTTGCACAGTGTATCCGTATATTGAAACAGTTAACAGAAATGTGTAGTCAGAAAACTTTGACTAATGGTTATGGATCAGTAGTAGGGTGCTTGATTAGTATTTGTAGCATTTGTAAGGCTTTAAATTTGACCCCCATTATTGGGATTGGGGAAAGGAGGGGAAACAGAATGCGAAAGAGGGGAAGAATGAGAAGTGGGAGGTAGAAGATAGAAAGAGAGGTGGAAGGGAGAGAAGAAGGAAAGAGAAAGGAATTCAGCACATTTTAAAAGATGCTTCTTCTTGTCAGAGCAATATCCGTTAATGTATTCCCTCACTACTCTCGTAAGTATTTGAAATTATTAGATATATTTAACATAGCCCAAATCCATATGCTTTTTCTTGATGATGTTGTCTGTTTGCTGTTATGGTTACTCAATCTTGCTAATAATTATCTTTGTGTGTTGTGTGTGTGTGCATATACAAAATGTGTGTAGGTCCTCATGAAGGACAGAGGAGGGCATCTGATTCTGTGGAGTTAGAGCTACAGGAATTTGTTACTTACTAGACATGGGTGCTGAAAACCAAACTCAGGTCTTCTAAAACAGCAGGATTCCTTAACTGCTGAACCTTGTCTCCACCTAGTCCCCCTTTACTTTTAGAAATATGACACATAATAGCCTTTATCCAATTGTGTTTTAAAAGTGATAGTACTTCATGTTGTATAGAACTTTAAATACCCTTGAAAAAAATAATTAAAGAAGTTTAGTTGGAGTGCTTGTATTAGGTGATGAATATAATGTAAAAAAGCCAGCCTGAACTCTGTTGGAGCCACATGGCTACTCACCCATTTTCTCTGTCATCCATGTCTGACCTGTTTTCAGACACATAAGTTCTTAAGAATTTACTGATTCATATTTCTGCTGTGGGCCTCTGTATAAAATGTATTTCCAATCTTTGTGTGTGGTATCACAGACACAGATTGTGATGTTTTGATTGTGTTCTAACAAATAAAGCTTGCTTGGAGCCAGAGGCTTAGAGTCAGGGCAGAGCTAGCCACTAGCTGACCTAAATTAACCATAGGGGTTTGAAGGACTGTAGACAGAGAGGAGACAGGAAGTAGTAAGATTGGGCAGAGAGAGGATCTGTGCTCTGTGGTGGTATTGTGTTCCCCAAAATATTGTATACTCTAATAAATTTATCTGGGGTCAGAGAACAGACAGCCACTAGACACAAAGGCTAGAAAATGGTGGCACTCACACCTTTAATCCTAGCATTCCAGAGATAGAAATCCCTCTGGATCTCTGTGAGTTCAAGGCCACATTGGAAATAGCCAAGCATGGTGACTCACACCTTTAATCCCAGGGAGTGGGGGTAGAAAGCAGAAAGATATATAAGGCGTGAGGACCAGAAACTAGAAGATTTTGGCTGGATAAGCATTCAGGCTTTTGAGCAGTAATTCAGCTGAGACCCATTCTGGATGAGGACTCAGAGGCCTCCAGTCTGAGGAGACAAGACCAGCTGAAGATCCGGCGAGGTGAGATAGCTGTGGCTTGTTCTGTCTCTCTGATCTACCAGCATGGACCCCAATAACTTGCCTCAGGTTTGATTTTATTAATAAGTACTTTTAAGATTCCTGCTACAGTGCTCTTTTGGAAGTAGGAGGTAATTGGTGGCTACTCCCTGCTTTTCTGATCTTTCAGATTCTTATCCAGATATCTGACTCCCGATTTTTTATTGATAAAGATTAATTATATTAACGCTTCCTCTGGCACCCACTGTGGGGCTTGAATTCACAAGATATCTGCTTGCCTGTGGCTTTGTAGCCATCAGGACCTGCTAGAGCTGGGCATGGAAGCTGCACCTGCTGGAGTCACCATGCTACCGCCTGGCTTTTCCTTCCGCAAGCCCTTTGATTGAGTCTGGGATTGTCCTGTTGTAGCCTCTCTACAGTAGTCTTCAAAAGCCCCAAACTGCACAAGCGCCTAGGCACCAAATGCACCCAGAGTTAGCCCACACCACAGGGCAGCTCCGCCTTCAGGCAGCTCTGTGCTCTCACTTCACGCCCATCACATGTGTGGCTTTTGCAGGTCCCCCTGTGTCCACCTTTCAGATGGCAGGCTCTTTGGCTCCTTTTCACCCTGTGGCCTGCCCCTGGATCCCCTCTTCAGGTTGATACCACACTAGGGTAGCCACCTCAACACCTGATCAGACAACTGCCTCATACTCTCAGCTTACAACTATATGTGATTAGCAGCAGCTAGCAGCTGTCCTCGGCCAGGCTGCGGCACCTCCTGTGTTCTCTGCCCAGGCATGCTGTTGCTGTCATCGTCAACAGATTTGGTGAAACAACTTAAAGTTCTTAAAGGAGGGAATTAGTTAAAATTTTTTTTCTCATGTTGAAAAATGGGAAAGAAAGTTAGGTCTCTGTATGATTCCAGAATGGTCTGAAAATGGGACAATTAAATGTGGGGATAATTAACATAGCCAGGATTTACATAATATCAATTGTAATCATCAGTTTACTAACTCTTGTTTTATCCCTAAAAATGGTGTTTGTTATCATAGGTTTCATCTAGCTTCCCATACATGATTTTGGGTTGGAGTCTCTATCAAGTAACTAGAAACAAAGTTTTTGTACTCTGGATATACATAACAAGTTATGAACCTTAACTTCTTTGAGATCTGCTGTATATGACATTTAAAATGTTTAAGGTTTCTGCAGAGAACCATGACCGTGTCTCACAGTGCAGAGAACCTTTGTGATCTCCAGAAGGATTATTAGGCCTCACAATGAGGATTCCACCTGGATTGTGGTAATACCACAAAACTGACAACACATCACCTAAAGATCGACTTTAGACTACAAACTGCTCAGGACAACTTCAAGGTGGCTAGCTGAGATGTGCAGCTTCACAGACTATTTTAGCCAGGACTTGAGATAAGCCCTGCACTTTCCCATTACACAGAGACTGGACAATAAATAATAGCTCTCCCTGGATTTTACAATTATCCCATTTTTTCAGGGTCCCCTAGAGATGTCATTGCCCCGAGACAATAGAAGGAATTTTGAGAACATGACACCCACATTCCCAAGAGTTCGGTGGGCAGTTTTGTTTGGTTGTTCAGTGGTATTTGTTATTATTTATAGGGGTTGGTTACAAGTTGTTACTGGTAATGGTCAGTAAAACAGCTGAACAAAGGAGATTAGATTCAGGGATCTTGTACTGAAAATAAAAAGGGGGGATATAGAAATGATAGGATGAAAGGGCAGATTATTGAATGCACTTTTAAACCAAAAATTCAACTGGACTTAATTACTTACATTGGTATAGATTTTTGTATATTGATACAAATTTAAGGTTATTTTTGTTAGAACATACTGTATATGTTTTTAGTCTTGTTTAAGATGTTGTACCTATGCAGCTCATTTAACAAGATGATGCAAATTTCTAGTCCTTAAAAGTTATTATTACAATCTATTTAGGATAATAAAGAAAAAGTAGGTAAGTAGTAACCTATCACAAAACTTGTAGTCATGTTAGGTATATTTTCAAGGTCAAACAGAGATATGTTTTAGATAGGTAGTCTTCAAACACTTCAGAGATCTATAGAATATGGCATTTAAGATGTTTTAATAACAATTTTTTTTTTGTTTGTTTGGTTTTGGTTTTGGACAATGAGACATGTCTGCTCCTGGCAGCACCAATCTACTTCAAAAAAGATGATGGGCATTGAAGAAACTCCATATGGAGTTTACTTTCTTTGTGGCAAATGTTAGCCACTGGGCAAGAAATGCCCTTGCCTTGACTGTTAACAGTATGCTGTCCAATTGGACTAACAGGACACAAAAAAGTGACCATGGAACATTGTCAAGGCAAGGTAGGACAGTTCTTCAAAATTCCTTATTCACAGAAGTCTGTTAGATACTCTAGGCCTATTGGCCAATGATGGATCCCCGATGTTACTGAGGAAACTTGGGTGATTATTCAGGCAGCCAGCTGTTTCTATCATTTCTTAGTTTTAGAAGTTGTTTGCTCTGCACTTCCTGTTTACTCAGGAAATAATATATCCTTCTTGGGTCTCTGATGGAGTTAAAGACTAGATATGGTTTTCCTTGTTACTAAATTAAAAAAAAAAACTCACAAAAGAAGTATAAAAATAATAAGATTGAGAGACATAAAAGGATGATTTTGGATTGGTAATGCATGTTAAGATATAAAATGAATTAGATACAACACTTTAGACTCAGCAAGATAGGACAGATAATGGTGTATTTTCTCTGATTTGCCAAATACAAATGGACTGAACATTGTTAATATAATTCTTGCCTGTACAAAGTTATTTATATATAGTTATTTTACTTATTGCATATCGTTTTTCTATGTCAGTTAAAACCTCTACTTTTTATTTAAACAAAAGGGGCAAATGTGTGATATTTTTATTGCATTCTGACAAAAAAACTTGCTTGGTATCAGAGGCTGGAGCTGCTCACTAGCTGACCTAAATTAACCATAGAGGTTTGGAGGACTGTAGACAGAGAGGAGACAGGAAGTAGTGAGAGGGAGCTGAGAGAGGATCTCCGCCCTTTTGGAGGAAGGGACAAAAGAGGTAGGAGGCAATTGGTGACTGCTCCCTGCTTCTCTGATCTTTCAGGTTCATATCCCAATAACTGACTTCAGATTTTTTTTTATTGATAAAGATTAATTAGATTAACACTTCACAGAAACACAGATATACCTAAATAAAAAAATGATAAAATAACTTTTTAAAATATATTGTGACAGCAATAATCAGATTACCCACTGCTAATCTGAAGTTCAGGTTGAAGGCTGTTTATATCATAGGGACATAAGTCTTAGCATCAGAGATATTCTATGTCACACTGCCTTACTCCAGCGGAAAACTGGGTCTACATCTTACCATAATGAATGAATGATACTTATATAAAAAAGCTAAAATATAGTACTCTGAATTTATATATGTGTGTGTATATATATATATATTTATATAAAATCTTGCTTTGATTTGACATTCAAGGGACATAAGATCAGACTTGTTGTACTTTAATAATAAGGACTGTACACTGATGTTAAATTTAATGTATTTGTCTTCACTTTATGATTATATACCATTATATTCTGCCTTAACCATTATAGCAATATAACCATTATATTATGATTTTCTAATCATGGAAATTTTGAGTTTCAATCATTTTGGTTTTTCCTAATAAACGTAAATATAGGTTCATACATCGTTATTTAATGGTTTACTAAATATACATTTTAGAGTCCTAGCATTGAGAAATAATTAAGTGTTCAAAAGTTTGCCTTAAACACACAAGAACTGAGCACTTTTCCCACCAAAGACATTACATATTCTTTGGTTTCAATAATCACTAATTCACTCTCATGTGTGAGTCAAAATTATACATAAATGTCAAGGATATGCACACAGTTGTCAGCCGCAGACATCTATTGCTTGTCTTGTTTGTTGGTTAGTATTGATTAGATTTGGATTTGTTTGTTTATACTGCAAATTAGACTAAAACAAGGTTATAGAAACACATGAAAGTTAATAATAAAATACAAAAGAAATTTTTGGTATTTCTAAGTAGTTAGATTCTAGGAAGGTGATACTCAAGGGAATGAAAGTGAAGTGAGTTCATACCTAATGAACACTCAGTAAGAAAGAAAGGGAGAGAAAGAATGAGTGAAGTGCCATTTTCTTAGGTAGCCTGAATCGATGCCTTGCTAGGAGACATGCTATTCATTTCTGGAGGTTGGATGTGGTTAATAAATTCAGGAGTCAATTCTGACTTCTGGAAACCAAAGCATTACTCAAATGATTTAATCAAACCTTGCTGATTCCTCTCCTTCCAAGAGATGTTTTCTGGAAATTGAGGCTTTGCGGTGTGGGAGTGACACAGAAGAAAATGAGGTTAGGGAAGGACTGAGATTAAGAGGGAAAAAATGCAACCATCAAATATCCTTTTAAAAGTCTTCAGATACATGGAATGAGATTATTAATAGTCCATGTTGCCCTTGTGTGGTTAGTTTAAAAAGAGTCTTTCTTTGAAATGCATTAGTTATTTTTTTCCTTCCAAAATTTCAAGGATTGACTGAAATTATTTTGGTAAATGAATATTATAAATGGACATTTGAATATAAAATTGTATATTATCTATTAAATATTTAAGGTTAACTATAAAAACTGCTGTTAGCACAGTCAATATAAAATATGAACGAGTCATATTAATAACATACATACGTTCTAATCTTTCCACAAAGATTCTTCATGCTGACAATGCAGGGATGTTGTATGAACAAGGTGAAGTACATGTGGAGTGGGGACCAGTAAGAAAGGAGTTCAGGTGCACACAGTGTTGGGCACTGAATTGCTGCATAATGACTAGATCATCATGCTCCCTACAATGATCAAATGCAAATGTTCTCAAGCAAAGCTGCTTTTCATACAGAGGCTGAATGTTGGATGCTTGTTATCTCCTAGCTTCCCTTGTCTTTAACAAGACATATCAGCTCCATCATTTACTGTCTTAAATATTATTTTACATAGCAATAAAGTATATATATATATATAGTGGTATTGTGTTCCTCAAAATATTGTGCACCCTAATAAACTTATCTGGGGTCAGAGACAGAACAGCCAGTAGATACAAAAGCTAGAAAATGGTGGCACTCACACCTTTAATCCTAGCGTTCCAGAGGTAGAAATCCTTCTGGATCTCTGTGAGTTCAAGGCCACATTGGAAACAGCCAGGCATGGTGACACACACCTTTAATCCCAAGAAGTGAGCCTTTAATCCCAGGGAGTGATGGCAGAAAGCCAAAAGGTATATAAGGCGTGAAGACCAGAAACTAGAAGCTTTTAGCTAGTTAAGCATTTGGCTGGTTAAGCTTTCAGGATTCTAACAGCAGTTCAGCTGATAACCATTTGTATGAAGACACAGAAGCTTCCAGTCTGAGGAAACAGGATCAGCTGGGGAACTGGCAAGGTGAAGTATCTGTGGCTTGTTCTACTTCTCTGATCTTCTAGCATTCACCCCAATACCTGGCTCCGGGTTTGATCTTATTTATAGGACTCTTTAAGATTCCTGCTAAACACATATATATGTGTGTGTACACACACACACACACACACACACACACACACACACACACACATACGTGTGTGTATATATATACATATATGTGTGTGCGTGTGTTTGATGCACAAAATTGCCACTTGTTTTAAATTATTTCCTTTTCCTCAAATTTAAGAGTTGGATTCAGTTTAAGGTCAAAATAATATTAAAGCTGAATTTTGAAAAAGATGAAAAAAGAATCTGTTGATGTTTTAAATGTAATTTTAATTGATCGACTTCATTCTTTAGTAACTTCATATGTGTGTGTGTGTGTGTGTGTGTGTGTGTGTGTGTGTGTGTGTGTGTATATATATATATATATATGTATATATATATATATATGTAAGATGCTGTCATACTCTCTCCATTCTACCATCACTTATATCCCTCTTGTTCCTATCAATTCCCCCTCTGCATCTGTACCAGTCCCTTCCCCCAATTCATGAATTTTGGGTTTCTTTTCTGACCCATTTAGTTTAACCTGGGCCATCTCTGTAAGTATTGGAACTAGGACACACATGAAACTCAACTCTTTTTAGCTGATTGCTGCAGCTGTTCTTTATCTTCTAAGGCTAAATCTCTAGAGATAAATGCTTCACACCTTGCCAGTTCAATGAAGTAGGACAATGCTACCTGAATTTATTCCTTGTGAATGAATATGAGGGTAAGCTGGGTGTCCCAACACACATCTGAAATCCTGGGACTCAGGAGGCTGAGGAAGAAGCCTGCTTCAAGTTAGCATTAGTCTGTGTTACATAGTGAGACACTGTTTCAAAACAACACATAAAAATGAAGGAAGGAAAAAGAGTAGGAACATTATACCATGACAGTAGAATATAGCCTCATACCTGCTATAAAGAATGAGTTGGAGAGCTGCCTGACTAATAGTCTGCATTTATTTGATTATCCTTATAATTGTTGCTATCTGCCAAGAGCATACATAATTATAAGATCAGAACTATCGCTGTCTATAGCACCCACATTTAAAAATAAAGGCAGTCTGGCTATTTCTGTGTGAAACAAAATACAGTGGGGATACTGTGATAGAAACTTTCTTTTTCTTGAGAAAACCTCAGTAATATATTAAGAATATTTGTGTCTGTGTAACTAAGACAAGAGCAACATAATAAATATAGAAACTTATAAGTCAGTATGCTTTTATAAATTAAAAGCTATTATTTTGTCTATGATAGCCCTTACTCATTATTTTAATTAGAGGAGAAGATTCAAAGATGTAAACTATTTGAGTATATAAAATATATTTATTTTCATGTGTAACAGCCTTGAATTTACTAACTAGGAAATTAATAAACATAACTATGACTAATTTTATTTAATAATGTTTTGATTTTATTGTATTTTTTCAATTTTAGTTTAATAATATACTTATAGTTCAGAATAACATCTAGCAAACATTATATTTTATTTCATTAAAAATTTTCCTATATTAACATCAAAATAGTCCCTTGGTTTGAATATAACATTTTACAGATATACCTGTATGAAAAAATCAGCTATTTATTTGATGAGGAAGTATGGTGATATTTGATAATAAATCACCTGCATTTATTGATATAAAATAATAAATAATTTTGTTTGAAAGAATTCTAGAAGATTAGCTGACTCTTATGAATGATTAATGACTCATGAAAAGGAATTAACCCTTTTTTGACCTTCAATCACTTCTTCCATGTAAGTCTACATTATTGTGCATTTCTTCTAGATGAGGCATTAACAAAAGGTCATCTTGGACATCTCCAAAATGTGATACATATATTTATTGTGTTGATAAACTACAGAACCTTAGATATGTTTTCATGCTATGAAAAACTAAGATGTTAAACTTCCACATGATGGGTTATTCAAAGCATGTGTGCCTCTTTGTTGTTCAAAAATTAGAAAATGAGAACAGAAAATTAAAAGATGCAAAGATGTAATTTGAGTAATATTCTCAGAGGTTTCTGCTGTGGATAAAGCTCTTTATAAATAAAATGCTGATTGGCCAGTAGCCAGTCAGGAAGTATAGGTGGGACAAGCAGAGAAGAGAATGCTGGGATGTGGAAGGCTGAGGTAGAGAGATGCTGCCAGCCACCGCCATGAGAATATGTTAAGATACTGGTAAGCCACGAGCCACGTGGCAACTTATAGATTAATAGAAATGGTTTGATTTAAGATATAAGAACAGTTAGCAAGAAGCCTGCCACGGCCATATAGTTTATAAGAAATACAAGTCTCTGTGTGTTTACTTGGTTGATTTTGAGCAGTTGTTGGCCTGGCGGGTGAGAGAGATTTGTCCTGACCATGGGCCAAGTAGGACTGGAAAAAATCTCTAACTACAAATGGCATCCAGCTACAGGTTTCAGTACATGGTTAGTTGCCTCTGTTACTATGGGATTATGGTAAAGCAGAACACAATATGCTCATGTCCTAACATACAGGAAGCAGAGAGTAGCAGTGAGAGAACAAAACTAAGAAATGCCCTTCAAAAGCACAAAGCAGGGCCCAATGTTAATTAAGATCACACTTTCCATAGTCCCGCTACCTCTATTCCCCACCCCAAACTTTGGATCCACCAGTGAATTAAACTATTTATTAGATAAAGCTGTCATAATCTCATCCTTCCTGGAAGCACTCTCCTATAAAGCCTCTGTGGTGTACTTTTCTGATCCTGGGTGTCTATCAATTGAAAAGTTGACAATCAAGATTCATCATTATAAGGTTATAGTTGGTTTCCAGAAGGTATCCAAAGAGGAAACCAACTGATCATGAGGATTCTAAGTAGCTAATGGAGAAGCTTTAATGATTCATCTCACTTTGATTAGGAAAGTTTAAAGTGCAAATTCCACTAATGCTATTGAAAGTAAAGGAGATTGAAAGGCTAGACAATTTTAATTCACAATGAAAGGGAATGGACAAAATACAGTAGCAGAAATCCTATGTAGGGGTAGGTATTGGTGCTGCCATCTTTGGATTAAAACACTAGTGTAGATGTATCCAACCGTCTTATTAAATAAGAAACACAGAACCAATGTAAAAGAGAAAGCCAAGAGGTCAGAGCTCAGAGCTAAAATCTCACCCTTCCTCCTGCAGTGTCCCAGCTTCCCGAAAAGAGAGCTATTTCCTGTGTGTAAGTCATTTCATAGTCATTCTGCCTTCTCATTGGTTGTAAAACCAAACACGTGACTGCCTCGTCACTGTCTGACAGGCCCCTAGGTCTTAAAAGCATATGTCTCCAATGCTGGCTGTATCTCTGAACACACAGAGATCTATGTGATTAAAGGCGTGTGCCACCACTGCCACACTCTGTCTATGGCTCTAATAGCTCTGACCTCAGGGCAACTTTATTTATTAACATACAATCAAAATCACATTTCAGTACAATTAGAATACCACCACACACTAGCCACATAGAGTGTATGATGCATTAGATTTAGTCACTGCACGTTAAGTGAGGTGCACAGAACTTTTAAATGGATACATAAACTATCCAAATCAATGAATATTAAATTCATTTTACATAAGAAGAAAATATTTCTAAAAGTTCCCATGAAGAACTTTTAAATATCATGCAACTTGAGGTTAATTCATAATAATATTTAATTACAAATAAATTATATCACCTTAAAGAAACAACTTTTAAAATATTTTAAATGTAGTAAATGCTGTCAGTATCAGAGATTAAGCTATATTTTAGGATAGTTTGGATATGTAGTGATATATAATATATATTATCACAGTGAATTGTAAGTAATTATAAATCAGTTTCACTTACAAACTTGATATTCATATTTTTATAATGTATACTATGTTGAAGGAGTTAACTTTAGATGAAGATAAATACAACACAGAACTAGATATTCTTTAAATAGATGTAACCTCCAAATTTCTTGAGAAGAAAATAATAAAACCTAGAAGAGCATAGAAGCACACCAACTTCATGTGAAAAGCTAGAAAAAAGCTCAATTTCTATTTTTTAAATGTAAATTTTTGAGAACTTCATACATGAGTACTTTGTTTATATCATTTCTATCACTCATTCTCCTTCCAAATTCTTCTACTTCCCATGCCCCTCAACTCTTTCATAAATTTATGACCAGTTCTTTTATTATTTTTGTGTGTATATTGTATACAAACACAGATTCTCTCTCTCTCTCTCTCTCTCTCTCTCTCTCTCTCTCTCTCTCTCTCACACACACACACACACACACACACACACACACACACACACACAAACACACACACACTCAAACAAACACACAGATACTCACACACAACCTATTTAATATTGTTCATATGTGCATGTGTTTAGGACTGACAGTTTAGAACTGACCAACCAATCAGAACACTGATTCTTCCCCTCTCAGCAGCTATTGACCATCACTAACTCTTCACTTAGGTTGGGCCTTACGAAAACTACAATGTCCACATTGGCATATCATCATGGTTATCTTCAAGAACTTTAAGGAAAGACTATATTGCTGAAGAGAACATATTTCTCTCATTATGTCTTCCAGTGATTTTAAGCATACAATCCTATAGGATGTGACACAGAATTGTTTAGTCCAGCCTTTTACCTTCTTTTTCATTAGACTAATATTGAATATAGTACAAATTCTCAGTCATTTAAAGCATATTCTTGTAAAAACATATTTTCTTGCTGCATTTCTAATTATTGAGGATACAAAATGCATATATTCTGTTGTATTTATATCAAAGACACTAAACAAAAATGCTTCACTGTATTTGTTACAAATGTAAATAAGCCTGATCAATGTTTTTAAGGAGAATTTCTCTGCCTTTGTACCTATTTAAAATAATAGTAATTTCAGTCTTGGAGACTTGAACAAAGAGAACAAACTCTGCAAGATGAATTATTAATTTTGTATATTTTATGTTTCTTAAATATATTAATTAAATAGATATTCAAACACCCATATATAATTATCTGTGGAGGACATTTCAATCAAACATTCATATTATATCATCGATTGATTTCTTAAAGTTAATGCAATCACTCAATGATTGTTTTCCTATTCTGTGACACAATGAAAAACATATGTTCAAAAAGAACTCTGTAGAAAAGAAAAAAAACTTTCTGTCAACCTATTTTCATTCTTCCTAATGGAAACACCTCAGAGAAACAATATATTTTTTCTTAAGTGCTTTTATATAATTCATTTATAATCATTCATTTGCTCTGGGTAGAGATTTCACAGAATTTTCTCTTAAAAGTTGCAAATGACTATTGCTGTTTAATTTGAGTGTTAATGATTGACTGGTACAATGTCATCCAGGGGAAGAATTTTCCAGGGCTGTCTCATTAACCAGATGACCTGCAGACATTGTCAGCAAAACCCAGCCAAGGTGATTGATCACCAGAGAATAGAGGTTAGTAACTCTCCCCCAGGTATTAATGTATAGCTTCTTCACTTACCCCTGTCTCAAGCTCTTCCAGTAAAAGATTGATTTATTATGCAGCTTCAATGGGAATTTGTCAAACTCTTATTCAAGGAATTCTGTATTACTACAAGTAAATCAATGACAGTTTCTGGCAAAATGACTTTTACGGTGCATGAAAACACTACTTAATGTGCAGGTACCACTCTCCAATAGCCATGCATTGACATCAGTGCAGCAGTGGTGGACAAAACAGGAGGAAAAATGCACCCTCCTTTGAAAAACAGGCATTGTTGTCAAATGGACTATGCATTTTTGTCATTTCCCAAAAGAGAGAAAAACAATTCAAGCTCAGGGCATCTGTAGAAAGAAACACAAAAGAAGGAGGTGAAAGAGAGAGGGAGACATTATTTAGGGAGAAATACCTGAGGTGCTATAAAGAGAAGGTGATGTGAGGAGAGTACATGAGCCTAGCTTTTCAACTGTCCCTTTTTTTTATTAAGGATTTTTTTTATTCATTTTATATACCAATCATAGATTCCACTCTCTTCCACTCTCCCTCTCCTCCCTCCTTCCCCCCATCAAACCACCCCCCATTTTCTCCTCCAACAAGGAAAGTTCTCCAATGGGGAGTTCACAGAGCTTGATACATTCAGTAGAGGCAGGTCAAAGCCCTTCTCCCTGCATCAAAGCTGTGCAACGTGTCCCACCATAGGTAGTGGGTTCAAAAAGCCTGCTCACACACCAGGGATGGGTCCTGATCCCACTGCCAGGGGCCCCTTAAGCAGATCAAGGTACACAACTGTCTTACTTATGCAGAGGGGTAGCCTGTCCCTTTTTGATGTTAGAGTCCTTGGAAACCCTGAAGCAACCAAGATATGCTTTGTGAATTTCATGACAAGTATTGTACTTAGAACTTAACCAGTGGTCTCCTGAGTGACAATAGCTAGACTTCTCATCACTGAAACAAACATAGTTAATGTACTTCTAAATGTCAATAGTGCTGACTAAAGACACTAATGAAAGAGCATAGTCTAGCTTATTCTAGACTTCTAATACACAGAACTGCATGGCCCTGTTGTACAAAGTCCTCCAGTTTGTGGTGCTCTGTTACAATACCATTAGAAAATTACAGCCTTCCATGCTGTGAATGTAGACCAGAGTGCTGATGGCTGACTGACATGTACATGACCTGCAACTCAAGATTAAAAAAAAAGGGGGGGGGATGCTCATCATGTTGGGCCTCAAAATTGACAAGCAAAGCATTTTTGTGAAAATGTTATGTAAACAAAATACATTCTTTTCTCTGTATGAACCAAATGGGGAGAAGATTGACTATGATTCTTCTGCAAGACGAAGTAGTCACACCTCGGAGATGGGTATTTTACAAGAAATGGTGGAATTGACTCTTTTCCATTTGGAATATAACATTAAAAATTAGACATCAGAATTGGGTTTTAAAAATAAGACAAGTTTTAATGTGATTGCTGGGAGACATTTTGATTTCTCATTACATACACAGTGAAAAGCACTTTTCACAAATCCAGAATATAATTCAGAAACTTAGGAGGATCTCAAGTCTTCAGAATCCACATTGATTTCATGTATTTAATATCATTTTCTTTTTTAATTTTTTTATTTAACTTTATTTTATGAGCATTGGTGTGAAGGTATCATATCTGAAACTGGAGTTACAGACAGTTGTGAGCTGCCATGTGGGTGCTCAGAATTGAACCTGGGTCCTCTGGAAGATCAGCCAGTGCTCTTAACCACTGAGCCATCTCTCCAGCCCCTTAATATCATAGTCTTAATAATTATCCATTTGTTTTAAAAAATTAAATATGACAAGGAAACTCAGTGTTACCATGAATTTCTCCTTACAATTTAGCTTATGGTTTAAGAGCTAAAAACAGCACTTCAAAGGCAAACTCCTACAATGTGATGAAGTAAAGTGCCTTCTTCATTGCATGGAACATTTCATCATAATGCACTTTGAAGATGTGCCACTGTTTTAGTAGAACAATTTGTCTTTGAAGAACTGTAAGTATGTTGGAGAAAGACTTATAGGTTCCCTTCCTTTAAGTGTCATACACACACACATAAACACACACACACACACACATATAGACATACACATATGTATATATATATATATATATATATATATACAGACATATATGTTTACATGCACACAATATGCATGCCTATACATACATGCATGCATATCATATACATGCATACACCCATAAACACAAATTCATACATACCACACACAAAACACACAATGCATACACATATACACACATACAAACATTTACATACAAATAAAAAGAAGCATGGGCACATACAAATACTAAGTATACACATATAAAATAATATACAAGTTTACATATGCATATATTTAATGACCATATAATATAACTTCTTTCTGAAATAACACACTAGTCAAAATATTCTATACCAGTGGTTTTCAACCTTCCTAATGCTGTGATCCTTTAATACAGTTTTTCATGTTGTGGTGACTCCCAACCATAAAATTATTTTGTTCCTACTTTATAGCTGTTCTTTCTTTCTATTGTGATGAACTATAATGCTACTATCTGATATGCAGGAAAGAGATTGTGACCCACAGGTTGAGGACAGCTGTTCTATAATTTAGTTGATGGCATTGAAAGTTGACATAATTCCTATTTTATAATTCCTGATGAGTCTCTATCAATGACTAAATTTTTGCTCGTAATATCATTTCCCAACTATTCTTGAGAATTTACAAGGTTCTGTTTCCATCCACAAACATAACCATTGACTTCTATAAACTATGTGAATATTTAAGGTTCTAACAGTAAAAGCAATTTATTAGACCTTGTTGTGACTCATCTAAAAATATTGTATTAATACAAGGAAATTCTCTTTGGGCAAGACTGACCAGTATGAGTGGTTCTGGATAAATGATCATTTCATTATTATGTATTCCAAACATCTCTTTAAAAAATGTATTGCTGTTCTCACAACATAAAAATCTATGAAAACATTCTTTTTAGATAAATTTCTTTTAAATTAAAAAGTAGAATTCAGTTCAATAAACCAATAATACACCTAAAAATCCAAATTAACTGTATGTGTCATTTTAAATTGAAATGTGCAGTCTATATTCACATATACATAGTTTGGACAAATAAAACCAGCAATAATGAGGGACACTCAGACTTTTTATGCGAATAGTGCACTATTGGATGATTGTGAGACAATATTTAGTAAGAAACTCAATCTCAATTGTGCAGGTACCATGACCTTATTGATTTGCCTTGGAACAATCCCCTTCCACCATGAGATTTCTTTACTGTATAGATGTCTTTTGAAGTCAATTAAACATGGCCATGGTGCTACCAAGACTACAAGAAGCACTTATATAGCTGAGGGCAACAACTATTTGACAGGGTGACATGAAAATCAGACACCTGATATGAGTGCTATTTTCAACCTGACGTCATGATCATAAAGTCAGTCTATCTTTTTGAGATTTAAATTTGAGCTGTTTTAGGACTTTGAAGAATAAACATACAAATTCAATGAACTTTTCAAAAATGAACACCCACAGAACTTTATTTTCTTCTCAGCTGTTATCCCTCTGAGAATTTCTTGGCCTTGCTCATAAATGCCACCAAGACATTAGAGCCAGAACAAGAACAAACACAATTGAACAGCTATAGATGCTGTATATGCCACATAGAGGATGTTCACGTTGCGTAGTAAGACAAAACATTTCTGTTCAATTCAAGCATCTAAGACATCTTGGATGAGCAGGAAATTATTTCCTTTTGGAACTTTTCTAAATCTAGTGATTAAACTAAACTACTAATTCAGAAAACACTTATATTATGACATCGTCATTATTTTTCTTATATACTAAGTCAGAACTCTTATTTTTATTAAAGCCAGAAAGCCTTTCCAAACACTCACTCAAATTCACAATATGCACCTCAAAATTGCACAATAAAAAAGAAAGCTAATTCATATATAACCTTTCAAAGAAATTAGTTAAATATAAAGGTATGTAGTATGTTTAATAGTTCAATTAATATAAAATACATAAGGATAAAAAGATTTATGTAATTCCATTTATTTTGGGGAGAACAAATAGTACTGAGCTATTTTCTTTAGCTGTGGGTGATGCCTTCATATTATTTCCCACACAAAATGAAAAATATAGATAAAAATTACATATTCACTTGAGGTAGTTAATTCAGATAATGGAATAAATCTATTCATACTGTGTTGTTTTTCTTTTTAGGTAAAGCTATCAAAATCCTTCACTAATATTAGTTTTGAAAGCAAGTTTTAGAACATTGTCTCATGAAAATTTGTAAGAATATCATAAAGAATAATCCATTAATAAATTTTTCTACTGTTGTGGGAATGGTTGAATTTTCTCCAAGGGAGCACTGATTTAAAACGAATTACAATAGAATAATCAGAAACTTTCAAATTCACCATGATATAAATACACATTTCACTTTCATCATGAATTAGCTGAAGGAAATATCTCAGGTTTTGAGAGGGTTCTGCTAATTGGTGATCTTCGGATAGTGTTTGTGATGGTTAAATTGGTTTGTCAGCATCAGGAGATTAAGAAATGCACAGAATAGCAAGAATGGTTAAATAAGACATTTATGCTACCACTATGATCAGAGATCATGACAGAGAAGAGGCAGTAAAAGAAAAAGAAAAAACAGAGCTTGAAGATAGGGGTAAGGACAAGCCATTGCTATGACAACTATGAGCTCACACAGCAGCTGAGCCTGCCCGCTGGCACTGAGCCTACATACTTCAGGCCAGCCCAACAGTCAGAAATGGCATTTCCATCCGAATAAAAAGGTGAAAGCACAGGGGGCAGGACTGACCCATCATTGCTTAAATGGCACGTCTCTTTGGTATAGTTGGTTTCCCAGGCAAGTCTGACAAATTGTTGGTCTGTCCTGGAGTCACGTTCCTGTTCTGGCAGACAAGGTTATTTTTCCTTTTGTCTCATGGCTTTAGCTATTTTATTTTCTCCTAAGAAGAGATTATTGGTGGAAATTCTGTTTTCTGGGGCTTCTTATTTCAACAACCTGATGACCCAGTTGAGAGGCATGAGTGTCTCTTTAGAATAGATGTATTTCTACCACACAGGCTGGTTATGTTGTATTCTGATTGTCTCTGCCCAGACTTGGAAATCTGAATGAGGCTCAATTAAAAATTAATAAACTGCTTATTTGTTTTATTTTGTTTGGAATTTTGTTTGTTTCTTAGTTTGGGGAGTTTCGTTGCTGTTTTGGGGAGGGTTTGTAGAAGAGATTTTGGGGCAATATATAACATGCTCACTGATCTTATTCAGAATTACAGTGACAGAGGTCTATAATATTACACACCAAATATTTTTTTTTCAATTTTTTTTTAGAATAATAGACTTAGCAGTACATTGTTCAAAGTTCTCTGTTAATTACTACCTTCTAAAGACTTAGTATAGCAAGTATCACATCACCTGGAATATTAAAGTATACGGAATTTCCCAGTGCATCCTAGCCCTACCTAGTCCAAATTGTTGTTTTTTGTGAGGCAAGTAGGTAATTTTCATGCGTTTGAACTTTGAGAAGAGTTGTTTTATCCACCAAAGCACTTTCATTTATAAATCCATTGCTGTACATCTATCTGGAAAAATGGTAATACAGTTGCTTGCTACAAAGTGTAATTCAGGGGAAAAGCTAGGGAAGCCTTCTTCTCACTATATCACTTATTAGTCATTTCATCTCACTGCACTGTTGCTACTGCTTAAATGATGATGCCTAAGAAACATTGAAATCTTATGCGCACTGTGAGACTTTAAGAGGATGGAAGCTTAACCTAATTAGGGTATCTCAAGATAAGAACTTGGAGAGATAATTATGATTAAATGTAGTACCCTGTTTCACATAGGGATTTAGCACAAATCCTGGCCACAAAAGACCTTATTAGATTTGGTTATTTCCACTTTGAACTCGCCAACCTTCTGAACAATGAGCCTACTAAGCCTCTTTGCTTCATAACAGACCCCATCTCTGCTATTCAATTATAACAATAGAAGGTGGATTACATCACCTCCCTTCCATTGTACTTGTGCTGACTATCTCCATATTCTCTGTATTCAGGATGCTGAGGCTGCCCTTCTGCTCCAGATCACTCACTTCTAAGTTTTAATTCTGACGGTCTGTATTGTTAGCAAATATGTTTCTGTTACCATCAGTCTTTCAAAACTCCATTACATTGTCTCTTTAACTGGCGACCATTCATTCTTTCTGGGTTAAGGGATTTAAATGAATTAAAATTATGATTTGCTCATGTCAACTAACTTTTAAGAAGTAGATGCATAATTTTCTTGAATCTTTGTACTACTTGAATCCAAAAAGCATTTCATTGTCTAATAAATCCATGCCAATCCTATTTCTGTTCCCCATGTTTCTGTCTTCATCTTATTCAGATCCCCAGTAGTATTGTACAATCTTCATCTTCTTGCTTCTTCTAACTTTTCTTCAATATTCAGCGCCTCTAATAGTTTGATATTAGCTAACTCACAAGTCATCTGTTTTTCTTGTACACCACTCCCATAGCTGGTCCACCCAAAGTCATACATTTGAATCTGAGCTATGTGTTCAGACAGAATTTCTGGGCATCACTGTATCTCAAACTATAGAATTTCAGTTTCACTTATATAATAGATGCCTCCAAATTGATATGTATTATTTTTCTTATTCAAGGTATAACAATAGGGTTTTTTTTTTTGTCCCTAAACTCCCTTTTCATTAGTCTTCTCCATCTCAATAGCTGTATGGCCTTTCACTGGGTTATTCAAAGAGTGCATCCCATTGTACTTGATTTTTCTTTTTCCTTCAATACAAACATAGGGATAATCACCAGCTTATGTAATAGATATAGCAAATTTGTTCAGTCTTCATTTGCTAAATGACAAAGCTAAGAACATTCAATTTTTGAAAGATTCTTCATAACATCTTTCCTGCTTCTTAATCTACTCCCTAAAATCAAGCCTCTACAGTAATACTTTAAATATAACTAGCTCGTGTTATTTCTCTGCATTGGATTGTCAAGTGGCTTTTCAAACTCCACCAGCATTTGTGCTATAATCTGACACATTTCTCACACTGATGTATTCATTCATATTCACTGTATTCCAGAAAAATCAACTCCCTTTCTCATCATACAGCTTGCCAAGTCTCATTTAACCCATGAATATTGTATTCTACTTTTTGTGTGGCTGGTTGCTTTCATCATTCATTTTTTAAAATCCTAATGTTGCTGCTTTATCTTTTTCTACTGTGCAAACATAGTACAATGTTCAGTCAGTCTGATTTTTCCATATCACATTCCTTGGCTTTTAAATTAACTTACTATTATATGATATACAAAATATGAGAAGTGATTTTTCTTCTATCTCATTCATAATTTTCTCAATACTTATACATGCATGAAAATTAGCAATTTTCTAGTATGTTGATGTAGTTCAGTTAGTAGTGCTTGCTTAGGATACAGAAAACCATGAGTTCAATCCATAATACAGCATAGTCCAGATATGATGCTATACACTTATAATTAGCATTTAGAAGGTAAAATCAGGAGGACCATAAATTCAAGATCTTTCTTAGCTAAATAGAAGGTTTAAATCCAACATGGGCTACATGAGAACCTAGTACAATTTAATACTGTAATTTTATGTATAAAACATATATTTCAACTTATGTTTGATGAATTGACAATAATATCAAAACCATCTTCTTACAGTGCTTATTATCTACTAGGCTAAGAAAAAAAAAAAAAGAAAAAGCCCACATCACAAACAAAAGTAATCTCTCTTAGTCAATTGAACAGAGTAGATTAGGAAAAATAAGGATATATATCACAATTAATCTATCTACGAGGTCCCAGATCAAGGCAAACACGGATATAGACACTGGTGAGTGTTTGCATTCCAGTTTACAGCTGTCATCCTTTTGCTTCATCTTCCAAAGATGGAGGTGGTGAATGAGCTCCTTCAGATATTTTCAAATAAGAATAATCTGACCTCTTTTGTTTACATTTGCATCCTTTTAATTTTCTTCTCATTGTTTTAGCTAGTGTTTCCAGAATCATATTGTAAGTATGATGAGTAGAGATAGTGGGAAGTCCTCATTCCTTCCTGATTTCAATGAGATTGATTTGAGTTTTTCACCATTTAAGATAACATTGGTTGGAGGTTTGCCATATATAGGATTGATGTATGTTCTACCTGGTCTTACTTTCTCTAGGAATTTTATCATGAATGCATATTGGTTGTTGTCAAAGGCTTTTTCTGAGTCTATTGAGATGATCATGTAATGTTTATCTTTAAGCCCACTTATAAGATTTGTTATATTTATTGACTTAAATATTTTGAACCAACACTGCATTTCTAGTATAAAGCCACGATGCAAGATATTCATAAATGTACAATAAATGGCATTCATATGTTAGTAATAACCAATAGCTATCCAGTTATACTTAAGGTCCACTTAATAGTAGGGAAACTATACTTTGTACTCAAAATCTAGCTAATTTCTTAGGGCTAATGAGGTCATGAACTTTAGAAAGAATCTACTTCTACTTTTCTAGACCAACATAATTTCTTTCTACATTATAAATGTTATTTCTATACCCAAACATAATTGTAGCTACTACCACTAGGCAAAGAGTCTTATTTTTACAGCAAATGAAGTCCATCACTGAAAACCAACACTCAACACAATGAAGAGATCAACCCATCACCAGGAACCTAGCCCCAAAGATATCACAGATCCTGCATCTATGGCTCAGAGAATATCATTGAATAGGGGTAAAAAACTTGTAAGAACCAGAATACCCGGAAGTCATCTGTGAAACATTGATTTCTAGAATGGGCTGCATGAACAAGACTGCAACCGTGGTAATATCAACAGACATGCTAATGCAGAAGTTTGGAGATTTCACTGGATCTCACACCTAGAAAATAACTATAAGCAACGAATAATTGCTGGGAGAGGGATAAATTAGCTTCTCCTAGGGATAAGCCTTACTATTGTTTTTCCAATACAAAGTAGCCATGTCTGACATTATATTCACACCAACAAGAAAAGTGGGCTCATCAAGTTTATTTATATGTTTGTGTATACACATACACATGCATACATGTGTAACAGTAATAATACAAGAAAAGAGGCTGTCAATTTGAAGGGTCATGGAAGGGGTTGGATGAAGGGCCTGGAGCAGGGATAAAGAAAAAAGGGAAAGTGATGTGTCTCTATTTTAATTAAAATGTATAATATTTTACAAATTAAAAGCTAAAATTAATAAGCTAACACGCTTCCCTTAAAACTACAGTCCTCAGATATTGAACAATCTATATAAATGAAGCTCAAGAGTAAAAACAGGATAATAACAGAGAGACAATTAGCTGAGTGGGTGTCAGATCTTAGATTTATTCCTGTTCCACACCCTGGTAACTGTGGCATCCTGACTCATTTTGTCACCTTTATAATCTCTGAGTTCCTTGCTATCACAGGGGAATAACACTGCTTAGCCAACTAAGGTTGTTACAAAGGTTAACCTGACAACACATATATCCCTATGATGGATGGATAGATGGGTGGATGGGCCCCAGAGGGTGAAACTGAGATTTGCATACCACTTGGTAGAATGTCAGTAGCGCTGTGTTTGCTTAGCGATGCATTTTTATACTTTTATCATTTTTGGTGGTTATTAAAATATCCCTAGATTTACTGATTTTTGCAGTATTCTCATTTTGCATTGCTATTATATGTTCATTTACAACCAAAGCTTTTGCTCATACATCAGCAGCTCCAATACAACAAAATGTGCTTGTTAAACAGTATATACAAAGAATTTTTGTGCTTAGTACTATAGTCTTAAATGTAAGAGTAGTCACTGATTAGTATTTCCTCTTTGTTTAAAATAGAGGAAAATAGAAACATACAGAAGCTTTTAAAGAATTAATATATTCCATTTATAAACTTACTACCCAAACAAAGCATTCAATTACAATATTTCTTCCTGATATTTCCTTGCATGTTTCACAGTATCTTATAACATGAGGCATTCTACATCAAGTTTCTTCACTTAAAATATATTCATGGAAACATGTTAATGACTACTTTTTGGTAATGATCATAATTATCATCACCACTGGGATTTTTTTTAATATTTACATAGTTACATTATAAATGTATCGATGGATAAACAATGAACCCATATTAAGTACATTTTCACTACTCAAGAAAGGCTCTTACATTTCCCTAAGAATGGTAATATCACATAATCAAGTCATCATGATTTGAAGACAGACATGCCTTTCTAGGAAATGTATAGACACCAAATATACTGTGATGTGATCCAAATCCTACCTATTGCCTTGAAGAAAGAAGCTGCTGTCCAGCTACAGACTCCCTGTCCCACAACCTAAAATCAAACATTTTATAATAAAGATTATAATTAATTATTTAAATGCTACCTGTGCAAGTAATCTACTCTGTCTTCAGATTTGTTCTTGTTGTTTTTTCGAGACAGGGTTTCTCTGTAAAGCTTTGTGCCTTTCCTGGAACTCACTCTGTAGCCCTAGCTGGCCTTGAACTCACAGAGATCTGCCTGCCTCTGCCTCCTGACTGCTGGGATTAAAGGCATGCACCACCACCACTTGGCCTGCTTTCAGATTTGAAGACATATATTATCTTGGAGTTACCTAGCCTAGAAACATGACACCAAATCAGTTAATTTATTTCTTCTTGAGCAGTTTGGGAATATTTACCAACGTCTGTTATAAGACACATTGAAATAATAGCATTATTCTACCATATTTTCTACAAAGTAGAAAGGAAAATACGTAATCCAAACAGTGTAGAGGAGCTGGTAAGATGGCTCAATGGTTATGAGCCCTTGTTGCTCTTGCATAGGTCCCTCCCAAACACCTGATCACTTACTAAACCATGTATAGAGGTCAGCCTTTGTTCTTATTTCCCACTGGTAAAGGTAGATCTTGAATTCATAATCCTGTAGAGTTTCTTTGTTACATTCTTCATTCTAATCTGGAATTTGATCACTGTTAAAGAATTGTGTCAAACATATGCCTATAACAATGTTCATCCTGAGCATAAATTTCCATGTACTTTGATGAGTATATGTGTCATGTCATACAAAGTGGTTTCACTGTCCTAAAACATGTAACATATTTTACTGATTCAACATTCCCACAAAACATCTTAAACCTCCAGAATAACCTATTTCTCTTTTCTGCATGTTCATATCTGACTGTTCAAAGTTCTCAAGAATGCTATAAAATTGGTGTAGAGTATATTACCCTTTCAGGCTGGCTTATTTCTTTTATATGTATGTAGTTAATTTATATTCTCTATGGTTTTCTGGTCAGTTATTTCTGTTACTGAATATTATTCCATTGTGAACATACAAACTTATTTTCCCTTCTTCCCACAAAATTTCACATTTGATGGGCAACTTGGCTGCTGTTAATCTGACAACATCAACCAAGCTCACATAAATATTCATGCATAGCTTTTGTGTGGACATAATTTTTCCTTCAGTTGCATAACTGTGAAGGATCAACAGTGCTGGTCTATGGAAAAAATACACAATTTTTCTAAAATCTGTCAGTCTGCTCTTGAAAGCAGTCAATGGCTTTTTGCATTTCCAATGTTGATGACTGAGAGTCTTTGTTGATCTCTCCCCTTGCCCATGACTGACATCATCAGACTTTTTGACCTTTCCATACATTCATTTTTGCTTTAGTTTTAAGATCTCCAACCATAAATTTCACTGAGTATTGTTTACAGAGTAGCTTAACACCTGTATATCTTCTTAATATTCTCTGAATATTTTGAATATAAATTCTTTACCAAATATGCATTTTAATAACTTTTTTGATTTTGCATTTCTTATAGAGTTGTAAAAGTTAACAAATCCAAATCAGTTTTTGGTTGGTTACTCCATCAAGCTTTGTGCCACCATTACCCTAGCACATCTTGAAATCAGCATATGATTATAGATAAAAGTTTTGTGGTTGGCATGGTATTACTCTTTTTTTGTAGCATGCAGAGCATCTTTCTGTAACAAAGACACTGAGACATAGGGTTCAAAGCTCTATGTAGGCACCAGCCTGGTATCTCTATGTTAAATATAGTTGTTTTCAACATTGTGGCCTTACTCAAAGTTTGTGTGGAGCAATCGAAAGTCTTGGCAAAAGATTGGGGTGTTGGAGTGTTTCCTGAAACCCCTTGACTAACAACTCAGTTAGATGTAATTCAGTCCTTTCTTGGATATGACAATAGATGGCCAGTAGTGATTCTGTCTCCCTCAGAATTTGGCAATTTCATTTAGATTATTCATATATGTACATATTTAGGAAATTTCTACTGTATTAGGTTTTCATTCTACCCCTCAGACTCCCCTTAATTTTAGTTACCCCTGCCCATATTCCCTCCCACAACATCTATGCCCTCTCCCTCCCTCTGCCTACTTTATTCTCTCATTCCAGCTCCCCTTCAATCTATATCTATCTGTAGCTACAGTTTTCCTGTCTTGCCCACAGTCAGGACAAATCTTTGTCACCTGCCAGCCCCACAGCCACTCAGACCCAACCAAGTAAACACAGAGACTTATATTGCATACAAACTGTATGGCCATGGCAGGCTTCTTGCTAACTGTTCTTATAGCTTAAATGAATCCATTTCCATAAATCTATACCTTGCCATGTGGCTTGTGGTTTACCGGCATCTTCACATGCTGCTTGTCATGGTGACAGCTGGCAGTGACTCCTTCAGCCTTCCTGTTCTTTCTTTTCTCCTCTCTGTTAGTCCTGCCTATACTTCCTGCCTAGCCACTGGCTAATCAGTGTTTTATTTATTGACCAATCAGAGTAATTTGACATACAGACCATCCCACAGCATCTATCTAATTTATATCTCCTGATAAGATCTATATGTTATTTCTAGTCCCTTACTGCACCCCTACTCTGTGTGGTTCTATGAATTGTAGCTTGGTTATCACTGATTTATCAACTAATATACACATATAAGCCAAAACATACCATATTTAAATTTAGTTACACATATATTCTGAGAATCTGTGTTCTGGAATTTTGTTTGTTTGAAGAGTGTGTGTATATGTGAGTTTTTATATGTCTATCTGTATATCTGAATTCTTTTTACAAGCAGACATCTTTTTTTCTAGATTTCTAGATATGTTTGTTAAAGACATTATCCTTTATCCTCCGGGCTGCCTTTGTTCCTCTGTCAAAGATGATTCATATGTATTTGTATAGCATGGTTTTTCTATTTTTAATGCTGTTCCATTGGTATTTATTTTCAATAAAATCATGGTTTCCTTTTTTACTGAGTTAGGGAATTGTCAATATTAGGCCTTTAATGAGTGTAATGAAGAGATGAGTGTATAGAAATTTATTATCATCAACATTATATTTGTCTTGCTTTTTGTGTTTTCACACAACGTTTTGAGTTATTTTGTTCATACCAATAAAATAGCTTGTTGAGATATTGCTTAGGAGTGTAATGGATGTATAGTATAGCAATAGATGGGGTATGTAGACACTGACTTCTGCACAGTGTTTAATTTCAAAGCTATTAAGACCAAATATATCTCTGTTTATTTAGACTGTCTTTAATGTTCATGGTTTCAGTAGTTATTAGTTCTCTATGATAATGATAATTTGTGTCTACATTTCATTTTTAGTAGCATGGCAAGAAATTAATAGATCTGACTAATATTAAAAAGAGAAATATTTTTGTTTTAGAATTTTTTTGTAGTTTTCAGTTTCTGTAGTAACACCTGTAGAGTTAAAATTTCATTTTTTTTCACATTAATTAAACTTTTTTCTGTAATGTTCAAATTAAAAATTGAAATAGTGAATTTCATATCTGAATGTGTATGCATATTTGAAACATATTTTCTGAAAGCACTGCTTTTATTGTATCTTCAAATATTGATCATTTATGTTTTCATTTATATTTAATTCAATATAGTGAGCAACTTTATTTAATCTTCTATTTTCATGAACCTGTTTAACTTTTATGAGTATAATATTTGAAAAGCTATTTATTTAAATTCTTAAAATTGATAGATTTCACAAAGCTTTAAATTATTACTTCCTATGTAATTTGATTATTGAATCATTTTTTGGAGAGGCATTCAAATCTAGGTAGAGTTATTGAGAAAGAGTCTTGCTATTTTTTGAAGCCCAGACTGGCCTGAAAGTAACCCAAGCTAGCCTTAAGCATCTAATTCCCCCTGCTTCATAATCGTGCATTCCAGGAATACAGGCATATGGCACCATACCCAGTAGACATAATATTTAAAGTGTACTGCCTTTATGTTATGGCTTATAATGATTTAGTGTATGTTTCAGGTGTTCCTGCGATGAATATGCATTCTTTGCTTATTAGAAATAGCAGCCTTTGATGACAACTTGTCAAATGAATGAGAGCATCTTCTTTAACTATATACATACTTTCTGATTGTTCTGTGCTTGATTCTCAGATTACATAGAGGCATATTGAAAATTCCAAATATAATATGAATCTGACTACTTCTGCTTTCAGATCTATGAATATTTGTCTCAAATAAATATTTCACATGTCGATACTTTAGAACACAAAGAAGTTCTGTTAAACACTCATTATCATCACTCTACTTTCATGATCTACACACATATACACATCTACATTTATTGATATCTTTATTAGAAGCTAGTATCTGTACACGAGAGAGAACATATGGAATTTAACTTCCTGAATTTGAGGTACTTCACTTAATAGAAGAAATTCCAGGTCCATCCAGTTCCTGCAAATTTCACATTTAATTTTTTTTTTTTACAACTCTTCAATTTGATAAACACTTTCCGTAAATTTTCAGGATACCAAGTTAACATGTAAACATCGGTAATTTTTACATATTCCAGTAATGAAGTTGATAAGAAAAACATTAAGAAAAAACATCCCAGATGCAAGAACCTCACATAAATATTCGGGAATAACCTAACTAAGGAAGTTAAAGTCTTCCACAATGAAAAGTATAACATATAGGAAAAAAGCTTATTAAAAATAAAAGCCATCAGAAAGCCTTTCCTTCTCCTGGATTGGAAAAATTAATATTGAGAAAATGGTTATAATTCAAAAGTAATCTACCAATTAATGAAATCTCCATTAAAATTCCAATGGCATTATTTATAGGACTAGAAAAAACATAAAATCCAAATAGAAAGACAAAATGCCACAGATATTCAAAATATTCCTAAACAAAAAAAAAAGCCATAAGAAATATATCTAACCGCAAATTATATTTCAAGCCATCATGAACACTCATCTTGAGACCTTCATGTTAGAGAGAAGCATATTAGGAAATATTGTTATCTTGGTGAATAGACTCTCTTATTATGTATTTCCCCTATTTAATTAAAATATTTTACTGAAATATGCTGGTACAATCATAATAAGCCACGGTAGCTGATTTTGATCAGTTTTAACAGAGTGTATATTCCTCCATCTCCTCTCTTATGTTTGCTATTTGTTCATCATTAATATACATCCTTGCTGTGTCTGCTGCTTCAATGATGTATAAATGATAAACAGTTAATTAATGAGTATGTTAGTTTTAAAATCTTTTGTGGCTTTGATAATCATCCTTATAAATTCTGAGTTTCATATGTACAAAACTAACCACCATTCCAATGGTATTAGAAACTGGACAGGAAAACTTTTAACCCAAGAGGTTTGGGCTCTTATGATAGGGATGAATGTCTATCCAATAGTGGGTAAAGACAGTTGCTTCATTCATCCTCCCATTAGAGCTGTAGTACAAACATTGTGCCTGTGAACAAGAACAAATCCTTACCAGATTCTGAATTCATCAGTGACTTGGTCTTGGCCTTTCCAGTCTTCACATCTATAGGAAACAAATTACTGATGTTCCCAGCTTCTCAATGTGAGTTATCTTTGTATAGCATTTTGCAGAGACTAAGGATTACAATATATTAAACAAGTTGTTTTAAATCCCATCATAAGAACTATAGTTAAATGGTCATACTACATGGGAAACTTGTTTAATAGGTAGATTTCATCTGCCATTACAAAAAGCAATAGTGTTTGAAGACATGTTAAATGCTTCACTATAGTCACCGTTTTACTATTTATGTCTATTATGTAACATTGTATCATAAATCTCAAAGATAAACAATATTTAAATTATTTAAAAATTGAAAATTCCTTGAGAATATGCCCAAGAGTGGTATAGTTGGGTCTTGGGTGAGATTGATTCCCAATTTTCTAAGAAAGCGCCATATTGATTTCCAAAGTGGCTGTACAAGCTTGCATTCCTACCAACAGTGGAGGAGAATTCCTCTTGCTCCACATCCTCTCCAGCATAAGCTGTCTTCAGTGTTTTTGTTCTTAGCCATTCTGATAAGTGTGAGGTGGTATCTCAGTCATTTTGATTTGCATTTCCCTGATGATTAGGGATGTTGAGCAATTCCTTAAATGTCTTTCAGCCATTTGGGCTTCCTCTGTTGAGAATTCTCTGTTTAGTTCTATAGTACATTTCTTAATTGGACTGTTGGGCATTTTAATGTCTAATTTCTTGAGTTCTTTATATATTCTGGATATCAGCCCTCTGTCAGATGTGGGGGTGGTGAAGATCTTTTTCCATTCTGTAGGCTGTTGCTTTGTCTTGTTGACCATGTCCTTTGTTCTACAAAAGCTTCTCAGTTTCAAAAGGTCCCATTGATTGATTGTTTCTCTCAGTGTCTGAGCTACTGGTGTTTTATTTAGGAAGTGATCTCCTATACCAATGTGTTTCAGACTACTTCCTACTTTCTCTTCCATCAGGTTCAGAGTAACTGGATTTATATTGAGGTCTTTGATCCACTTAGACTTAAGTTTTGTGCACAGTGACAATCATACCACAAGGGCCCATGCTCAGCTATGTTCATGGCAGCATTATTTGTAATAGCCAGAACATGGAAACAAACTAGATGCCCTTCAACTGAAGAATGAATAAATAAAATGTAGTACATATACACAATGGAGTACTACTCAGCAGAGAAAAACAATGACATCATGATGTTTGCAGGCAAATGGATGGATCTAGAAAAAAATCATCCTGAGTGAGGTAATGCAGACTCAGAAAGACAAACATGGTATGTACTCACTCAGAGGTGGATACTAGATATAAAACAAAGGATGACTAGACTGCTACTCACAACTCCAGGGAGGCTACCTAGAAAACAGGACCCTAAGAAAGACACAGGGATCACCCAATGACAGAAATGGATGAGATCTACATGAGCAAACTGGATGTGAGTGGGGGGTAATGAAGGGCAAGTTCAAGGGAAAGAGAGCTTAGGGGAGTGGGAGATCCCAGCTGGATCAAGAACAGAGAGGGAGAAGAAGGAAATAGAGACTATGATAAATGAAGACCCCATGGGAATAGGAAGAAGCAGAGTGCTAGAGAGGTCCCCAGAAATTCGTAAAGGTACCTCCACAATAGACTACTGGCAATGGTCAAAAGAAAGCCCAATCTGACCTACTCTGGTGACCAGATGGCTGAAAACCCTAACTCTCATGGTAGAACTCTCATCCAATGACTGATGGAAGCGGATACAGAGATCCACGGCCAGGCCCCATGTGGAGCTCTGGAGTCCAATTGGCAAGAAAGAGGAGGGATTGTATGAGCCAGGGCGGTGGTGGCGCACGCCTTTAATCCCAGCATGCTTTTAATCCCAGCACTTGGGAGGCAGAGCCAAGCGGATCTCTGTGAGTTCGAGGCCAGCTTGGGCTACCAAGTGAGCTCCAGGAAAGGCGCAAAGCTACACAGAGAAACCCTGTCTCGGAAAAAAAAAAAAAAAAAAAAATTGTTGAGACCATGATTGGAAAAAGCACAAGGACAAATAGCCAAATAGTGGAAACACATGAACTATGAACCAATAGCTGAGGAGCTCCCAACTGGATCAGGCCCTCTGGATAAGTAAGACAGTTGATTAGCTTGAACTGTTTGGGAGGATCCCAGGCAGTGGGACCAGGACCTGTCCTTAGTACATGAGCTGGCTGTTTGGAGCCTGGGGCCTATGCAGGGACACTTTACTCAGCCTGGGTGAAGGGAGGAGGGAACTGGACCTGCCTTGACTGAATCTACCAGGATGAGCTGAATCCTCAGGGGATTCCTTGCCCTGGAGGAGATGGGAATGGGGAATGGGCTGGGGGAAGGGGAGGTGTGGGGGGGAGTGGGAGGGGAGAGGACAGGGGAATCCCTGGCTGATATGTAAAATTAAATTAAATTATAAAATAAAAAAATATTTAAAAATAATATCCTTATCTCCTAATTTTGTATGTTTTATATTTATATCTATTTATGCATATGGGTTTTTTTTTCTCATATGGTTGCAACATACCTTAAAACAATTTTCTTGACATTGAGTCATCAGTTAGTACTGACTAATAGAAAATGAGGCACTGTATGTTTATGGTAAGGAGTTATGTTAATTTGCCTGGGAGTTTGAATATGCTTTCTGTATGCTAGAAAAGTTGTTGCAGAGATCTGGACAATTTTTGTTGTTGTTGTTGTTGTTGTTAGCTTTTATCTTCTTTCTCTTGATTTTGTGTTCCCAAAGGATTATTAGTGACTGAGAGTCTGTTTCTAGAGACCTATTCAGCTGTAATCCCTGCCACTGTCCTAGACCCACAGTGCCTTGTTACAAGCATGTGGGAAATAGTAAGCATAATAGTATTTCCAGACTATAAGTAAGTGTACTTAGGAATTGGGTTATATTGCTGAAAACAGAAAGAAAAGAGAAATGCCCAAAATTTTTCTAGTGGCATAGCATTTTTTTAAATCACTAGAGACAGAAAAGTAGAGAGACTTAGTAGAGAACAAAGGCTGTATCCATCTGGGACAAGGCTTTGAAAAATGAGAATTTCTGCTGTAGAGCACTGTAGGTATATTTCTGAATGAGTATTCTTCCTCCGACTACCAAAACCAAGCAGATTGGGCAGAACTTCTGAAATTAGAAACTATGGAAGCTTTGGGGAAAGGGTCTTTCAAAGACATCAGCAGCAGCTGGACAGTGGTGGCACATGCCTTTCATCCCAGCAATTGGGTGGCAGAGGCAGGCAGATCTCTGTGAGGGTGAGACCAACTTGGTCTACAGAATGAGATCCAGGATAGGCACCAAAACTACACAGAGAAACCCTGTCTTGAAAAACAAAACAAAACAAAACAAAACAAAAAAAATAATCAAAGACATCAGCAACCAGGATTTCCTTATTCATATACTAGTCAGTAATCAGTAAATTTCAGATAGTAGATATTAACTGGAAAATGCTTGTGTATATGTAGATGTATGTTATGTATGTGTATTTGTATATGATAAGTATATGCATTTGTGTATGCATGTTTATATGTTATAAATATGTGTTTGTAGTGATGTCCCAAGTTTCACATATTATCCAAAATCATCTACTGTTGTCTGTTTAATTTTATAAAAATATATATCTTTGGACAAAAATACAATACATGTAGGTTCACTTTTTTCATTTATAATAAGAGAAATAATTGTTTTCTTTACTTTTTCAATTTATAATATCTAGCATATTCTTTCATCTAACATTATGTCCTTAGAACTTGGAGTTTCCATACACAGGGAATTCTAAAAATGAAAACTTTAGAAATTTGAACAGGAAATTCAGCATCAAGCTTCACCAACAGAATACATGAAATTGAAGAAAGAATCTCAACATTGAAGATATGATAGAAGAAATTGATGCATCAGTCACAGAAATTGTTAAATCTAAAAATCACCTAACACAAAACATCTAGGAAATCTGGGACACCATGAAAGACCAAAGCTAATAATAATAGGAAGAGACAAAGGAAAAGAATCCCAGCTCAATGACACAGAAAATATTTTAAGCAAAATCATAGAAGAAAATTTTCTTAACCTAACAAATGAGATGCCTATAAAAGTATAAAGCATACAGAACACCAAATAGATTAGATCAGAAAAGAAAGTCCCCTTGCCACATAATAATCAAAACACTAAATGTATAGAACAAAGAAAGAATATTAAAAGCTGCAAGGGAAAAAAAGTAACACACCTCAAAATCAAGGGTAGACATCACCTCAGGGTAAAGAGTTGGAAAAAGTTATTCCAAGCAAATGAACATAAGAAGCAAGCTGGTGTAGCCATTTTAATATCTAACAAAGTAGACTTCAAACAAAAACTAATCAAACAAGATAAAGAAGGGTACTACATACTCATCAAAGGAAAAAAAATCCACCAAGATGACATTTCAATTCTCAACATTTGTGCTCCAAAGGCAAGGACACTCAAATTTGTAAAAGAAATACCACTAAAGCTTGTCACATATTAATTTTCACACACTCTCACCAATGGACAAGTCATGCAAAGAAAAACTGAACAGGAAATACTGGATCCAATAGATGTTATAAAATGGTCCTAAAAGATATTTACAGAACATTTTGTCCAAACAAAAAAGAATATACTATACATTTTTCTTTGCACTTCATGGAACTTTCTCAAAAATTGACCATGTATTCAAACACAAAACAATTCTCAACAGGTATAAAAAAAAAACCTGTTTCTCTTTGCCTACCTTTTGCCTTGGGGCTTACTACCTTTCTTTTGTATATCTTACTTTCAAGACTTCTCTGTATCTGTCTACTTGGCATCTGCCTGGATTCTTGCCCAGAGCATGTTCCTTATTCTCTCTTCCTTCTCTCCCCTTTTGTAGATTTCTCTTCCTATTTATTCTCTCTGCCTACCAGCCTCACCTATCCCCCTTCTGCCTGGCTATTAGTTGTTCAGTTCTTTATTAGTCCAATCAGGTACTTTATGCAGGCAAGGTGAAACAGATGCAACACATCTTTACATAATTAAACAAATGCAGCATAAACAAAAGTAACACACCTTTAGACAGTTAAAGTAACATTCTGCAGCATAAACAAATGTAAAATAATTTACCTAGTTAAAACAATATTCTAGAATAGCAGTTTTGAAACTCATGGAACAGAACAACTTACTATTGAATGAAAAATGGTTCAAGAATGAAATTAGAAAAGAAATTAAGAACTTTCAGAATTGAACGAAAATGAAGTACAAAATACCCAAACTCATGGGACTCAATGAAGGCAGCTCTAAGGAGAAAATTCATAGCACTAACATCTTCATTAAAAAAAAAAACACTTATATTAGTAACAATAGCACATGTAAAAGCTCTAGAATGAAAGAATAAATAAAACCCCAAAGAAGCAGACAACAAACTCAGAAATAAAACAAATGAACAACCAGAAAAAAATATAAAGAATCATGAAACATGATTTGTTTTTGAGAAAATCAACAAGACTAACAAGCAGCCAAATTAACTAGAGAAGCAGAGTAAGAAGATCTAAATTAACAAATTAGAGACAAAACAAGGGGTATAATAACAGATACCAAGGAAATCCAGAGAATCATAAGGACATATATTTAAAACCTGTATTCAACCAAATTGAAAATCTAAAAGAAATGGGTGATTTTCTCAGTAAACATCACCATCAAAGTTAAATCACGATTAGATGAACAATTTAAACAGAACTGTAATGTTTAGTGAAATACAACAAGTAATTAAACTTCTGCCAACCAATAAAAGCCCAAGGTTGTTAAATCCTTGACAAGCAAGCTATAACCCCTATAACCATAGAGGTTAGTCAGAGAGTAAGGAAGTAGAGGGGAGAGATGTAAATCCCCAGGAAGGAAAAAATAGAATAGATGGTTATGGATGGACAGGGAAGGGGTTGGGGAGGGGGCATCAGGGTTGTTGTGGGAGCTGGCAATGGAACAGGAGGATCAAACAGGGAGGAAGATAGAAGAGGGGGAAAGGGAAGGAACGTGGGTAGGGACAGCTAAAACTAAGGGACATTAGAGGGGTCCTATGGAAATCTAACACAGTAGAAGCTTCCTATATTATATACACATGTGAAGGCTATCTAAATTAAATCACTAAATAACTAGGGAGGCAGAGTCCCAACTGGAAGTCTCTCCTCATCAAATAAAGCTTCCTAGACCAAAAATGGTTTACATCTAATTGAGTTCTTGTACAAAAGGGCCAACTGAGAACCTACAAACAATCCAGGCTATTGCCAAGGCTATTGGTTCTTCTCCACAATCTAATGTCAAGGCCCTGTTGCTGAAGATAACACCTGCACAACTCTATAAACCCTGAGAAATAGAACTGTTGTCTACCTAGATTTTTCACCCATACAGTTTTCATAGTACTAGAAGTTACACTGTACATTACCAAAAGAGAAAACTAAACACCAGCCCAACTCCAAATCCTTCTATCTATAGTGGTGAGCTGCCTGTGAGATATGCTAGTGTAATCATGGCACAAGGATTGATTTATTAACCAATCAATATCTAATTTTAATGCCCACACTGTGAGATGGAACCCATATTCAATGCTTGTTGAGTGGCCTAGAGCCTGAGATTAGATAGGCCTGAGACCTATCAAAAGAACATAGCAATAAAAACATTCTGCTGAACTCATAGATCAGTGCTTTGCTCAGCCATCATCAGAGAAGATTCCTCTTCCAGCAGATGAGAACAAGTACAGAGATCCACAGCCAGAAATTATGCAGAGAGTGTGAGACTTAGAACATTAATCTCTAAAAGAGATGTCTACATAAAATTCCTACTCCAGGGATCAGGGAACTGCAGAAATGAAAGGAGAATGAGTTGAAGAGCCAGAGGAGATGGAGGACAAGCAATCAAGGCCCTATACACATGTGTGGGTTGATGCACATGTGATCTCACAAGACTGCATGGGTCTCCACCATACAAAGTCCTAGAAGCTTAAAGGCAAAGTGGACAAACACACTTCCTTACCTAACTCAGAAATTGTCATCAATTGATAATTACATGCAAATTAAAAATTAGTTCCCCAAAGGAGTCTCATTGGGGAAACCAGTCACTCTTGAAGGTAGGTCGTTTGCTCAGCAGTAGATGGACAAAATAAAATGAACTCAACACAATCTTTGGATGTTCTTTGTCTCATAATGTTGTCAAGGATCTCCTCTCTCTCTCTCTCTCTCTCTCTCTCTCTCTCTCTCTCTCTCTCTCTCTCTCTCTCTCTCTTTTCTTTGTTTCCATCCTTCTCTCCCTCCCCTTCTTCCTTTCATTTTTTCTTTCTTTTCTTCTTTCATTTTATTCTTTTTCTACCATACATTATGGCCTCTAGTTTTGTGGTTTTTGTGGGATTCCTGTGTGTGTGAATATGTGTGTCTCTGTGTCTATAAGCATTGTATGTGTGTTTGTGTTTGCTTTTTTTTTATTAGGTTGATTTGTCCTATTTTAACTTGTTTGTTTTTCCTTAGATGGTTGCTTGTTCTCTCATAAGAGCCAGAAATGGTGGAGATCTGGACAGAAGAGAAAAACCATAATCATAATATAGTGAATAAAAAAAATCTATTTTCAAAAAAGGAAAAATATATATTAAGTGGCATACAGACATATTTATAGATACATATACATACAGAAGACAACAAGCATGAATGCAACCCATTGCTTTTTCAGTGGGGACAGCAAAGACACTTACTAGTGGTATCTGATATCTAATATTACTCTCTACATAACAGATACAAGGATTCCTTGGAGAAATTACTGACTGTAATTTGTGGACAGAAAATTTACAAAATGTGCTTAGAGAATCTTGTGTTGTTTGAAAATAAGAAAATTGTACATATACAATATATAGTATCAGTGTCCTTGATACCATACCATGATAATAAATGATTGAATAAGTGAGAACAAAAAAAAAAAATCTCCCCTAAAAGTCCAGATATTTCATGTAGATACTCCATCTATGAGGAGTAGAAAATTACTCCCAGGTATGAATGTATTCCCTCAGAGTGCAGGAGATAACAGAGAAAACAGTATGAAAACTTACCTTAGTACAGACAGGAGATCAAGTTCAATTACCACAGTGATACTTTATCAAAAGTAATGTACATGCCACTATGTCTCTGCATCTACCCTCCCAGAACCTAGAAGTCAAGTTTAATCATGAGGAAAAAATATATACCAATGAGACATAAATTATTCCATCATGTTTATTTGGATAAAATATTTATTTCTAAGATCTCTCTTAAGCATTTTAAAATATGTATATGACAGTGTCATTGTCATACAATCAATTACACTCATATAAAGTATATAATTTGGTGAGTTATGACATTTGCACATACCTGTAAAACTATTAATCAACATGACTACCCCCACTCAAATGTTTTGTTCTCTTTTTCTTTTTTCTTTTTTTTTTTTTCAAGACAGGGTTTCTCCATTTAGTTTTGGTGCCTGTCCTGGAACTCACTTTGTAGACCAGGCTGGCCTCAAACTCACAGAGATCCACCTGCCTCTGCCTCCCAAATGCTGGGATTAAAGGTGTGCACCATCACCACCCGACTTGTTCTCTTTTCCAATCCTACTAAACCACACACAATAACACAACCTCTCTTTGTCACCACAGGCTAGATTCTGCATGATAGGCCATCATACATCATGTAATAGGAAGTTTGCATTATCATTGCTATTCTTAGATTCAGCGTGAGTATTTTGAGATTCACTCATGTTGTAGATGTGTCCATATTTTATTATTTTTGGTTTGGGGTATCAACAATATATTGATATACCATGACTTGATTATTTATTCTATACATTTATATAAAGATTGTTGGGTTAGTTTTAGCTTTCACTATTATACATAAAAGCTATAGTGACTACTTATAGCTAGAGTTTTCCTGCTTTGCCCACAGTCAGGACAAATCTTTGTCACCTGCCAGTCCCACAGCCGCTCAGACCCAACCAAGTAAACACAGAGACTTATACTGCTTATAAACTGTATGGCCGTGGCTGGTTTCTTGCTAACTGTTCTTATAGCTTAAATTAATCCATTTCTATAAATCTATACCTTGCCATGTGGCTTGTGGCTTACCGGAGTCTTCACATGCTGCTTGTCATGGCGGCAGCTGGCAGTGTCTCTCTGCCTCAGCCTTCCGCTTCGCAGAATTCTACTCTCTCCTTATCCCACCTACTTCCTGCCTGGCCACTGGCCAATCAGTGTTTTATTTATTGACCAATCAGAGCAATTTGACATACAGACCATCCCACAGCAACTACTTAGATGCATTTTTTGTGTAAAAATTTGCATTTCTTTCTCTTTCAAAGACACTTAGAAAAGCACAACAGCATATGTGTCAGGTATATAGTAAAGTTTTAAAGAAATTTTGAAATGGTTTTAGAAAGGGGCATAATATTACAAAACCTACAAGGAATTACACTAACTCCTATTTTATCAAATACTTGAGACATTTTAAATGATAGGTCATTTATTTTTCAGGAATTCAAAAATGAATGAAGCAGTACTTAGCTGTTACTTAATTGATATTTCCTAAAGAATGATATTGAGAATTTTTCTATGTACTTTTTTACTGTCTGTATATATTCTATAATACAGTATCATTTTGTCCATTGTTTACATTTTATGTTGGTTGATTGCTGTTTTACAATTAAAGTTTGAGTGTTCGTTATAGATTCTTGATATATGTACTATATCACATCTGTGATTCACAGATATTTTCTTTGTTCTTATCTTTTCATGTTTTTAACATATAAATATTTGTTCAAAACCAGTTAACACATGTGCTGTGGGATGGTCTATATGCTGTGAATGTGTTGCTATGATTGATTGATAAGTAAAAGGCTGATTGACCAGTAGCCAGGCAGGAAGTATAGGCAGGGTAAACAGACAAGGAAAATTCTAAGAACAGGAAGACTGAGTCCATCCAGGGAGCAGCATGTAATGGCACACAGGTTAAGCCATGGAACACATGGCAACATATAGATTAACAGGAATGGGTTGAGTTTAAGTGTAAGAGTTAGTCAATGGTAGCCTAAGCTAATGGCCAAGCAGTTATAATAAATATAAGCCTCTGCGTGTTTACTTGGGTCTGAGCAGGTGTGGGACTTGTGGGTGAGAGAGATTTGTCTAGACTGCAGGTCAAGTGGGACACAGGAAAACTTCAGCTACACACATGTATAACTAAAAAGCCTATAATCTTAACAATAAAGCTGGCAACTAGGTAGGAATTACAATACTCTCAATGTTTTGCATGTTATTATTTAATTATGCTAATTCCAATTACTCAAAGATCCTTAATCTCATTAATGTAATGTTTCTTCTAAAATAAGCATGTGAGATACAACATTCAAAATACTCTTTGAGAGCAATCCAATATTACAGTTTATTGATGAGTTCTTTGGGAGAGATTCTGACCAGCACCAGAGAGTACTTAAATCTTCTAAAATTCTTCATTCCTAGTACCACTACCAATGTAAATAAGATTTTGAATATCAATTTTCAAAACATAAATGTTTTAAACTGCTTATAATCAAAAGCACAATGTGTATACTTCCTGGGTGAAAAACTGAACATTAATTTTTAATAATTTGTAAGCAATTATGAATGATCAATTTTTTCTGTTCTTATATCCATTATATTCCTGTTTACTTATTTATCAATAATTGAAGATTTCTGTTCTTATATACTTTGTATTTCTATTTACTTATTTATCTTTTATTTTCAAATTGTTAACAACCATTCTCCTTTATTTTGTTATAAAGACAATAATTCTATAACATTGCACTATGTAGTCAAAACTATTAGAAACCAATGCCTACTATGTGCTAACAAATGTTTCTTCTTCACAAATATTTTCATTTCAAAATTATAAAAACGGAATAAAAGACACTGGGCCTGCCTTTTGTTAAAGGTGATATTTATGAATGGCAGTACTATAAGTATATTAAATGTTATTTCTTGGCTTTATGGTATGGAAACAATGACATTTAGAATGAGGTCAATAGTAAAATCAGACTTGTCTTCCTGCAAGTTATTTGGTCAATTTATCCTTAATAGAGTTTCAGAGTTAAGGTAGTATCACGCCAAATGTCACTGTGGGTAGAATGTTGGCACCCAGATTCTCAACGGATAGGAATGCAAAATGATATACCAAGTTATTTTTTAAGGTCTATTGAGATGCATCTTAAAATACACAGGATCCAAAGTACAAGATAATAAGTTGCCTTTATTTGTTTGAGGGATACCACTGATTTTTAAGTTAAAGTAAAATATAACAAATATTAGTTTCCCATTTTTTTCCACAAAAAACTACTTGGTACCTAGAAAAAAACCTAGTACCTAGGTTATTTCGGATGTTGTTTTTGTGAATTAACAGTAAAATTTTGTCATTTGCATTGATTTTTTTGAGACCAGTAAGTTTATAAGCAATAATAGAAATAACTAAATAAATCATAAAAATTTCTCATGAATAGTGAACCAGGAAGGAGATCTGTAGAGGGCTGATATTAGATGGATTATAAAACTCTTAATATAGAATTATAAAAAAACTTCATTTAAAAAGTGATTTTTTTGTTTTCCCAAACACTTGCACAAAACTATGTGTTAGGCAATGTCCTAAGAGCTTTTAAAATATTACATAATTTAATACTTATCAACTCTCTGTGATGCAGGCACTAGTATTAGTAGTATTACGAAGAAAATGAAATGGGGAAATTAAGATCAAGTGCTTGTCCAGGATGCACAAAGCTGGAAAGAAGCCCCACTGCCATCTCTTTTGTATTCATTGGCTCTTGGTTTCAATTTCTTAGCCACTATATACTTTGAACTCTCTTCTTTGAACAAAGCTGTCAACAGAGTAAAGAGAGGGACAGAGGGGCATCTTAGAGGCAGGCAGGAAATCCAAGGAGAAAGATAGGAAGGACAAAGGCAGAGGTAGGGGATACACCAGCCTGCTGCCCAAAGAGCAGCAGGCCAGCAGACCAGTAAGCCACAGAACAAGTAGCAAAACGTAGATTAATAAAAATGGGTTAATTTAAGATATATAAGAGCTAGCTAGCAAGAGGCCTGCCATAGGCCATACAGTCTGTAAATAATATTAAGCCTCTGAGTGATTATTTTATAAGTGGCTGCAGGACCTCAGGGCTGTGTGGGACCAGAGAAACCTTCCGGCTACAGCTTCACCACACAAGAAAATAATGTGTGTGCAGATAGGTATCCTTGTACTGATTTAAATGTTACACAAAGTAGCAAAACATCACATGGTACTCAATACATCATCATAGTTACGTTTGTGTGCATATCCAGTAAATTCAATATTTAAAAAAGGAAAAATAATAATAGCAAAAAATAATAATTAGGTGGCTGATACAGAGACAATATGGATAAAGGAATGATAATGGAGATGGGACCTAAAACACTGTTTTTATTCTAAGATAAATAGGGAGCCAGTGAAATGCTCTGAGGAATAAGGAACACTGTCTTGTGAGGGAATCACTGTGGCAATGGTTATGAATTGTGTATTGTAGGAAAGCAGAGCTCAGAGCTCGGCATCCAGCCTGAACACCGTGCAGCAACAGTGACAAGAAACTGGAGTTTCTTGGATCAGGACAAAGTGTTAGGGGAATGGTACATGATCACATTCTCTTACATTTGTTGATGGCTCTTGCTTGTGGTTTAAGAAGTAAGTTCTCAGGTATTCCTGTATTCATGCCTTTGCTCTGAAATATGGACCCTAACCTTCTAGGAACATAAGTCCAACTAAAGGTTTTCTTTTTTAAACTTCCTTTTTATTTATTCTTCATGTCTTTCATATCATGCCTCCTGACCCTCACATCCCTCCATAATAAAACAAAATAAAATACAAGAGAAAAAAAGGGGGGGGGAGCAAGAAACATGAAAGCTATCTTAAACACATTCAGGGCTATCTCACCTGTGTCTCCACCAACAGGGTCAGCTCTAATGTGCTGCCCAGGTGAAGAAGAGGGCCCACTTTTGTGAGTAAGCTGCCCACCTGTGATGGTAAGCAGGGAGAGGGTCAGGTCCCTTGTCTGTCACAGGCAGTAAGGAGTGAGGGGGAAAGGGACTGACTCCCCCTCTCCTTTGCCAACAGGGTTGGATCTATTGTGCTGCCTAGGAAAGGTGCAGGGCCTGTTCTCCTGAGTGCTGTAGCTGGTGGGACACAGGGACAGCTCTCCTGTTCTTAGGACCTTGGGGCCAGCTCTTCCTCCTGCCTCGGGCATTGATGGGGGGTATCTCTCCCCCATCTGTGCCGGCATATGGCAGATGTGGGTTGGGGCTAGGTCTCCCATACTCACTTTCTCAGGGTTGGCTCATCTGTGCCCTCGTTAACAGGGTCAGTTGCTGCTCAAAGAAGGTAAAGGACCCGCTTTCCCAAGTGTTGCAGCTGGTAAAGGGGGCAGCTCCCTCACCAGCTGCAGGCAATGCAGCAAGCAGGGAGGACATCTTTCCATTGTCCGCACCACCGCACCACAGACAAGGGAGGCAGTGCCAGCTATGCCCCTATCATACTCTGAGAGCTGGCTCACCCCCATCCCTGTCTATAGGGTCAACTCTACTGTCCTTACTCAATGAAGCAGAAGGCCCCCTTCTCCTGATTGCTGCAGCTGGTGTGGCTTGGGTCAGGTCCTCCACCTGCTTCCTGGGTCAAGGGGCAAAGGAGGAGTTCATCTTTCCCTCATTAACGCCATCATATGGCAGACAAGAGGGATACAACCTGCTCCCACTCTCATGCAGCTTGCCTATGCCCCTGCAAACAGGGTCAGTTCTATTGGGCTGCCCAGGTGAGGTGTAGAGAGCCCTCTCTCCTGTGTGCTTCAGCTGGTGAGGGGTGGTGAAGTACCAACCCTGTACAGCCCTATCTTCTCTACCTTCATCAGGGTTATGGAGCAAGTCACGGCCCTTGGCAGGCACTCAGACCCAGAATGGCCTTAGGAGGCAGTAGAACATCTATGTCAGCCCATTCCTCACTGTCTTTGCCTCTTCAAATCTGCTTCTCTCTCCCATTCACATGACTTATTCTCTCTCTCTCTCTCTCTCTCTCTCTCTCTCTCTCTCTCTCTCTCTCTCATATCGCCACCCTGTACTCACCATCATGATGCCTGATTGCCTGGGGTCACAGACACTGAGTGGGGCTCTTGGTTGAGCTTCTTCCTGCCCCCAGTCCAGATACCTGCAGTTGTCCTCCAGAATCCACCAGGCTGTAGCATGAATCTTAAAAGGTCTTATTAATAAAATCAAACCCAAGGCCAGATATTGGGGTGAACACTGGAAGATCGGAGAGACAGAACAAGCCACATCTATCTCACCTTGCCAATTCCTCAGCTGGTCCTGTTTCCTTAGACTAGAAGCTTCTGAGTCCTCATCCAGGATGAATCTCTGCTGAACTGCTGCTCAAAAGCCTAAAAGCTTAACCAGCTCTAGTTCCTGGTTTTCATGCCTTATATACTTCCTGCTTTCTGCCACCACTCCCTGGGATTAAAGGCGTGAGTCACCATGCTTGGCTGTTTCCAGTGTGGCCTTGAACTCATAGAGATCCAGGTAGATCTCTGCCTCTGGAATGCTAGGATTAAAGGCATGTGCTACCACTGCCTAACCTCTATGTTTAATATTGTGGCTGTTCTGTTCTCTGACCCCAGATAAGTTTATTAGAGTGCACAATATTTTGGGGAACACAATACCACCACATTTCTCCCCCTTTTTTTTCTAAAATTTAAAAAAGCTTATAACTAATACAAGAAAAACTATATCCAATACGTATATACAATATATACAGTCAAGAATTACATTAACGATGTCTAGTCCATTAACATTTGACAGATTCAGACAAAAAACTCCATTATATATATTAACAATGTCCAGTCCAGTAACATTTGATAAACTCAGACAAAAAATTTCATTACTTATCTTATGTAAAACAAGTTCCTTTTTAAAATCTCCCTTTTTATCTTGTCATATCCATATTTTCTCTTTTTTCTTTTCATAATAGATTCAATAATCTACCTTTTGTCATTTTTATATCTTCCCTTTTTCGTTTTAGAGTTGATTCAATGATCTACCCATTTATCCTATTATTTATCTTTTTTCTCAGAGTAGATTCAATAATCTACCTCATATCTATATTCTCTTTTTTCTTTTTTTAAAACAAAAACTCTGAATCTTATCTCCTTGTTCAGCTTTTTCCCTGTTCATTAACAATTAACTTGTAACCAACCATCGTATACAATGACAATATCCATAACTCATTAAACAACCAAATCTCCCATCCCACATCTTGGGAAGGTGAACGTTGTTTTCTTAAAATTACTTTCTGCTTTCTGGGGGTGAAGACATCTTTAAGGAATCCTGAAAAGACATTTTTTTGGGTTAATTGTAAAGTCCTGTATCATTTGTCAAGTCCTGTATCATTTGTCCAGTCGCTGCATAATGAAAATGCAGGGTTTGTTTCAAGTCCTTGTTCAAGTAGTCTGTCAGGCTGGATCATCTGAGCTAGTTATCTCGAAATTGTCCTGAACAGTTTGTAGTCCAAAGCCAATCTTTCCATGGTGTTAATCAGCTTAATGGCTTTACCATAGTCTATGTGGAATTATCATTGTGGGATCCTTTCATCTTTTTGAAAATTTCAAAGTTGCTGATAGTCATGGTCATGGTTCCCTGAAGGTATATGTGTGTGTGTGTGTGTGTGTGTGTGTGCGCGTGCGCGTGCGCGCGCGCCTCCTCTGTGGTTTGGAGCAATCACACATCTGTCTCTCAGAACCGTGAATGTTCTTCCCTAGAAAAGAACATCTTCACAGCAATTTCTTCCCATCATTAGTCTTGCCAAACTTTTCCAAACTGACCTTTGCCGATACTTTCTTGTAACATGATGGTCCTGGCAATTCTTTTCTGAACAAGCAGTAGTAAACCCTTTGTCCCAGGTAGCAGCATCACTGCAGTCACCAACATGATGAGAAGGAGCCAGCAACTCGGAGCAGCAGCCTCTGCTTCCCTGGTCCCACCACTGTTTGTGGTTCCGTCCGGAACGAAACTTTCCCCAAGCCTCCTAGACTGGCCTCAAACTCGGGATCCTCCTGCCTCTCCCTCCTTCAGTAAATCCTACCAGTGTGCTACCACAACCCCAATAATTGGGGTGAAGCTGGAAGATCAGAGACAAAAAAGGGGAAACGTGTTGGTATTGTGTTCCCCAAAATATTGTGCACCCTAAAAAACTTATCTAGGATCAGAGAACAGAACAGCCACTAGATACAGAGGCTAGAAAATGGTGGCACACACACCTTTAATCCTAGTCTTCTGGGGGCATGGATCTCTGTGAGTTCAAGGCCACACTAGAAATAGCCAGACATGGTGACTCACGCCTTTAATCCAAGAAGTGAGCCTTTAATCCCAGGAAGTGAGGGCAGAAAGCAGAAAGGTATTTAAGGTGTGAAGACCAGAAACTAGAAGTATTTGGCTGGTTAAGCGTTTAGGCTTTGAGCAGCAGTTTAGCTGAGATCCATTTGGATAAGGACACAGAAGCTTCCAGTCTGAGGAAACAGGATCAGCTGAGGAATTGGCAGGTGAGGAAGCTGTGGCTTGTTCTGCTTCTCTGATCATTCAGCATTTACCCCAATACCTGGCCTTGGGTTTGTTTTTAATTAATAAGACCTTTTAAGATTCGTGCTTTACCAGGCCTAGAAGTGTTTTCTTTTTTTTTTCAGTTGCCTTAGTAACAGTATTTTATCACAGCAACTTAAAAGTAACTAATAAACTACGTTAAACAGACAACTTAAAAAATTTAAAATACATTTGAATTTCATCTAGATTCAGGTTTACACTTTCAGTTTCTGAAAGAGTCTCAATATTGAAATTGTACACTGGAAATGAAACACTCCATGCCTCCAAACATAAATGGTCCCCACCTTGAACGTTCTCTCTCTCTCTTCTCTCTCTCTCTCTCTCTCTCTCTCTCTGTGTGTGTGTGTGTGTGTGTGTGTGTGTGTGTGTGTGTGTGTGTGTGTGTGTAGGTTAGAGGTTGGCTTTATGTATCCTTTTCATTCACTTTAGATCTATATTAACCTGGCTCTCACTGATTCAGCTTGCTGGCCAATAAACTCAAGGGATCCACTTTCAGCCACCTTGTGGGGCTTAGGCAGCTGCTGAAGAAGTGAAATCAGGTTTTCATGCTTGTGCAGCAAACACATTACTGACTGAGCCATCTCCCCTGCACCTCCCTTGAAGATTCTATGGATTCAGTTTGAGTCACAGAAACTGCCCAAAATTGTTACTGGTAGCCTATGAATGGACTAAGTTAGCATTTATTTGTTATTAAGTTGAAAGAAGGTAAGAAGAAAGGGAGCAATGAGGGATTGGGGAGGAAAGGAAATATTTGATTAAAAGAAAATAAAAAGGAAGAAAACAGGGAGAGGAAAGAAAAGATTAGTAACAGAAAAAGGAAGGCAGTTATGGAATGAAAGATAGAGGGAGAATGAAGGGTAGGGGCCGATTTGCCAGAAGTCAGTATCTAAATTGAGTGAGTGTCAAATTTTCAGGCCCAGATCACCTGCATTTACTAGTCAGCAGCTTACAATGATATGAGCAATGATCACAGGCTCCAAATACTTTCTGAACACCAGACACTAGGAAGTAGCTAGATTTGGTATTTAATTGACCCACAGAACTGAGCCTTTGTTAGAGTTGATTTTGTAAGGGAATTTAGCTTTGGAAGCTCATGAAAAGCAGATGGATTCTGGGAAGGAATTAAATGTCTGCTGGTGGGAGGGTGATGGGTTGTTTCATTAATAAATGAGAACAGCAGGAGGATGTTAATGAATAGACACCCCAGAACTTACACACCACATTTGTTCCATAAAAATAAAAATAAAAACTTGAATATGTTAAAAAGCAAGGGTATTTTACAAAAAGAAATGCCAAAAATGAGGGAAAATAAGTATCTAACATTATATGATTATAAAAAATATGTTTGTTACTTTTAGTACAGTATTGTGTTTTATTCAGATTGCAGTTTGAAGAGCTATGAACATTTAGTTATTAATATTATTTAACATCATACTTCTAATACATCAACAGGTTGCTCCCAATATTTAGGGGTTTATGATACTTGTTGTTCTATTTATAGAACACATATTATTCTCAATTTAGTGCTTGTTTTACAATCAAGGGAACCTGAGCTAGATACCCAGAACCTACATGTAAAAAGTTAATCATGGAGAGATTAGTGGCCCTTCACTGATGGCCAGTCAACCTGGTGTACTTAGTGAGTTCCAGGCAAAAATAAGAGGCAAGTTCATTCTCTGAATTCCACTCATGTACATACTCACAGCACCCTCCCACATATGAACACATGCAAATGCATGCTCGTGTGTGTGTGTGTGTGTGTGTGTGTGTGTGTGACACTCACACACAGACACACACACACACACACACACACACACAGAAAAAATCCCCACCATAATTCCAACTACAAATTTTCTGATTTAGTGCACTCTGAGATTTGCCTTTGAGTAATGTATAGACTTTAATGCAGAAGCTAATTAAACTTCAGGAGAATGTCAAACATCAAAAGATACTGCAGTATGTGAAACAGAACAATGTTTATCAACAGTAGTACAACTTCTAGGTAATTTTCACCATAACAAACTACCTATGTTTTATTTTGTTTGGGCTAAAGTATATCAAGCCAGAAGAATGCTGTACAGATAAGCATTCTTGCATGTTCAACATTTACCTTTATAGTCTTGCAGTGCTGTTCATTTTCTGCAGGTCCAGCTGTCTTCAGTGGTCTCCAGCTGCTTGGCTGCTCCACTCCTCTATGCAGCAGAAACAGACATATAGCAGTTCTTGTAACATATAGTGTGGTACTATATGTGGCCCTGTGCCTTGTGATTGCCATGCGTCCCCTGACATTCTAATGCAGGAAGTAGGAGCTTCCCTGGATGAGTGACATTCAATTATCCAAGAAAGAAATTCTTAAAGGACCATACAATACAAAGATAAATCACCTTGGCTGACAGCTCCATTACAAAAATGACATATGGAAAAGAGAAGGAGCCCACTGGGCTATAGGTATTCTCTCAGCCACTCCCCATGCAATTGCAGCTTCTGGGCAGGGAAGAGCCTTAGCCTGATGATTTGGGCAAGGCCCAAGAGTCACATTACCAGAGGATTAGATTCTCCCCCACAATACAAAGGACTGTACTGACATCAATTACTTGCTAAATAACCGTTGAGAAGTTCCTGACAAGCAAATGTAATGATAATTTTATGATACGACTAAGGCTACACAAAGCAGCTTCCCTTCCCCACACCTAACCTTGGAACAATAATCAAGTTCTACTTTAGTTTTTGCACTCCACTTAGCATACTTCACGTCTGTCAGATTCTTTTATCTCCATCAACTTGCACCATGACTGGCACTTGGCAGGCATTGAATAAATATTTGTGAATAAATAACTTTACATGAAGTGAGAATGCCTTATGTGTGTGCTCACACCAAGAGATGCACACACTTACTGTGAACCTTTATTTTCTTTTTTTGCTTCCTCAGTTTGTGTACATAGAGTTAATCTCTTGTTACTTTCTACTCTCATCTCTGTCCTTCAGTAATTTCCACACTGTCTTGATCCCAGCTTCAGCAAAAAAAAAAAATGTGTTTAATTAAGTCTTGCCTCATGTCAAAATTACTATAATAGCATTACCATCATAGGGCTTTCATAAGATTTAAATTAGGTAATAGTGTAAACCACAAAGCTTGGCTCTGCCATGGCACAAGTTCTGTAATGGCATTCTTTGGCTTTGGGCCCATGGATGGTGGAGGCCATGGAAAACTATGGTCAGAGATAAAAATGTTATTTGGTTACTTCTAAGAAGGGCATAAAAATTAGAATTTCCTTCCTGTACATGAATTCTTTAAGTTACATAGCTACATCACAACATGTCAAAGAGGACAAATTTTCTAAAGTGATTCTTCCTACCTGTATGACTATTATGACGAGAAGATAACTTGAGGATGGGACTGGTCTCCTGCTGGATGCTTGAACATTTTTTGAAGATGTTCTCAACATGATTCTCAGCTTCTACAGCTTCTTATGAGAAGTCTGTTCTCAAATATTCCAAAAGGTGTGGGCACAGAGAAAAACAGTGCAAAGTTGTCTCTACTCTTCTTTTTAAAAGTAATATATCTTCAATAATATGAAATTAAATGCTGCACATCACAATACACACAGTGACACAGAGGGCTTCCTTTGAAATTCTCAAATAATCTTATTCCCATTTTGATTCTAGTAATAGGAAATGTGATGAAAATGTCAAGAGAGGTTACCAAACGATTTAGGCACATTTTCCATCCCTGTGTTGCATTTTTAATAGTTACATTAAAAGCGAATACTTTAGGGACTCTCTTTCTCTCTCATAGGGAAAATGAGGTGTTCTTGAGATAAGACTTTGATATTAGTAAAGGCTTTAAAGAGACAGCTATTTAATTATGCATTAATATAAATGCTGAATAAGAGGCGTTCCATAATACAGCAAGCCCCTACTACAAATTACAGCCTACCCTTCCTATTAATGTTTAGTTTCTATTGCTGGTTGTTGGTATCTCTGAGACTGGACAGACCACAGGAATCTAATTAAATCAGCTGATTTCTTAGGGGATAGGGAACTTAAAGGAAATATATATTTGCATTGAAATAAGAAGCAGATGTTTTTATTGAAGAATTGTGCTGCTTTATCATTTAATCATTCAAAACATTGTAACTAGATCTCTCTCACACACATACACATTCTCTCTCTGTCTCCCTCCCTCCTTTCCTCCCTCCCTCTCTCTCTCTGTCTCTCTCGTATATATACTAGTATCATGCAGAAAGAAGTTTGAAAACAATTCCTAGAGACCTCAACTCAAAGTGACCTATCTGAGGTGTAAGTGAGCTTCATAAATAAGCTGAGAGAACTTACAGATTTCACACTTGACTTCATTTTTGCTTTGTACCGTCAAATGCCACCGTGTGGATTTTATTGTATGCTTCACTTCTAGCTTTATAGCTCTAAAGTTAAATTTTCAATAAAATATTTAAGCAACTCAAAAGTCAGACTTAAGAGGATGGCCTGAAGTACACTTAGTGAAGGTTCAGATTCTGCAGAGGGTTTTCAGCTTTCTTTGTCATATGTGCTCCTTGGATGCTGAGAATATAAAACACAAACTGGGAGGTATTGTGATAGGTGTTTTTCTTTTTCTTTTCTCTCTAAGTTCTAAGATGTTTCAGGAGAGTAAGTACTTGTGAAATGCAAAATTAGACCACCACAGTGAATAAGTGAGTCCTTCTGCAAAGCCAAGAGGTAGAAACTTCCTGATATTAAAAGAGGATAAAAATTAAACAAAGAGTGGGGAAGGACGGCGTGTAAGGAAATCTGTGTATGCATGCTGAGAGAGAGGCTCACTAGACTTCTGATTAGAAATCCTCATTTCCTTTCAAGAGACCCCCGGACTCTTGGAATCTATGTAAATGTAGGAGAGTCTAATATGAATATCTTAAGGATGAAATTTTGTCCAAGTGTGGTAAGATCATGAAAAGATTCCAATTTAATTTGAATTTAAGAAGGTGTAAGTAGTCCTTGTCCTGATGTAGCTGTAGATGTAAAAATCTAGCCCCTCGCCACCTTCATTCATTCAACTACTTGAGGAGGCAAGATTTACATGATACAATACAGGTCAATTTGAGCAGACCTGTTATAAAATGAAGTTGCTAATTCTGCAAATGACATTTAGTGTTTCCTTGTCTTTTCTTTGACAGCTCATGATTAGTTTGTATCACTAGTCCATTAGGTTCAATGCCTTGACTATCCTCCTGTCTCACTCTCTGAGTGCTTAGATTATAGGTGTGAGACACCATAAAGGTTTCAGGCTTTCCTTTTTTTCCTAACTTAATTAATTGATTTATTTTACATCCTGACCACAGTTTTTCCTTCCTCCTCTCCTCTCCTTCCTTCCCCTATACTCCCCTCTCCTCCTCCCCACTCCTCCATCCACTCCTCTTCTGTTTCTGTTCAGAAAGGTACAGGCTTCCCATGGGTGTCAACAGAGTCAAGCCTTCCTTTTACGAGGCAAAGGTAACATTCTTCTGTAGGGGGTTTATTAACATCTAAATAAAAGTTAGAGGTTAGAATGACCAACTTTCATGCTGCCTGGTAGCATTTGCCTACTTTGTCACCCAAATTTTGCCCTAAATGTATCATCCTAAAGTCTAGAGGATTGAGTCTGCAGGTAGTTGAAAATCTATTTGGTTGAAGTTTCTATCATGGTTCTCAATTCCAGTAGGACTCGAATATAGTTGATATTGGATACTCCATTTATCTCAGCCTGACCAATTTAATTTTGAGGGGTGAGAAGTAGAAGGGAAAGCATTTGATTAAGGATTAGTCCTGACAACGTCACTGTGGTCAGCAGCCTGTTAGTACCTGGAATATTTTAGCTGCTTCGATTCAGAAATATATGCTCTGAGGTAAGCTTTCACTATCCTGAATGACCAATACAGGTAGTAATAGCTTTTATTATTAGTTATTATGAAAAGTTCCATCTGTGGACATACAAATTTTGATTCCTATAATAACGTAAAAAGGTGGAAAGTTTTGTCTCCACAGAATTAGATAAAAGTAATTAGGTAATAATTAGCTTGAAGGAAAATTAACTGAAAATACAAACTTCCAAGTTGAAATCTCTCAGTGGTAGACAGGTTGCCAAGCATATTTGAGAAGCTTTAGGTTCAAACACTAAGAACCGCATGAACATAGTATAGACTCTTTCCAGAATATCATGGTATCAACTTGTACTAGGAAAAATATATGGGAGGTATACTTATATGTATAAAATTTTATTTAGAAATTAGTATTTATTTTTGAGATTAATGTAAATAATAGCTTGATTTCTTGATATAAACAAAGGATGCATGAGATTATATATAATCATACTCCTAATTTTTCTTTCAGAGAATTTGTCACAGTTTATGATTTTTTTTTATTGCCACAGTTAGTTTACTATTTCCCTAAATGAACTGTGATGTCATGTAAAACAGACTTTCTGTATTCTTCACTATTGCCTCCTTAGTATCTAGGACAGTGTGTGACTCACATCTCAAAGTGAAACAAAACATACAAACACACAATACACACAAAACCACCACAAAGTTTGCTAAATATACTGAAAACAATATTCAAAACTTTTGTCTCCTCTCTTATTTGATGAAGAGTCTATAAATGGATTAGTCACAATTTCCCCACACTGCAGATTTTTTCTTGACCGTATGGGAGGAGAACAAATTCTATTCACTGAGTACAAAGAGAGACAACAGGGGCTGTGGACATGGTTGTGTTTGTTAGTGTGAGGACTTCAGTGTGACTCACAGCACTTGCCTAGGACGTGGGTGTGGAGGGCAGAACTTAAATGACAATGCTGAGGAAGCAGAGACAGGCAGAACCCTGGGGCTGATTGGCCAGTCAGCTTTGCCTAATCAATTAGACTATGCCCTCTGTGGGAGACTGACTCATTCTAGCTAAACAAGGTGAACAGTATCTGAGGAATAACATTTTAAAGTTGACCTCATTGACCTCTGGCCTCTATATGCACACAAATGCAGAGACCAACCAGAGAACTATGAAGTTACCTCCCTGTTTCCTTTTGTGTTTCGTTACTTCTGCCTTTCCCCACTCTTTCCTATGCCTCTCTATACCACACGTTGTACTCCAGACTACTGTGAGTTTTCTATTACCACTATGATTAGACTTTAGTGGCTGTTCAAGTTTATCCTCTCATTGGAATGCTTTTCTTGCCATTTTCAAGCTGTCATAATGCAGTCTTTATTAAGGTGAAAGGTAAGTCTTCTGCCTTGCCAACAAATACCCTGCATTGTATCACAAATGACCTTTGAGTTTGTGTAGTTTTTACCTCTCTTCCTAGCAAGGGTCACAGAAATGCTGTTCCTAGAGACACGTTCCCTCATTTCAAGAACAAAGTCAGGCAATGTTTATTGCAATGAATTCTGCATCGTTATTTACAGTGTGAGATAATGACTAGGTTATAAATAGTGAGCTATTTCTAGCACCAGAATCATCAAGTATTGCCAATAGCTGAAATGACATCTCGCTCAATCAGGAACTTACTTTGTCAGGCATTCTTAAAACATGGCATCAGCTATTGCTGGGAAAAAAATAATGTTGATGACATGAAGGACAGGCCGCCATGCTGGGTGCAGAGCAGATAGCTGTTGATAAAGTTGTTGCTAGCTTCCTGTGTCTATTCTAGAAACAGAATGCCAAATAAAGCTCTGCTCATCTAAGTATTATCACTAGATCCATTTTGAGAGCATCTTACCAACACTCTTAACATTTTCTAACACTGAGCAAAATAAAGCATGTTTTCTTCATTTAATTCCAAGGTTGTCTACATGTCTTAGTTGGCAATAGAAATTACTGATGCTTGCTAGACATGAGAATAGAACATAGGAAAGGAAGCTGTACCCAGAAGTGGTGTTTATAACTCTCTAGGTGTGTATCTTTACAGCTCTCTGTAAGTAGCGAAGTATCCTCTGCATCTCATTTTCCCTGGTCATTGCACTCTATAGTGGGTAAATTTCCTTTCCATTAAAAGTTCATTGTTGCTTCCTTATCACTCTACTGCTCCTTTTTCACTCTATTGTGTGTGCTCATCCCTCCCTTCTGCCATTTAAGTAATAAACTGAGTCAGAGTCTCCCAATAGTCAATTCTAAATTAGGCATCCTTCGAAGCTATATTAAAATTTTAACTCAAAACATAAACACCAGTTTCAAGAGTTGCTTAATTATTATGCAAACACTGGGGAAATCTGACTCAACACATCTTCAATAATTGGTGCCATATATTAAGTGTTGGCTGAGTACAAGTTCCAAAAAACAAATTACTAGGTTGTCACACATCAAGACAGAATTATGTTTCCTATTAGCTGAGGTACAAGCTGTCCTTATTCTAAATACATGAACTATCTCTTCAGTCAAGGTAGACAAAGGTGTGTGAAAGCATAGGGCTGAACTATACAGGAGGTTGCATCAAGCTGCCAGGTGTTTATTAGGGATCTGACATTGAATCTTGCACGAGCTTTTCTGAGAAATGTGAACCCCCAGAGTGTTATAAAAACATTTACTTTCTCTAGGCAGAGTAAATTTGTCTTTGTAAAGAACAGTAGAAAGCAACAAGTTACTTTCAAAATGTCAACATAAAAGTCACTGTTGTCCCTAATTATTTCATTTGCAAGCATTTCTTTTCTTATAAGTGTCACTCTTAAAAGTGTGTTACACAAGTTCTTGGGAACTCAAGGGCACTTTGCAGTATCTGCAAGGTCAAAATTATTTTCATAATATCAGGACATTACTTGGCTTCTTCACAGTGGTGACATTTGTTCTGATAATAAAAAACACTGATAGATAAAACTGTTTTTTCTTTATCTTGAAATAAGGCCACAATGCAGAACTATGCTAGTCTAAGCCATATTAATCTCTACTGCCACAGTTTCCCAGGAAAAAAAATCCACTTGTGTAGATTTTGTAACAGCTAAATGATATGGAATATTAGTTTAAGATGTATTACATTTGTTTATGCTGTGGATATTTAATAATGCAAAGATGTGTTGCAGTCTTTTATGCTGCATTTGTTCAATTCTGTAAAGCTGTGTTACTTTGCCTGTCTAAAACACTGGATTAATCTAATAAAGAGCTGACCAGCCAATAGCTAGGCAAGAGGGAGATAGGCAGGGCTGCCACACAGAGAGAATAAATAGAAGGAGAAAAAGAAAGAAGAGGAGGAACAAGAAAAGGAGGAGGAGTGAAGGATGCTAGGAGTCAGTCAACCAGCCCCACAGCCAGCCATGCAGTAAGAAGGAAAGAGAAGTACATAGAACAGAGAAAGGTAAAAGCCCAGAGGCAAGAGGTAGATGAGATAATTTAAGAAAAACTGGCTAGAAACAAGCCAAGCTATGGCCATGAATTCATAAGTAAGAATAAGTCTCCATATATATATTTATTTAGGAGCTGGGTGGTAGGCCCCCAAAGAGTTAAAAAAAAACACAGTTAAAATTATTTTTAATTAAATCCAGTTACTTAATTTTAAATCATTTAGAACTGTCATATTTTTAGCAAACTGTTACATAGATATCATATTTTAATGAAACAAAGAATTTTTAAAATAGTAATCAATAATAAAAATATGTTAGCTAAACTATCTTGTTCAAACATATGGTTATTTACAATGTAAAAATGAAAAATATCATTGTTAGCATGAAGGAACATTCCAATGGATATTGGCTTAAAAGTTAGAGAAGGTGTTTCATCAACTACCCAAGTATCCCAGACAGGCATAATATTTTGATGGTTTGCAAAAGAGTTTCTGTAATAGAAGAGATCACATGCTACCTGAGGCTAGGATGGGGAAATCTTTAAAATCATGTTGTTCCTGAATTTCCTGGCCCTCAGTTTTCCCTACTTCTGCAAACTGAAACATACACCGAACTAGTAGAAACCAAGCAGTTCAGAACCAATTGAAGCCAGACTGTACATTTAGATAACTTGCTCAAACATAATCAAATAAAAAGGTAAAGAAACGACAAAGGGAGAAGTAAGTAAAGCAGACATAAAAGAAGAGTGGGCGTGGGCGTCAAAATTATAGCTGAACTTCCCGGCTTTTTTAATGAAACGGTGTAGAAACTGCCCATAGTGGATGCTTCCCTGAGACTAAGAAATTTAGTTGCAAAGTTCTTGTAAATTTACATCCTAATCAGAGTAAGGGAGGGGATTCTAATATAGTTGTGACATTTGATTTTTATCCATTTTCAATGTGTGGCTGTCCTCCTACCCTACACATACTCCAACAACTCTCTGTAACCTGCTATGTCAAGGTTGCCTTTTGGCGTCTCCATATTCCTCTTATAACTTGCCTTATTTTCATGTAACTTTGTGGGGTAGTCACCCTTCCTCTCCTTTTCTCTTTGGTTATTTAAATTACATATTTTCATTGTTTGATGTATGTATTCTGATATGTTACAAATATGGGTCTCTTGATGTTCTAGAAGAAATCTACTTGTCCATTTTCACAGATGTGTCCAGAGTCCACATTTATGGGGTCCACATTTCATTTCATATTCCAAAACATCCCCATTTTGCAAAAGGAAATGATCCAGTGGGCAGCCATATTCTATAAAAAAAAAAATGCCTTTCCTGAAGTCTTTAATCAGTGAGAAAACAATTGCTGTGTACTCAGGTACTTGCTTCTGAGTGATTTGACACATTTCTCATGGCTGGAAGTGGCTCACACTGTACAGTCACACTATACCGGAGCTGCTCTGCTTCTCTGATCTCCAAACAAGCTTTATTTGTCAGAACACAAGCAAAATATCATACAACACAGAACACTCAATCAGTAGGGCATGAGACACTTAATCTCAGGGTCATGGGTTCGAGCCATGTTGGGTGCCAGATGAAGCATGAGAAAATAGGGGTGAAAACTGAAAGATTAGGGAAGCAGAGCAGCCAGCCACCAGAGAACTCGTACCTCTATGAAATCTCACACCAAATGAGTGCTATCTCTAGGAATCCTGAGACTGAATCTGAGAGATCCTGTCTCTACCCATTTTATATTCCTGAGGACACCTCCCTAGTGCTGGGATTAAAGGTGTGAACTTCTCACATGCTGAGATCACAGGCATGTTCCTCTGTAGTGCTGGGATCAAAGGCATGAGCAGGATGGCCTTGAACTCCTGATCATCCTGATTTCTCCTCCCAAGTGCCTGGATTAAAGGTGTGTGCCATCCCTGCCTGGCTCCTATGGTTAACTAGTGGATAGCTCTGTCCCCTGGTCTCCAGGCAAGCTTTATTTTTCAGAATGCAAGCGAAGTATCACATAGCACAGTCTCATGCTAATTATATGCTCCTCACACTTGTTCTCCTACTCCTCCTATTCTCCTGTAATCTGTATCCTTTCATGGTTGCTGTTAGTCATTCTGTAGACTTGGATTCAACAGATGTGCAGAGATTTTCCCATATGTCCAAGTGTACACAGCATTTCCTCCAAGATATTTCACAAACATGCCTAACTCATCTGTAGGCAAAATTGCTTCTCACTTCTATCATGTTACCATGCTTAATGTTCTTCCTAAACCTGTCCCAGTTTCTGATCTCAGTGGCTACATGATCCACACAATCTGGTACCCAGTCATGTAAGTACACCTTAATTTCTAATCTTTTTTTTTAAATTAAAATATAATTATTTCATTTGCCGTTTTGCTTTTCTCATTCTAAGCCTAAGCCCTCTCATGTCCCCACTCTTTTCTCTCATGTTCATGGTCTTTGGTCTCTTTTTTTATTAGTTGCCATCATATATATATATGTGTGTGTGTGTGTGTGTGTGTGTGTGTGTGTGTGTGTGTGTGTGTATGTGTATTCTGCTTAGCTAGTATAATGCTACTTAGAATATCACTTGAATGTATATGATTTCAGGGCTGACCACTTAGTATTGGATATCCAATTTGAGTGACTTTCCTTTGGGAAACTGTTCACCAGCTCTCAGCATTACTTAGTCATCCTAGTTCTTTGTCTAGATTCGGAACTCTTGTGAGATTTCTTCTTTCTGTGTTAGCATATCAGAGGAGCAACACCCATAAAGTCTCCCCAACATGTATGTCTAAAATACATCTGAATAAGGACAACACAAACAGACAAGCAAACATTGATTTTTATTTTTTTTATTTTTTTTAAATTTTATTTTATAATTTAATTTTACATATTAGCCACAGATAACCTTGTCCTCCCCTCTTCCGTACTACCCTCCCAGCTGCCGCCCCCATTCCCATCTCCTCCAGGGCAAAGACTCCCCTGGGGATTGAGTTCAACCTGGTAGATTCAGTCCAGGCAGGTCCAGTCCCCTACTCCCAGGCTGAGATAAGTGTCCCTGCATAAGCCCCAGGTTCCAAACAGCTAGCTCATGCACTGAGTACAGGTCCTGGTCCCACTGCCTGGATGCCTCCCAAACAGTTCAAGCTAATCAACTGTTTCACTTATCCAGAGGGCCTGATCCAGTTGGGGGCTCCTCAGCTATTGGTTCATAGTTCATGTGTTTCCATTCATTTGGCTATTTGTCCTGGTGCTTTTTCCAATCATGGTCTCAACAATTCTCCCTCATACAAACCCTCCTTTTTCTCACCAATGGACTCCTGGAGCTCCACCTGGGGTCTTGCCATGGATCTCTGCATCCGGTTCCCTCAGTCATTGGATGAGATTTCTAGCATGACAATTAGGGTGTTTGGCCATCCTATGACCAGAGTAGGTCAGTTCGGGCTTTCTCTCACCCATTGCCAGTAGTCTATTGTGGAGGTTATCTTTGTGGATTTCTGTGGACATCTCTAGCACTTTGCTTCTTCCTATTCTCATGGACCTCTTGAAACTGAGAAGCTTTTGTAGAGCAAAGGATATGGTCAACAAAGCAAAGCGACAGCTTACAGAACAGGAAAAGGTCTTCACCCACATCTGACAGAGGGCTGATATCCAGAATATCTAAAAAACTCAAGAAATTAGACATCAAAACGCCCAACAGTCTAATTAAGAAATGGGCTATAGAACTAAGGAGAGAATTCTCAACAGAGGAAGCTCAAATGACTGAATGATATTTAAGGAATTGCTCAAGATCCCTAATTATCAGGGAAATACAAATCAAAATGACTCTGAGATACCACCTTACACCTGTCAGAATGGCTAAGATAAAAAAAAAAAAAAACACTGAAGACAACTTATTTTGGAGAGGATGTGGAGCTAGGGGAACTCTCCTCCACTGCTGGTGGGAATGCAAGCTTGTACAGCCACTTTGGAAGTCAATATGGCACTTTCTTAGAAAATTGGGAATCAATCTCCCCCAAGACCCAGCTATACCACACTTGGGCATACACCCAAGGAATGCTCAATCATACCATAAGGGCACTTGCTCAGCTATGTTCATATCAGCATTGTTTTTAATAGCCAAAACCTGGAAACAACCTAGATGCCCTTCAACTGAAGAATGGATAAATAAATTGTGGTACATATACATAATGTAATACTACTCAGCAGAGAAAAACAATGACATCATGAGTTTTGCAGGCAAATGGATGGATCTAGAAAAAATCATCCTGAGTGAGGTAACCCAGACTCAGAAAGATAAACATGGTGTGTACTCACTGATAGGGGGATAAAAGATGTGGTACAAGGATGACTGGACTGCTACTCACAACTCCAGGGAGGCTACCTAGAAAACATGGTAGTAAGAAGCAGGTATGGCAGCTGGAGCAGAAAACTGAGAGCTCACATTCTCAACCCAAATCAGGAAGGAGAAGAAGAATAAATAGGGAACTTTATTATTATTATTATTATTATTATTATTATTATTATATTTTACAATACTATTCAGTTCTACATAATAGCCACAGATTCCCTTGTTCTCTCCCTTCCTGCCCCCCTCCCCTTCCCCCAGCCCATCCCCCATTCCCACCTCCTCCAGGGTAAAGCCTCCCCCGAGGACTGAGATCAAACTGGTAGACTCAGTCCAGGCAGGTCCAGTTCCCTCTTCCCAGACTGAGCCAAGCGTCCCTGCATAAGCCCCAGGTTTCAAACAGCCAACTCATGCAGTGAGCACAGGACCCGGTACCACTGCCTAGATGACTCCCAAACAGATCAAGCCAATCAACTGTCTTACCTATTCAGAAGGCCTGATCCAGTTGGGGGCCCCTCAGCCTTTGGTTCATAGTTCATGTGTTTCTATTCATTTGGCTATTTGTTCCTGTGCTTTATCCAACCTTGCTTTCAACAATTCTTGCTCACATAAACCCTCCTCTTTCTCGCTAATTAGACTCCCGGAGCTCCACCCAGGGCCTAGCCATGGATCTCTGCATCCAGATCCCTCAGTCATTGAATGGGGTTTCTTGCACAACTATTAGGGTGTTTGGCCATCCCATCAACAAAGTAGGTCAGTTTCGGCTGTCTCTCGACCATTGCCAGCAGTCTATTGTGGGGTTATCTTTGTGGATTTCTGTGGGCCTTTCCAGCACTTTGTTTCTTCCTTTTCTCATGTGGTCTTCATTTACCATGGTCTCCTATTCCTTGTTCTCCCTCTCTTTTCTTGATCCAGCTGGGATCTCCTGCTCCCACAGGCGCTCCTTCCCTCAACCCTCGCCCTTCATTACTCCCACTCATGTCCAGGTTGTTCATGTAGATCGCAGCCATTACTCCATCATTGGGTGATCCCTGTGTCTTTCTTGGGATCCTGTTCTCTAGGTAGCCTCCCTGGTGATGTGAGTAGCAGTCCAGTCATCCTTGTTCCACATCTATTATCCCCCTATGAGGGAGCACATACCATATTTGTCTTTCTGAGTCTGGGTTACCTCATTCAGGATGATTTTTTCTAGATCCATCCATTTGCCTGCAAAACTCATGATGTCATCGCTTTTCTCTGCTGAGTAGTATTACATTGCGTATATGTGCCAAAATTTATTTATCCATTCTTCAGTTGAATGGATAGGTTGTTTCCAGGTTTTGGCTATTACAAACAATGCTGATAGTTGAGCAAGAACTCTTGTGGTATGATTGAGCATTCCTTGGGTATATGCCCAAGAGTGGTATAACTGGATTTTGGGGGAGATTGATTCGCATTTTTCTAAGAAAGTGCCATATTGACTTCCAAAGTGGATGTACAAGCTTGCGTTCCCACCAGCAGTGGAGGAGAGTTCCCCTAGCTCCACATCCTCTCCAGCATAAGGTGTCTTCAGTGTTTTTTATCTTAGCCATTCTGACAGGTGTAAGGTGGTATCTCAGAGTTGTTTTGATTTGCATTTCCCTGATGGTTAGGGATGTTGAGCAATTCCTTAAATGTCTTTCAGCCATTTGAGTTTCCTCTGTTGAGAATTCTCTCTTTAGTTCTATAGCCCATTTCTTAATTGGACTGTTAGTCATTTTGATGTCTAATTTCTTGAGATCCTTATATATTCTGGATATCAGTTCTCTGTCAGATGTGGGGTTGGTGAAGACCTTTTCCCATTCTGTAGGCTATCACTTTGCCTTGTTGACTGTATCCATTGCTCTACAAAAGCTTCTCAATTTCAACAGGTCACATCGATTGATTGTTACTCTCAGTGTCTGTGCTACTGGTGTTATATTTAGCAAGTGATCTTCTATGCTAATGTGTTCAAGACTACTTCCTACTTTCTCTTCTAGCAGGTTCAGAGTAGCTGGATTTATGTTGAGGTCCTTGATCCACTTGGACTTGTTTTGTGCACGGTGACAGATATGGATCTATTTGCAGCCTTCTACACGTTGATATCCAATTATGCCAGGACCATTTGTTGAAGATGCTTTCTTTTTTCCATTGTACACTTTTGGCTTCTTTGTCAAAAATTATATGTCCATAGGTGTGTGGGTTAATGTCAGGGTCTTCAATTTGATTTCATTGGTCCACATGTCAGTTTTTATGCCAATACCAAGCTGTTTTTATTACTGTAGCTCTATAGAAGAGCTTGAAGTCATGGAACGTGATGCCTCCAGATGTTGTTTTATTGTACAGAATTTTTTTGGCTATCCTGGGTTTTTTGTTTTTCCATATGAAGCTGAGTATTATTCTTTCCAGGTCTGTGAAGAATTGTGTTGGTATTTTGATGGGGATAGCATTGAATCTGTAGATTGCTTTTGGTAAGATTGTCATTTTTACTATGTTGGTCCTGCCTATCCATGAGCATGGGAGATCTTTCCATTTTTTTTCTGACATCTTCTTCAATTTCTTTTTTCAGGGACTTAAAGTTCTTCTCATATAGGTCCTTCACTTGCTTGGTTTGTGTTACCCCCAAGGTATTTTATATCATTTGTGACTATTGTAAAGGGTGACCTTGTATCCTGCTAAGTTGCTGAAGGTGTTTATAAGCTTTATCATTTCCTTGGTGGAATCTTTGGGGTCACTGAAGTATACTATCATGTCATCTGCAAATAGGGAAAGCTTGATTTCTTCCTTTCCGATTTGTATCCCCTTAATCTCCTTATGTTGTCTTATTGCTCTGGCTAGAACCTCAAGTACTATATTGAATAAGTATGGGGAGAGCAGACAGTCTTGCCTCGTTCCTGATTTTAGTGGAATTGCTTTGAGTTTCTCTCTATTTAATTTGATGTTGGCTGTTGGTGTGCTGTAAATTGCCTTTATTATGTTTAGGTATGTTCCCTGTATTCCTGATCGCTCCAAGACTTTTATCATAAAGGGGTTTTGGATTTTGTCAAATGCCTTTTCTGTATCTAGTGAGAGGTGAAATCAATAAAATAGAATGTGTTTTTTTCTTTGAGTTTGTTTATATGGTGTATTACATTGATGGACTTTCGTATGTTGAACCACCCTTGCATCCCTGGGATGAAGTCTCCTTGATCATGGTGGATAATTGTTTTGATGTGTTCTTGGAGTCTGTTTGCCAGTATTTTATTGAATATTTTTGCATCAATGTTCATGATCTGTAGTTCTTTTTCTTTGTTGTATCCTTGTTTGGTTTAGGAATCAGTGTAATTGTAGCCTCATAGAAGGAGTTTGGTAATGTTCCTTCTGTTTCTATTGTGTAGGACAATTTAGAGAGTATTGGTATTAACTCTTCTTTGAAGATCTGGTAGAATTCTGCAATTCTGCGCTGAAACCATCTGGTCCTGGGCTTTTTTTGGTTGGGAGACTTTTAATGACTGTTTCTATTTCCTTAACGGTTATTGGACTATTTAAATAGTTTATCTGGTCTTGATTTAACTTAGGTATGTGGTACCTATCCAGAAAATTATCTGTTTCTTTTAGGTTTTCCAGTTTTGTGGAGTAGAGGTTTTTGAAATATGACCTGATGATTCTCTGGATTTCCTCAATGTCCATTATTATATCCCCCTTTTCATTTCTGATTTTGTTGATTTGGATTCTCTCTGTCTTTTGGTTAGTTTGGATAAGGGCTTGTCTATCTTGTTGATTTTCTCAAAGAACCAACTCTTTGTTTCATTAATTTTTTGTATTATTCTCTTAGTTTCTAATTTATTAATTTCACCTCTCACTTTGATAATTTCTTGGTGTCTATTCTTCCTGGGAGATTCTGCTTCTTCTTGTTCTAGAGCTTTCAGGTGTGCTGTTAAGTCACTAGTGTGAGATTTCTCCATCTTCTTTATGTGGGCATTTAGTGCTATGAATTTCCCTCTTAGCACTGCTTTCATAGTGTCCCATAAGTTTGGGTATGTGGTGTCTTCATTTTCATTGATCTCTAGGAAGTCTTTAATTTCTTTCTTTATTTCTTCCTTAACCCATTGGTAATTCAATTGAGCATTATTCAGTTTCCATGAGATTGTAGGTTTTCTGTAGTTTTTGTTGTTGTTGAAATCTAACTTTAAACCTTGGTGGTCTGATAGAACACAGGAGGCTATTAATTTCATTTTTCAATTGATTGATTGATTGATTGATTTCTGTATATGTAAATGGGTGGGTTCATGTGTACCACAGCACAAGTATGTAGTTCAGAGAACAATTTGTAGATGTTGCTTGTCTCTTCCACCATGTGGATACTAGGGATCAAATTCAGGATGCCAAGGTTGGTGGCAAGTAATATAATTCACTGACCCAAAACGACAACCTAAGACATAAGTAATTTAAAACCTCTCAATTTTCCTATCTAATATAGTAGATAAAAAAGAAATATAATTCACATAAAAACTGTACTTTGGTTTCCTGATTAATTCTTAAGACTATAAAAAAGTATGAGAAAAACAAAACAAAAAAATGATTCAAAACTTCTATCTTATGTATTATACAATATATAACATAGTGTTAAATAAGCACTCATAAGCTGTTGACATAGTTGGGATAGTATTAATTTAATATTTCTTAAGATTACATTCTAAGTGATAATTTTGTGTAAAAATGACTTTCTATTAACTTTGTTTTTGAGCTTTAAAAATAAATGCTTTAACAACTATTCTAAACTTAATTTTAAATTTTTAAACAAATTATACCTCTAGGAAGAGAAAAATAAGCAAATGTATAAACAGTATTCATACTAGATTTTATAGTTAAAATGTGGAAATAAATTGGTATTTCTTTGGAATTACAGAAATTAAATAAAACATAATATACCCATATAGCATTTTCTCAAAAAACTACTGAATCATTTATCTATCTGTAAATGTCTTGAAACCAGTATGTATTTATGGAATATAAACTAACTAGCAAGCAAGTCACAAGATAATATGATTGTATCACAAATGTATTCACTTTGTAATTCTTTACCTCCTATCCAAGTGTTTAGCAATTACAGGTAAATTACAAAACGTAACTATATAAGAACATAATAGAACTCAAGAAATGAAAAGATTATTTTTATATATTAAAACTGCTCTTTAATGCAGATCAAGCCTGGAACTTTTAGTTTAATTGGCTTTTGTACATGTTGAGAAAAAGAAAACACGCAATTGATACAAAAGATGAAGATGGATTTCATGATTGAAACTATGACCAAGAGAACATCTGCCTCTCACAAAAGTTCCGAGTGCAGAGAGAACACCTTCTAACAGCTGCCCCAACATCATTTTCAAGGACAGGGTAATTATGCAGAGAGATGATGGTAGAAAATAAATTGAAAGATAAATTGAGCAAGTCTTTGACTATGTGCCGTGATTCTCAGACATCATCCTGACAGAAACAGAGGCTGATATTTGACTATCATTTGAGGGAGGTGATGTGGAGGTAACTCCAAAGCTGACATCCACAGAGAACAGAAGGATGAGAAATGGAGACGTGAGGAGGAAAATGAGACAGACTAGAACACAGCAGAAGAGAGCTTCCCAGGCAGAGTGAGTCAATTTAATGTAAACAAACACATTAAAAACAAACAAACAAAAGAATCCTAAGAAAGTTTAATAATTAAATGATGAGTGTACAGATGAATACAACTTATTAAACAACCACAGATGGCCATAAAATCTATGTGTTTGAGATTCTAAAGGAATTAAATATTAAGAAGTTAGGGCCTGGAGAGATGGCTCAGAGGTTAAGAGCACTGACTGTTCTTCCAAAGGTCCTGAGTTCAATTCCCAGCAACCACATGGTAGCTCACAACCATCTGCAATGATATCTGGTGCCCTCTTCTGGCCTGCAGTCATACATGCTGTATACATAATAAATAAATAAATCTTTAAAAAAAAAAAAAAAAAAAAAGCCGGGCGTTGGTGGTGCACGACTTTAATCCCAGCACTCGGGAGGCAGAGCCAGGCAGATCTCTGTGAGTTCGAGGCCAGCCTGGGCTACCAAGTGAGCTCCAGGAAAGGTGCAAAGCTACACAGAGAAACTCTGTCTAAAAAAAAAAAAAAAAAAAAAAAAAAAGGAAGTCAGCAGTTTGTAATCTAAATTTTAACTGTAACTCTAAAAAAAATGTCATTCATAAGTTCCCACTATCTATTAGTTTGACAGTCTATCTTAAAAATTGCCTTTCTTTGCTCAACAAAAGCTTCTCAGTTTCAAGAGGTCCCATTGATTGATTGTTTGTCTCAGTGTCTGCGCTGCTGGTGTTATATTTAGGAAGTGATCTCCTATGCCAATGCTTCAAGACTACTTCCTACTTTCTCTTCTAGCAGGTTCAAAGTAGATGGATTTATGTTGAAGTCTTTGATCCACTTGGACTTAAGTTTTGTGCACAGTGACAGAAATGGATCTATTTGCAACCTTCTACACGTTGATATCCAGTTATGCCAGCACAATTTGTTGAAGATGCTTTCTTTTTTCCATTGTACACTTTTGGCTTCTTTGTCAAAAATTATATGTCCATAGGTGTGTGGGTTAATGTCAGGGTCTTCAATTCGATTCCATTGGTCCACATGTCGGTTTTTATGCCAATACCAAGCTGTTTTTATTACTGTAGCTCTATAGTAGAGCTTGAAGTCAGGGATTGTGATGCCTCCAGAAGTTGTTTTATTGTACAGGTTTCTTTTAGCTATCCTGGGTTTTTTGTTTTTCCATATGAAGTTGAGTATTATTCTTTCCAGGTCTGTGAAGAATTGTGTTGGTATTTTGATGGGGATTGCATTGAATCTGTAAATTGCTTTTGGTAAGATTGTCATTTTTACTATATTAACCCTGCCTATACATGAGCATGGGAGATCTTTCCATTTTCTGACATCTTCAATTTCTTTTTTCAGGGACTTAAAGTTCTTCTCATATAGGTCCTTCACTTGCTTGGTTAGTGCTACCCCAAGGTATTTCATGTCATTTGTGGCTATTATAAAGGGTGATGTAACTCTAATTGCCTTCTCAGCTTCTTTGTCCATTGTATATAGGAGGGCTACTGATTTTTTTGAGTTGATCTTGTATCCTGCTATGTTGCTGAAGGTGTTTATAAGATTATCAATTCCTGGGTGGAATCTTTGGGGTCACTCAAGTATACTATCATGTCATCTGCAAATAGGGAAAGCTTGACTTCTTCCTTTCCAATTTGTATCCCCTTAATCTCCTTATATTGACTTATTGCTCTGGCTAGAACTTCAAGTACTATATTGAATAAGTATGGGGAGAGTGGAAAGCCTTGCCTCGTTCCTGATTTTAGTGGAATTGCTTTGAGTTTCTCCAAGGCAAAGCGACAGCCTACAGAATGGGAAAAGATCTTCACCAACCCCACATCTGACAGAGGACTGATATCCACAATATATAAGGAACCCAAGAAATTAGACATCAAAACGACCAACAGTCCAATTGAGAAATGGGCTTTAGAACTAATCAGAGAATTCTCAACAGAGGAAACTCAAATGGCTGAAAGACATTTAAGGAATTGCTCAACATCCCTAATCATCAGGGAAATGCAAATCAAAACAACTCTGAGATACCACCTTACACCTGTCAGAATGGCTAAGATCAAAAACACTGAAGACACTTTATGCTGGAGAGGATGTGGAGCTAGGGGAACTCTCCTCCACTGCTGGTGGGAATGCAAGCTTGTGCAACCACTTTGGAAATCAATATGGCGCTTTCTTAGAAAATTGGGAATCAATCTCCCCCAAGATCCAGCTATACCACTCCTGGGCATATACCCAAGAAATGCTCAGTCATACCACAAGAGCACTGCTCAGCTATGTTCATATCAGCATTGTTTGTATAGAAAACCTAAACAAATGACAACTGAAAATAAAAAAAAATAAACAATAAACACACAGGAATACTACTCAGCAGACAATGACATTGACAGGTTTGCAGCAAATGATGATCATAAAATCCGAGTGTGAGGCCAACCCACAATAGTGAGTATGGTATGTACTCACTCATAGGAAGATGCTAGATGTGGAACAAGGATGACTGGACTGCTACTCACATCACCAGTGAGGCTACCTGGAAAATGGGACCCCAAAAAAGACACGGAGAAATGGCTGAGGTCTACATGAACAGCCTGGTCATGAGTGGGAGCAATGAAGGGCGACGGTCGAGGGAAAGAGAGTGGGAGATCCTAGCTGGATCAAGAAAAGAGAGGGAGAACAAGGAATAGGAGACCATGGTAAATGAAGACCACATGAGAAGGGGAGGAAGCAGAGATCTAGGGAGGCCCACAGAGATCCACAAAGATACCCCCACAAAAGACTAATGGCAATGGTCGAGAGACGGCAGGGACTGACCTACTCTGGTGATGGGATGGCCAAACACCCTGATAGTTGTGCAAGAAACCCCATTCAATGACTGAGGGATCTGGATGCAGACATCCACGGCTGGGCCCCTGGTGGAGCACTGGGAGTCTAATTAGTGAGAAAGAGGAGGGTTTATATGAGCGAGAATTGTTGAAGCCAAGGTTGGATAAAGTACAGGGACAAATAACCAAATGAATGGAAGCACATGAACTATGAAACAAAGGCTGAGGAGCCCCCAACTGGATCAGGCCCTCTGAATGGTTGAGACATTCATTTGGCTTGATCTATTTGGGAGGCAGCTGTGAGGTGGTGCCGGGTCCTGGGCTCATTGCATGAGTCAGCTGTTTGAATCCTGGGACTTATGCAGGGACGCTTGGCTCGGTCTGGGAGGGGGGGACTGGACCTGCCTGGACTGAGTCTATCAGGTCGATCCCAGTCCTCGGGGGAGACCTTGATCTGGAGGAGGTGGGAATGGGGGGTGGTCTGGGGGAGGGGGAGGGGGGCAAGAGGGGAGAACAGGGGAATCTGTGGCTATTATGTGGAACTGAATGGTGTTGTAAAATAAAAAAAAATAAATAAATAAAAATAAAAAAAAATTGCCTTTCTTAATATGTGCCTACTCTATTAAAATATGTTTGGTGCATGGATTTTATATAAATAAATTATTTGAAGAGTTATTTATTAAACATACACAAACCTCAACAACATGGATAACTGTGGTGTTTTAATGAAAAAATGTCCCCCATAGGGTCACGGATTTGAATGTATCAGCTAGTAAGTGCTATTATGTGACAAAATTCAAAAACAGAGTGAAGATTGAATGAAAATTTCATAATTATAGTTATGATATAAAATTATATAATAAGTTAGACTAGGTAAAATAATACTTACATATTAGCTGTGCATGTGTACCAATATGAAAACAGTGGTCAAACAGAAGAGACTTAATTAGAATTAGAATTATTACTAGAATAGAAAGAGAATAGAAATAAGAAAGGACACACACACACACACACAAAAAGATTGTTTAAAAGACATCTGTGCATGGCGAGAAGTTGGGTAGGTAAAGGACTTGTGCCAAGCCTGACAACTCAGAACTCACGAGCCTGATTTGAAGTCCTGCACAGAAGCACAGGAGTCTGTAATAGAAGTATGCTCCTACTGCGAGGTAGATGGCAGCTGCTGGGGAATGGCTGCAAGCTTGTGGCCTACCCAGCCTGCTGAAGGCAGCTTTGAACAAGAGACTGTCTCCAAAAAGGTTCAAAGCAAGGGCCAACAGTCAAAATGACCTACACATATATATCATACATACATGGGCCTGTTCACGCGCTCTCTCTCTGAGCTTCTAAAACAAGCTTTTTAATCAACTTTTCTTCATATATATCTTTCTGTATAGGTGCTATATCTCACCATAAAATCTTTAATAATAGTGTGCAAAATTATTCTGCATTAAGATTGCTTAAAGAAGCCGGGCGTTGGTGGCACACGCCTTTAATCCCAGCACTCGGGAGGCAGAGCCAGATGGATCTCTGTGAGTTCGAGGCCAGCCTGAGCTACCAAGTGAGCTCCAGGAAAGGTGCAAAGCTACACAGAGAAACCCTGTCTCGAAAAACCAAAAAAAAAAAAAAATTGCAGATAAATATCATTAGTCATTATTTGAAATGTTTCTATAGGGAACACATATTGCATTGTATTAAGAGGCATACTGACCATGCCAGCCATAGGAATTGTATGCTGAAATAATCAGGGTAAGTTAAAAGTTTAATGTAATATTTAAACAATATATTTAATATTTAAATTCAATTTCATATGTAAAATTATATAAGTAGGTTTTTTAACAGTTTTGCCTGTGTGGCCAACTTTTATATAAAAAGGTTAAAATTATAAAGGAAAACTTTCAGTTTTGATGAACACAATCATAGAATATACATTAATTCACAAATTAAATATACTAATGATATGTTTATATTTAGAAGTAACTTTATATTTATAGTGTTTTCTCACAGTGGAGAATGAGAACATCAGTTTTCTGCTACTTTTGACTATTCACTATTTATTTTAAGTAACTTTGTTTAATGCCACACTTTAGTAAAACATGCAAAGGCCACACAGGAGGAACACTAACTTACCAGTTGGAAATGTTGGCTAAGGAGAAGGCTGTCACTTTAAAGCTTGCTTTAGTAGTACATATGTAAACAAAAGTTCAATATCTTAAATTTACACTATTTTCCTACTACAAACATGAATATATTGTTCTGATATGCACACCTTATTAAATAATAGGATAGGTTTTTTTTTTTTTTTTTTAATGTTCAAAATTCTTATTTTTTTACTCACACCCAGGGACTTCTACTCTGGCTTTGGCATCCTAACAAAACAATATAATACCATTTTCATCATGCTTCTGCCTCCTGCTTTTCATCCAAGAAGTGTTCCCAGCTCTTCCTGCAGCCATGCCTTCATTCTGCTGCCATGCCTTTGCTCTAATTCTCTGGGATGATAAGCCAATTAAAGACTTTCCTACATGAGTTGTCTTTGTCATGGTGTTTTATTATTGTAACAGTAAAGTAACTAAGTCAGAAGTTGATGCCAGGAAATGGGCTTTTCACATGTAGAACATCGCCATATAGTTTGTTTGTTGTCTTGAAATATTTATAAACAATGTGAATCAGGTAAATTAAACATTTCAGAGATCTACAGTATTATTAGGTGAAACAACATACTCTACTAGAAAAAATGTCATCTCTTTCTTCATCAGTAATAGTTCTTCAATATCATGTTTAGAAGCATAATTGGGAAATTATTGTCTAAGCTAATGAAAGGAAGAAATCTGCTTCAATTATCGCCTTAGCTTAGGGTTTCCAAATGCAGATACTGAGACGGGATTTTGTTCAGAAGATTTGATTTACCTAGTAATGTTTTTTATTTTCTTTCTTCCTTTCTTCCTTCCTTCTCTTCCTTCCTTCCTTCCTTCCTTCCTTCCTTCCTTCCTTCCTTCCTTTCTTCTTTCCTTCCTTTCTTTCTTTCCTTCCTTTCCTTTTTTTTGAGCCTACACCTATGAGGAGTCAGACAGCATCAGGGTAGAGGCTGAGCTTATCCTCCACGTCACTGGAAGTATAGCTAAATGCAACAGTATATATCCTCTACAGCTGGGCAGTGTATAGTAAAGAGACTAGAAACAGCACCACACATCCATTGTAGGCTCTTACAAAGTAAAGCTTCTATTCAGTCATTAATTTTTAATATTCATGTCTTCCCAGGTTCTCAGAGATGTCTGAAGAGAAACTCATAATCACCATATAATATTGTCCAATTGTCAAAATCCAAACAGTAAATAGCCAGCAAGAATGGTGTATGCTGAATTATAAAACATGGAAGAGATTTTTACTGCAACTGATAAAATTCCATCTGAAAAAATTTCACAGTTAAGGTATGAGCCAAACTGAAATAACACAGGGTCTTCTTATTGGGTAGGGAAATAGCTCACTTTCAGGAGAAGTAAACATACTCTTGTTTTAACACTAGACAGAGTTCATTAGATAAGTCAAGGAAGTACACTAAATCTACAGGAAATGCACACTGGCCTTGCAGGTAAAACTGGAAAGCTGAGAACTGGATGCTGCATGCCACTTGCTAAGTACTTAGCTCAGTGCATTGTTTTATAATGCTCTAACTTGAAACCACCTCACGAAATGCATTGGTATCATGTTTTTAGGTCACTGCCTTGGAAGAAGCCTTGCATCTACCATGTGTTGCTTGGCGTTACTACACAGACATATGAAGAATGAGATATGTCCTTAGCAAATAACAATTCTATGTTAATGGCTGAAAAGCTACCAGATGGTCTGGCAGCATGGTTCCAGACTGTTATGGAAATTGGGGAGTGGAATCATATCCTTGCCCACTTGGAGGATCATCCCCTGTCTACAGGGAGGTGAACAGTAAGGGACTTGCAAGGAGAATCAATTTTTTAAAAGAGCTTTTAATCTCTATCGACTGAAGATGTTTTGTGTTCTATCTTAAAAGCCATCTCAGCTTGATTGGGATTGGCTGTCCAGAAGGCTACTTTAAGGTTGTAAGTCACTCTGTGATTCTGTGGCAGAAATTGTCATGATTCATTAGTAAAATTCAACAAGTACAAGGAAGTGAGCATGCTCTTCATTTGCTGATCAAGATTACTGCATGGAGACAACATCATACGGTCAGGCAGGCTCTGGCTTATATCACTCTTGGAAGAGCTGAAGCCTCAACTGTTTCCCTATATGACTGTGAGCATTCTTGCCTCCTTTTGGGTTCATAGACTGCAAATTATCCAAATGGACTTGATGAAATTACTTACCATGGTGGCTCAAGCATATTGACATAATACCATATGTAGATTTAGTTTTAGCATATTTGCTATAGATTAGACAGGCTTTCAGACATACATCCAACTTGCTCAATTGCTCGACAGGTCTGAATTCTGAGATTATAATAGTGGCATTTGGAAAAGAAATGTCTGCTTTTCCTATTTCTAATGTGATATTGGTAGTACATGGCTTGATTCAAGATAGAAAGCATTATATAAATGTCCTCAGTTACTTGTGCATGCACATTGGAAGTGCTGAATATGCTCAACATTTTTATTTATTATGAGAATTTCAGCAAGGACACTTCTAGTTACATTCCCCTACCACAATCACCACTCTGGCTTTCCATATTAGCTTTTCCACTTCCAATTTCCAAAGGACAGAAAATATAAATAAATAAAATATATATATATATTGGTTTTCTCGAGACAGGGTTTCTCTGTGTAGCTTTGCGCCTTTCCTGGAACTCACTTGGCCAGGCTGCCTTAAACTCACAGAGATCCGCCTGCCTCTGCCTCCCGAGTGCTGGGATTAAAGGCGTGCACTACCACTGCCCAACAAAAATGATATTCTCAATACACTGTGAAATTCCAAAAATATTTTGTTCACTAATTTTTCTCTCCTGTTTTGAATAAATGTGCCCTACATCAGCAATTTTAGTGTATTTTGTTCATATCTGTATACTAAAGTCTGATACTACAGTGTGGCACACAGTTAGAACTCAATAAACAAATATTGTTTGCTAAAATTGTTGAGTCCACCCACCAATACAGTCTATTTTCCCAACTGACCCAGTAATTATACTAATTATATCAATTTGAAGAATAATAAAGTAAATTGTGTTGTGGGAATTATATGGCTTCAGTCAACAATCAGTAGGGTAAGTGGTATGTTGTAGCTGGAGAATTTTCTCTCTAGTACCCGCCAACCCCACCAGTCCTGGATCCCACTTATAAACACACAGACTCTTATAATATTTAAACTATTTGGCTTAATGGCTCAGGCTTCTAGCTATCTAGTTCTATCTTCAATTAACCCATTTTTATTAATCTATAAGTTGCCACGTGGCTCGTGGCTTACCAGTACCTTACATCTTGCTCATCATGGCAGCGGCTGGCAGGTCTCTCCCTTCCCTTCCTGTTTTCTCCATTCTCCTCTCTGTTAGTCCCACCTATACTTCCTGTCTGGCTATTGGCCAATCAGTGTTTTATTTATATATAGCGATATCCACAACAGTATGTGGTGGAATAATCTTTTTGTACACTGTGAAGATGTGTCAGGCAGATTGGTTTAATTAAAAAGCTGAAGGCCAATTGCTAGGCAGGATCATTGGGGCAGGGAGAATGTTGGGAAGAAGAAGGCAGAATCACCAGCCAGATGGAAAGGAAGCAGTATGGGTAATATAGAGATGAGGTAATAAAGCCAGAAGGCAGAAATTAAATTCATAGAAATGTGTTAATTTAAATTATAAGGATTACTTATGAATGGACTCCTGGAGCCAGGTCTAGTGCTTGGTTGTGGATTTCTGCATCTATTTGCATCAGTTACTGGATGGAGGCTCTATGATGACAGTTAGTATATTCACCAATCTGATTACAGGAGAAGATCAGTTCAGGCATCTTCTCTACTATTGCTAGTAGTCTAAGGTCAGGTCATCCTTGTGTATTCCTGTGAACTTCCCTAGCACCTTGTTTTCCCTGTTGCTTTGATGTCTCCCTCTGTCATGGTGTCTCTTTCCTTGCTCTCCACTCTGTCCCTGTTCCAGCTCGACCATCCGGTCCCCTTATGTTCTCAGCCCCCATACCCTACCCTCCATTGCCCCCCTTCACAGCCAGTTTGCTCACGGAGATCTTGTCTATTTCCCCTTCCCTGTGTTATCCATGTGTCCCTCTTAGGGGTCTTCTTGTTAGTTAGCTTCTCTGGAGCTGTGGGTTGTAGTCTGGTAATCCTTTGCTTTACATCGAGTATCCACTTATGAGTGAATATATACTGTGTTTGTTCTTCTGAGTCTGGGTTACCTCACTCAGGATGATATTTTCTAGTTCCATCCATTTGCCTGAAAATTTCATAATGTCTTTTTTTTTTTACTACTGAGTAATACTCCATTGTGTATATGTGCCACATTTTCTTTACCCATTCTCCATTTGAGGGGCATCTAGGTTGTTTCCAGGTTCTGGCTTTTATGAATAATGCTGCTATGAGCATAGGTGAGCATGTGTCCTTGTGGTAAGATTGAGCGTTCCTTGGGTATATGCCCAAGAGTGGTATAGCTGGGTCTTGAGGAAGATTGATTCCCAATTTTCTGAGAAACTGCTACACTGATTTCCAAAATGCTTGTACAAGTTTGCACTTCCACCAACAGTGGAGGACTGTTCCCATTGTTCCACATCCTTTCCAACATAAGCTGTCATCGGTGTTTTTGATTGTGACCATTCTGACATGTGCAAGATGGTATCTCAGAGTCATTTTGATTTGCATTTCCCTGATGACTGAGGGTGTTCAGCAATTGCTTAAATGACTTTTGGCCATTTGAGATTCTTCTGTTGAGAATTCTCTGTTCAGAACTGTAGCCCATATTTTAAATGTATTATTCTGTATTTTGATGTCAAGTTTCTTGAATTCCTTATATATTTTGGAGATCAGACCTCTGTCAGATGTGGGGTTGGTTAAGATCTTTTCCCATTCTGTAGGCTGTCATTTTGTCTTATTGACTGTGCCTTTGCCCTACAAAAGCTTCTCAGTTTCCATTTATTGTTATTCTCAGTTTCTGTGCTACTGGTGTTATATTTAGGAACTGGTCTCCTGTGCCAATGCATTTAAGACTACTTCCTTCTTTCTCTTCTATCAAGTTCATGTAACTGGGTTTATGTTGAGGTCTTTGATCCACTTGGACTTCAGTTTTGTGCATGGCGATAGATATGGATCTATATGCAATCTCTACATGTTGACATCCAGTTATGCCAGATCCATTTGTTGAAGATGCTTTTTTTTTTTCATTGTACAGTTTTGACTCCTTTCAAAAATCAAGTGTTTCAAAAATTAGGTGTGTGAATTAATGTCAGAGTCTTCAGTTCTATCCCATTGGTCCACATGTTGGTTTTTTGTGCCAATACCAAGCGGTTTTTATTACTATAGATCTATAGTAGAGCTTGAGGTCAAGGGAGGTGATGCCTACATAGATGGCTTTATTGTACAGGATTGTTTTAGCTATCCTGGGTTTTTTTGTTTTTCCATATGAAGTTGAGTATTGTTCTTTCCAGGTCTGTGAAGAATTGTGTTGGGATTTTTATGAGGATTGCATTGAATCTGTAGATTACTTTTGGTAAGATTGCCATTTTTAGTATATTAATCCTACCTATGCATGAGCATGGCAGATCTTTCCATTTGATGATATCTTCTTCAATTTCTTTCTTCAGAGACTTAAAGTTCTTGTCATACAGCTCTTTCACTTGCTTAGTTAGCATTACCCTAAGGTATTTTATATTATTTGTGGCTATTGTAAAGGGTGATGTTTGTCTGATTTCTTTCTCAGCCCATTTATCATTTGTATTTGGAGGACTATTGATTTCTTTTAGTTAATCTTATATCCTTTCACATTACTGAAGGTGTTTGTCAGCTGTAGGAGTTCCTTGGTAGAATTTTTGGGTTAACTTATGGAGTCCAGCTGAAGAGAGAGAAGAGGGATTCTATGAGCAAGGGGCATCAAGATCATCATGGGAAAACATACAAAGACAACTGAACCAAACTAATGGGAACTCATGAACTCTTGACCAATAGCTGTGGAGCCTCCATGGGACTGGACTAGGACTGCATAGATGAGACAGTTTATAGCTTGACCTGCTTAAGAGGCCCCTGGCAGTGTGATCAGGATCCATCCCTGCTGTGTGAGTGGTGTTTTGGAGTCCAGTGCCTATGGTGGGACACCTTACAACAGCCTTGGGTCAGTGCAGAGGCTTGGACTTGCCTCAACTGAATGTACCAGGCTCTGCTGACTCCCCATGGGAGTCTTGACTTGGATGAGATGGGAATGGGGTGTGGTGGAATGGTATGAAAGGCTGGGAGGTGGGAGGAGGGAGGAGAGGGTCACCTATGTTTGGTATGTAAAATGAACAGAAAATTTCTTAATTAAAAAATAAAAACAGAACTACTCATGAACAAGTCTAAGCTATTGACTGAGCTTTCATAATAAATAATAAGTCCCTGTTTCATGATTTGAGAGCTGGCAGGCAGGACAAATAAAGACTGCCTTGTGGGAGGCCTGCTCCCACCTTTTCAAGGTTTCTTATGAGGAGGAGAAAGGGATAAGAAAATACTAGATAGAAAGATATCAAAGAGGAGAAAGACAGAAACACAGAATAGCTTTGGGAGGTCCTGGGTCAATACACAATGGCCTTTTCTGTTTGTTCAAAAGGGCTTTTTATAACAATGCTAAGGGGCAGGCAAAAGACTTCTTCCTTGCTAGATCAAAGCACACTGCACAGCCAAGTGTAGACCCTTCCAAACACCTAGTGACCACTCCTGTGGTCAAATCATCCCCTTATGCAGACCTGCTGGGTAAAGCAAGGTCAGATTATTGGACCCTGATTAAGTTCTCCCTAGGAAACCCCAGTGGATCTCTACATTCCCTATAGTGGTACTTGGTCTAAAAATCAGTTATTTTTCTTTACCCAACCTTACATAGTGTCACAATGTCATTTCTGCTGCAGTTATGTTTACCTATTACTATCAGTTCTCCTTTATGTCTCAGTAGAATGAACAGTATCAAAACAAGAGTGTACAATGATTGAATACTACTTAAACTTGAGATAAAGCTTGACAAGATTACAATTTGTCCTACTCTTTTATATTCTAGAAGTATAAAAATCAAATTGTTCATCTGAGAGCCTAGAACTAGAGAAAATTTTTATATTAAAATTAACTGACTCACCAGCCACTGCTATTACAAGTGAAAATTGAATATAATAGTTTAAAAAGCATAATAATTGAAAAAGTATGCACATTTGCTTAGTGAAACTACTTAACAAGTAAAGACTTTGAGGAGAAATTCATTTACTCCAAAGAAATTGACAACCAATTAGGGTGTACCTGATTTTTTTTTTCAATTATTTTCCTACACACCCAGATTTTAAGAGCTCTGAGTGAAGCAGACCAAATTATTTTCTTCAATACCTTAAATAAAAAATATGTAAACAAATGGCAAGCAGGTCTACATGTGAGTGAGAACGTATTCATCGTAATGAGAATGTAGCACTTAGCATGTACTCAGAGCTGCTTCCAACATTTCATTTGTGAAAAAGACATGGTCCTTTATTCATTAAGTCAAAACATTATATTTATTCAGCTAATGGAGAACCAGAAATGAATGAAGTTTAAATAATTTGCCCATGGATAGCCAGGTAATATATACCACATCCTGAAATGAATACAAACACTGCTTTGCCAACCTGTGTGTGATGAACTAGATCTCACAGTCTCCTAAACTGAAAATCTGTGAAATACTGGTAGATTTAATGTGGTGATATTTTAATGTGCTGAAATGTGATTTTATTTGTATGTTAATAAAGTTTTCCTGGAGATCAGAGGTCACATAACAAGGTCACATAGCAAGCCATAAACAGAATTTAGGTGGTGGTAGCACACGCCCTTAATCCGATCACATTGGCAGGCAGAGTCTCTGTGTGGTCAAGGACACAGACAAGTGTGGTGACATGAGCCTTTAATCCCAGTACCAAACATAGAGACCCAGAGATCTGTACAGACAGGCAGTGATGAGGAAGTGATGTGGCTGGGCTTAGAGCCAATGAGAAGGCAGGACAGGAAGGCAGTAAAAACACAGGATAGACAGGAAGAAGCTCTCTTTGTGGAAGCTACTGCATGGTGGTAAGTTAATGCTAGTTGTGACTATTCATTATTTCTCTGATCTCTTTAGCTATTACCCCTGTATTTGGCTTTGTGTTTCTAATTTAATAAGACTATTTAGAAATTCGTCTACAATTTAAGGGTCTGTTTATAGTGATGCACACTGATTCCTATCAATATGTCTTTCTAACTATATATCCATAAGTAGATTGACAGGTGAAAGTGACAGTTGTTAAAGTGTGGCTCAGAGTCCACCTATTTCATAGTCCCCTGAAGAATTCAGGTTCTTAAATATCATTAGACATTCACCTAAGGAAAATATATAAAAATAAGTTCCCCCCCACACACACACATATGAGATCACCATGTCTAGGCATTACTCTATGCATACTCTTTTTATCCCCACCAATAATATTAACAGATATATTCTGTATACTTAAAAGATTTACTTGTTTATATATGTGCATGAACAATTTGCTTGCATATATGAATGCATACTGCGTGTCACTTGTGCCCATGGAGTCCAGAAGAGAACATCAAATCTCCAGGGAATAGAGAAGCAAATAGTTATGGGATACAGTGTTGGAACCAAACCTGATTCTTAAAAATAAGAGCAAGTGATCTTAACTGATATACAGAGCTGATATGTCATGTCTCAGCCCTGTATACATTGTGATTAGGTGAAGCACATGGAAGAACTGTGATCATCAACACAGCATTCCATTTCTCATGAGACCTGGTAATGAACATGATGGCCATGGACACACTTTGTATTGTGTTTACTAAAATCAACTATAATTATAAATTAAAATATGTAGTTTTTCTATGAAGTTTTCCTATGTCCTGCCTATTCCCACAGCCACTTGGTCCCAAGTAAATACACAGAGTCTTATATTACTTAAAAACTGTATGGCCTATAGGTCAGGCTTCTTGCTTGCTAGCTCTTATAACTTAACTCAGCCCATTTCTATTCATCTATATGCTGCCACATGGCCATGGTGTTACCAGTCTGCTGGCATCTCATTGCTCCTTTGGCAGTAGGCTGGTATCTCATTGACTCTATCCTTCTTCTTCCTGCCTTCAGTTTGAATCTACCACCTAAACTTATCCTGCATGGCCATAGGCCAATGCAGCTATATTTATCAATCAATCAGAGAAACACGTATTCATAGTTTACAGAAAGACACCCCACAGCACTTTCATTTTCTGTCTAATCAAAAAGGAAGGTTGAGAGGAAAGAGATGGCTCAGCTTTAAGAGCACTGACTGATGTTCCAGAGGAACTGGGTTCAATTCCCATGCAGTGTTCGATCACACCAGGAAGCAGGCAGCAGGGAGAAGAGGCTAGTGACCCTTCTCCTCTTCCTTTTAAGATGTCACATACAACGTCAAGAAGAGCCACCTCCCTTGGGCCCTATAGCCCAAGGTCATGGGTGGAGCAAATACCACTACAAAAATATGATTAAGTAGATATTCAGGTAAACTTTGAATGATGTTTAATACCTCCTGTTGGGGTAAATGCAGAGAAAATTCTACTAACAAAAAATATAACAGTTTGATTTGTCCTATATAGGAAACTAGAAACAATTCTGATATTTTTATCTCAATTTAAGCAACAGTCAGATGTACTTGGAAAACATTAATGTAATCAATTTCAATCTGAAATCATATTTTTTTTGCCTTAAATGTGTATTTGTGGATAAGTTTACAAAAGTTCATTTGTGCATTCATTCAAAAATATGAATAAAATACTTAACTCTTCCAAAACACTAGAATCTTCTAGACATGCACCAAAGCACTAGGGACTGCTTTTTAACATGACAGGTAAGTCTTAAAAGTAACTTTTTTTGAGCTATATTTATATATTTTGTATGTAAGCAAAAGAGTTGTGGGATATTTGTACACTGTGTAAGATGTGTTGTTGTGTTTTGTGAAACAAAAAGCTGAATGGCCAATAGCTAGGCAGGAGAGAATTGGTGAGACTTCCAAGCAGAGAGAGGAATTCAGAGGGATAAATTTAGGAGTGTGGGAAACAACAACTGGGATATACAGGACTGAGGAAAGCTAACCGAGCCATGTGATAGAATGTAGCTTAATAGAAACAAGTTAATTAAGTTATAAGAGCTAGTTTTTAAAAGCCTAAACTAAGGCCATGCCTTCATAATTGATAATAAGTCACCATGTCATTATTTGTGGGCTTGTGGCCTGACAAGAAGATACAACTACAGTTATCCTTATAAACCATAAAATACCGTAGTGTCTAAATTAATGCATAGGTTATAAATATTCACTGTAGGAATCTCTCTGTCAATTTCAATAGAAGTGGCTTATCTCTTAAAGTTATTATTTCACTAATGCAATTATATTTGCACAGTGCTATTTCTCCTGTAATATCTATAAGTCATATTTTCCAGGGACACTTAACTTCTTTTTGAAATGAAACGTAATCTCAAGTGAAATATCAGGGAAGAATCATAGAAGTGTCATAGCATGAGACAAGAAAGTCAGAGAACCTTCATTTCAAATAAACTCATGAAGCACTCATTGATGCTTCATGAAGCTTCCTTTCTGACCACATTTGTCTTACTGTTGTGAAGTGGAAACAAGCAGTAGACACTACAATGATCTTAGGTTCTAGAGCAACTTCACTCAGAAGTTCTGTATCAATCACCTAAAGTCACATCTAGATTTTATATGAAAAATATATAAGTACTATCTTCATAAAAAACAAATCTTCCATAAGATATTCCACAGTGCATTTAAATAAATACAAGGAAAAGATATACTATTTACATGAGTTTACTAAATTTATTTCACAGTGTTATTTATGTCATATTTACCACCACTCTTCACCTTAACTCCTTTCACGTGCACCCTCACACCCTACATTGCTAACTTTATACACTTTTAAACATTATTTATTATTATTATTATTATTATTATTATTAACCATAATTCAATTGGTGTTGCATGGATATGGCTGACATGCTCTGGATCATGGTCAGCCTTCCAGGGAAGACACCAATAAAGATAACTGACTCCTGCTCCCCTCATATCTAGGAATTGTCAATAGCCCCATCTAATTTTGAAGGCTGAGTCTATCCTCTATGCTGAATGTTGACTGTCTTGACCTTTGCAGGCAATCAGGTTCTGGACTTCATGATTGCTGGCTGTGAGATGTCTTTCTGTATGCTGTGAATATGTATGGTTCTCATTGGATAATAAATAAATTTGTTTTTGCCTATGGCAAGAAAGCTTACAGCCAAGTGAGAAAGCCAAGCAGAGTTACAGAGAGAAGAAGAGTGGAGTTAGAAGAGACATGAGTCCACCGCCAAAAGAGCAAAAAGATGCCAGCAGACCGGTAACTCCACAACCACATAGTAACATACAGATTAATAGAAATGGGTTAATTTAAGATAAAAGAGTTAGCTAGCCAAAAGCTGAAGCCATAGGCCATACAGTTTGTAATTAATATAAGCCCCTGAATAATTATTTTATAAGTAGCTGTGGGGCCATGGGTAGAAGAGATTTGTCTGGACCTGGGGTACAGGAAGAACTGGAGAAACTTCCATCAACAGAGTACTGTGGTCCAGCAATGTCTAGAAACACTGTTTTATCCCTGTAGTCTAAGAGTTTCTAATCACGGATGGATTTAGTCTTAGCAAACCTGATTGAAAATGTTGAAAGTGAGTATGAGGTTGTGTTAGAGCTATTTGTGTTTAAAACCATAAATGAATGTACATAGACATACACCACTTACACGTAATAATATAGTCATTAACTCTTTCAGTCAGTTCTGGGGCACACAGATGACACAAAAGACTTCAGTGATATTTTAAAACACAAAAGACACACATTCTGATCAAATAAGTAGAATCTATTCTTCAAAAACTAGAAATGTTGCATAATTAAAAATATGTAAGTACTTAGTGTATTTAATGTGTCTCTCTCTCTGTGTGTATAATGTTGTGCTAGTCACTATACATACATGGACTCATTTATTTTATATCATTCTTCATATTCATTTTGTACATGACCAAACCAAAGCCAGGAACAGAATGATTTCTGCAACTAATAAAGAGTTAGTTACAGATGTAAGTAGAAGACATAGTTTCCTCAGAAGATGCATTTTGAAGGAATGCACGTACAAAAGCCTACTACATAAATTATTGAAAAAGGAAATTAGCATTTTTCACATTAAATTACTTGATTAATTATTTTAATTAATATCAAATTATCAGACTTTACATATATCATCAGGATATGAGAGTCTGATGTTACATATATATTATAGATTTGTATAATGATGGAAAATCATGCCAAAGAACTCTCAACTCTTTCTTCTCTTCTTATTAGTTATCCAAAAATGTAGGATGAGGAAAAATGATCATGACAGATCACAAACAGGATTTAAAAAAAAAAAAGCAAAATTCTCTGCAGACATCTTTTTTACAGGATCATAGCTAAAATGCCTATAACTAAAACAGATACAACAATTTCAAGAAAACCGATTTGAAGACAAATTATCACAATGGACTTTTTTTTTAAAGCAATTCGTCTCCAAAGAGTCACTGGCCAATTCATCATAGGAATTTGTGAAATGCGAACCATCAAGAATCAGCTACTCGTGTATTACTATGATCGTATTGATTAGATTGTCTGCCCTAATAATACTTTCTGACAATAAAAAGAAGCTTTTCATATATCATAGACATTTCATATAGATTAAAATCATCATTGCTATTAAGCTCTTCAACATCATTATGCAAATTATCTTCCAAATATATTAATAGTTCACACAGCCAGGGGCAATGAAAGATAAAAATGTTTTATTTTAAGGAGAAAACACAATACATGCATATTTATTTTTTCTAAATAGATAAAAGTAAATTGTGAATGCTATTCATTTTTTATAACTGTTTAGAATAACTTTAGTAGCTTCACATTTTCCTGGGCAATTCTGTTGACACTAATGCAAACTGAAACCATGCACAAGTCACAACTAATTATTTAAGTAAAACTAAGTTTGTAGAAGCAGACAAGTTATTCTTTTGTTTCCTCTCACAAACTGTCTGTGACTTTTAATATAAAATACATGGTAAATCTTTCATATTTTTCATCTGAAATGACCAGATGTTCTGACAAATGTTTCACTCTTTTTAGGAATTGAAATGTGCTTTTCTCAATTTGAAATGTCAGTGTGATATTAGTCCCATCTGATATTAACTGGGGACTATTTCTTAAAATTAACTCACAATGTTTAAATAACTATTGAGAGTATGCATTATTTCCTCAAGTGCTACTGAAATGTAAAATGATCTCTCTATAGAAGTACCCATGCACTTAGTTTTCTGTCTTTTAAAATATTCTCCATTGATTTCTTCACCATATAAGATAAGTTTATTCATACATAAATCAATGTGTGTATTTATATTGTGATGCATCACCTTGTTTATACTTTTCTTCAAGGTAGAGACAATAAAGTCACTATTTCTTCATGAGACTCCATTGTAGAGATTTTTCATCTTCTCTTGTTAGTAAGGCCTAATAAAAGTTTCTACTATGTTTTGCAATTGAATTTGTTCTTCCTTGGGATTGGGGAACTTTTAATCCCTTATTCAATCTTTTCATTCATTAGAAATAAATATATTATTCAATTTAAAAAATAAATTGGACTTCATGTGGGAGCTCTAAGATAATGAAATATTAGAAATACTAAATAATTTCCCACAAGGTTTTTTGAGGGATTGTAGAAGAAACATATTCATTGTTGAATGCCTTTAGATAGCAAGCAAGTCTTTCTATACAATCTTGTTTAGGTAAAATCAAATCATTTTTTATTTTTTTCATGTAATTATTGCCTATGGTATAAGATAGGATCTGAGCAAGTTTTTTATCTGCACTTATCTAAAAATTCTCCCTTAAGTTCAATAAACAATAAACTGTATTTGGTTTTAAAGTATGCCGGAACATTCCTCACATTGTCACATATTCCTCCTATTAATCACAGTTTAAGTTTACAGATAGAAATTGGCATTATCAGAGAGTTAAGGACATATATACAGCCACGTCCATACTCCAAGATCTTCATTCTTGACTGCATAGTCAGTCTGTTTCTGCTTAGAGTGATAAGATGGGCCACAACTAGAGAAATAGTTATCTTGTGGTAGAAAAAAAATAAAACACTAAATAACTTCTATCCTGATTTATCAGTTAGTAAAATCTCACAAAGAACTAACCTCAACAGAATTCCCACATCTGATCTGTCATAGTGGTCCTGTAGGCACATTTCCACCACCTATTTAAAAGTAAGATGAGACCACCATGGTTGGTTTCAAGCCATTACACTGCCTGAGTACTTCAGAAGGATTTTGAGGCTGAAAAAATGTCAGAGCTGAACCAGCAAGACAGGTGGAAATGCTATGATAGATATCAGTAGTTTTTCTAAATAAATTCACACTTTTCATTACATGAACATGTGAAAATGTAAGCCACATGAGGGTGAAACAAAGAGCAGAGTACACCAAGATGACTGTTAAGGAAGAATGTATACACTGTCTTCCCACGACATTAAACAAATGTAGTTTGCATTAGGTTATACTCCAGGGCACAATCAATTCGCTATCTGATTCACTTTTGTACCATAGAAGAAATAATTTGCCATTAACTCCCTGGAGCTCTGAAGGAGTTAATTTTCATCACATGGATGAGCACTTTATTCCCAGAGAGAATCTCTTTCTGCTTGAGCATAGGAAGAAACTCAATTCAAGAAAATATTAAACCATTTGGAAAGAACATTGGACCGAATTAAACACTCTCTGTGCTCACCCATGTGATAAAATTAGCTCATTGTGTTCTCTTAGTCTGTTTGCCAAAAGCACAAGGAACAAGAATGTGTACTACTAATTTAATTGCATAACTAACCAATAATATTTGTTAAGTACCTTCTGTTTACAAAGAACTACCCATGGAAAGGATACAGTCATAATAAAATCAGACTATGTTTCATGCAGAGACAGTGAGGTATCTGACTATTAAGTTTTGATATTTTACTTTGTTTGAAAAATTAAAAACAACAAAACCTTCAGTGTAGTAACTTCATTGCATATCTGGCAGACAGGGCACACAATAAATACCAAATAACTACTTTGTAACCCACCTACTGTAAGCTTTACTCACTAAAACTTTAAAGGTATTTTGACACTTTAGCATACTGGCTTGCTTTATTCCAGTAGAGTCTTTTGAAGGCTCAATATCATGCAATCCTTTAAGTACTTTATAATTCCAATTTGTATCTCAAGTATAATACATTTGCCAAAATAACATAATATAATATACTTGTCATTTAACATTTAAATGATGAGAATGTGGTACATTTCATTTCAACTTTGTGCGTATGTGTAGGTATATGTATATGTTCATGGTTACATGGATCTCTGCTTCCTGTTCCTGCATGTACATGTGAAACACACGCACGCACGCACGCACGCACGCACGCACGCACGCATGCACGCACACACGCATGCACACATGCACGCACGCACACATATTGATTCAGAGCTTTCCAAGCCACCTAAGTTGGCTGACCATTGAGTCTCAAGGATCCTTTTCTCTCTGCCCTAACATTGAGATTGCAAGTCCACACCACTAGGACTCTGACTCTTGTGTGAATGTGTCAGGGTGGGAAGGGTGTACTGGAGATTGTCTTTTGTTCCCCATAGTTTTAAGGCAAGCATTTTACCAACTAAACCACTTCTACAACAGTTCATTTCTACTTCTTAAGGAAGAAATAATATAAGGTACAAGGTTGTCACAAGGTTAGTATAGCAAAATATGCATATACTAATATTATTTTCTTAATAAACACATCTGAGACTTTATTGTAGAATATTCAGTATTTTAATGATAATACTACTGATTTCACTTAAAATTTTATAAAAGATAGTCAAGTATTATTTTCATATACATATAGACAAAATATAATTTTCTTTGGTCAAGTCAGCCATCGAAGATGCAACAGTATTTAGGGAGGAAGAGGTGGCAAATTCAGTCTTAATGCACATATTTGTTTGTTTTGGTTTAAATCATCATGGCAAATCTTGTTAATATAACGTTTCCCACGGATGTGTGATTGGGAAGCACTCCATTCCTTGCCATCGCCTGATGCCATTAGATAGTCCGTGAGTTGACAGCAGACCCATTTGCATTCTAAAGAGTGAAGCAGAGAATTTATGGAGATTGAAATGTGAGCTACATTGAGAACATAATTCCAAGCAGATGATTTCAGTTAATTAAAACAAGCAGTACAGGTTCCATATAAATGGGTGCTGGTAATTTCCAGAATATATGACCACATCTACTGAACTATACATTTTATCACAGTCTAATCAACTATGATAAAATTCTGTAATTACTCTCAAGGTTTACAGAACAACCTTTTTTTTCCCACCAGACTGATATTCTTCCTGTCTACTCTGACACAGTGGAAGAGGACCCCATTCTATTTACTTATGTCCTCACTTCCCCATATCAGCCAACCAAGAAAGAATGGCACTGTCTCAATTGACTTGAAATATTTAGTAAAATGTGTTTGAAGTGAGTAGGAGTTGAGACAAATGAGAAGATGGGCTCTTGTTTCATTTCTAGACATGCAAAAAAAAAACAACATTAATTTTAACCCTCCATGGATATTGAGAGTACCACCAATCAATTTTCTGTATAGTGATCATTTTCTTATCTTCATAATTACCTTGCTTATTAGCTGAAAGATGAGACACTACAACAAAGATTGTTTCACAGGTTGTGCCATCTACTCTACAATGAACAAGTTCTTCCAGGCTAAATCAGTTTACTTCACCTTTGATTTAAAAATCTTGTGAGAATGACAGAGAATTATATGTGTGTGTGTGTGTGTGTGTGTGTGTGTGTGTGTGTGTATGTGTGTGTATACATATATATATATATATATATGAAATAAACCATAATAGTACAAATAAAATGCTACCAGTTGCATGTATTCTCACCCATCTAACCCTTATAGAATAAGATCAAAGAGTATCACCATTGATATTTAGCTTTGGTCATAGTAAAATTGTTGTTACCATTTAATATCCAAGATCTAACAAATATTGAATTCACAATAGAGTACCCAAGACCTCAGTGGTTGGTTAATGCATGCAATAGCAATGAAGACAATAGGAAACACTCACATTTGGAAGGTTTATGGTTTCTCATTTTAGAATCTTTCTTTCTTAATTTTTTTTTTGAGAAGATGAGATGCTGTTTCTTGAAAGGTTACTCTTCTACCCTAGTCTATATACAGCACAGCAGTCAAAAAGGTATGAGTCAGTCATCAAAACTCAATCCCACACATTATTGGAACATATGTAGTACCCTATGTCTTTATTTTCCAAAATCTAACAAGAAAGCACTTGTGTTAAAGTTTGAAAGGATACTGTGTTTATAAGAGCAGCTAACAATATATTAAATAATATAATTGTCCATTATCAAGTTCAGTAATATATTATAGCATATATAAAATCTAGTAAGATTCTATAATCAATGCTATAATGCTTAATACAAATAATAAATAGTACATTTTAAATTATGCTACAAAGCAAGGAAATGGCTGTTTATATTCTTAATATGAGCTTATTTAATTTTCCATAACTTAAAATTTAGTATTAAGTAGTCATCCTACACATTACTTTTTCTTTATATTCTTCTTTGCTCAGTACTGGAGACTGGGCCTTGTACATACTAGGCAAGCACTCCACTACTGAACCATAATCTCAGCTATAACTTCATCTGTAAAAGTACAGAAACTGAACCATAAAGAGTGTCCTAGTGTGGTTTCTACTGCTCTGATAAAATGCTGGCCAAAGCCAATGTGGAGAGGAAGAATTTTTCTTGCCCTTAGAAGTTATAACCCATCCTCTAGGGAAGTCAATGTAGAAACTCAAAGTACGGGTTTGAAATAAAATCAAATGGAGGAGCACTGCTCACTGGCTTGCTCAGTATGGCTTACTAAAGTACTTTTCCTATACATCCCAGCCCCAACTACCTAGGACTGATACCATCAACAGAGAGACTGCCCACCCCACATCATTTAGCAATTAAGAAAATTCCCCTCTCACATGTCCACTAACCAATGTGATAGAGGTAAGTCTTCTTTGGTGTTTACTCTTCCCACATGACCCTAGGTTTTTTTTCTGTTTGTTTTTTTTTTTTTTTTTGTTAACATTGACAAAATGTAAGTAGCACATTTGACCCCATGTCAACTTGACATTCATACATGTCATTATTAAACCCTTGCCATTCCCTTTTGCCCCTAAGATTCATGTAACATCATGATATAAAAAATAAACCAAACTTAAAAGACTCTGGGAACCTTGAAAATGTTCAACACTTTAAAAGTCAAATTCTTTTTAAAAAAATACAGTCTCTTAACTGTGTGTGCCTATAAAATCTGAAATAAAAATGGACTTTTCTTATTCCAAGAGGCAAGAGCACAATTACCAATTAGATCAAAACAAAACAAAACTTCAACTGTGTAAACAACCCAGTTTATGACATCCTGGACTCATTCATGAGCCTCTTGACTCTAAAGTATTTGGGGAGCTCCACTTCTTTGGTTCTGTTTTTTGCTGCACACGTTGTTTTTCTCAAGTAGGTTCCACTTCTCAGCTGAATCTGTTATTGTCGATCCTGGCCTCTCCAATATCCTGGTGCCTCCACTGCAACTGAGGCTGCGTCTTCACCCATGGCCTCTGGCTTCTCTTCAGGGACTCTGAACCAGGCAAATGCTTCCAATCCTCAGCTTCTCTCCATGACTCCTTCATGCTTTTAATACCATGTGGGGGCAGTCTTACATATTATCTTCCAATTTCTGTTGCCAACTTCCTGTGAAGTTCCGGCCACCCGCTGGACCACAGCTGACCTTGAGGAAACACTTCCAAGAAGATTTTTATGCAGTCATACTAGTCTTTTTTTAATCACAGCTGATTTTTCATCTCTAGCTAGCCATCTTTTATTGAACCAGCAAAACAAAGTTTTCACCTCCACAGAGCATTAATTCAAATATATCACATGAACGGTCCTGATGGAGTCTTTAAGAGACTCTCAAATTTCCCTCTGGAACTTCAGGAGCCATGCCGCCATCATCTGCATTTCTTTCAGCACCCTTTTCTTCCTGTAGAGAAGCTCATTAAACTCAGCACTGATGGCTTTTCCAGTTTAAAGTTTCAAAAGCTACCACGATCACCACAAAACAAAGTGTGAGGTCTGTCACAACACTACTCATGGCAACAATTTTTGTCCTGGCTTGCTTTTTGTTCCTGCAATAAACACCAAGACCAAAAGGAGCTCTGAGAAGAAGAGGTTCATTTTACTTTATATTTCCAGGAATTTGATTCATCACTGAAGAATGTCAGTGCAGAAACCTAAGACAGAAATCCAGAGGTATAACCTGAAGAAAATATCTTAGAGAAAAATTGATTACTGGCATGTTTCCTCTGGGTCACACAACTACTTTTGTTAATCAGCTCAGGCTCACCTGTCTAAAAATCGCACAGCCCATAGTCAGCTGTACCCTCCCCTATCAATTGGCAATTAATATAATGCCACACAGACATGTCCACTGGCCAGTCTGAGGGAAGCAGTTCTTCAGTTGACATTTACTCTTCCCAGTGACTGTGGTTTGTGTCAATTCATCAAAATAACTTATTAGTATAGGAAAGTTTTACAACACAGAAAGGCTATACCTGTCCCATTGCCAGTGTTTCCACCCTAAGCCCTATCCACTCAAGGCTGACAATTCAATTCAGTTACAATTAGCAGTTATGAGTTCCATTATCAGGAAATGGTTGTAGGTATATTGTGAAGTCTGTTCTCCAATCCAGTGTTCAAAGCAATGACAGGATCTCACCTATCATTCTTTCACTTTTGGCCTTGAAAGAAAACATTTCATTGGCTGATTATCTCTGTCTATAGTGAAAGTGACCATGGCAGGCACAGAATTGGAAAATGCTGATGAAGCAAGATTAATATTAGTAACTTTATTAATATCAGTAATTTTGTTCCACAGAGAGCCAGATATGGGTCTGATCATCCACTTGAATAAGTACACTACTCATGGCCACGGTTCCAGTTGTGTTCAGGCATACTTTTCTTGGTTTCTCTCAGTCTATCTAAATTTTCCTCATTACATAGGTTTATTTAAAAATTAAGGACCATTCCTAATGTTTCTATTTTAAGACTATAAAAGGTATGGTGTTTATAAATATTAATGATTGCTATGTTTTTATTAGTAAAGCTTGGAATTTTAATACAATGAAATCAGGAATGTTGGCTTGACTTTTTGCTGCAACACAATAAAATTTGTTAGGTGACTTCCTTCAGTATTGGCAATGTGAAAGAATAAGTAAGTTACTTAAGAAATGCATTTTGGTGAACTAGTTATAAATGTTAATTTACATGAAAAGCTTGTTCATGGATTTTTGGCTCTATGGATAATAGCTATAAATTTTATCAGGTTAAGTAATTCTAGAGACAAAATTTTAAAATGCTATAACAACGGGGGAAACATAGTTCTTAATTTATTTTATTTCTGATTATTAAATCATATAAACTAAATATTTAAAGCTGTGCTTGACATACACAAATTTTAAGTACTCTTCCATTCAATAACAATAATGATACTACTAAATATGATGAGATTTCTCATCGGGTGCCATTGATTAGTTAGTTGAGGTTAAGATTTATAAATTTAGTAGCAAGTCTCCCAGTCGCTTAATTTTATAACCCTGTAGAACTGGTCCCTGGGAAATTTAAATGAATTCTGCACTGCCCTTCCTTTAGGTATCTCTCAGAAAAAAACAGAAGTTCATGGACAGAATATTAGTCACAATTTCATGACATTCATAAAACATAACTCAGTTTAATCAAAAATGGATATATGACTCACAGACTGTGTTGTAGATGTAACCAACCATCTTATTCAATAAGTAACACAGAACCAATGCAAAGATGAAAGCCAAGAGGTCAGAACAATAGCTAACAGCTAAAAACCTTGCCCTTCACTGTCGCTGTACCTCTCCAAAAGAGACCTACTTCCTGTGTCTGTCATTTTTTATAGAGTTTCTGTTCACCTTCTCATTGGTTGTAAACCCAACCACATGACCTCCTAGTCACTGCCTGTCTATACAGACCTCCAGGTCTCTTATGGTTGCTATTGAGATTAAAGGCATGTGTCTCCAAGGCTGGCTGTATCTCTGAACACACAGAGATCTACATAGCTCTGCCTACCAAGTGCTGGGATTAAAGTCGTGGACCACCACCACCCAGCTTTCACTATGGCTTGCTAATAGCTCTGACCCCCAGGCAACTTTATTTATTAACATACAAATCACATTTCAGTACAGATAAAATATCACTATACTGTGTGATCATTTAGAAAACTGAGCTTTTAAAATATCAACAGGTAGAAAATTAACAGTATTGTATAAGGGGATGTGATTCCAAAATATCTAGTTTGAGGGTCCTAACCTATAATTTCATTAAAGTGTGATATTATTTACTATACTGAAGTTCATGGTCTGGAACTCAACAAGGTGCACTTGATTGAGTAATGAGATGTAAGCCTAAAGATCATCTTAAGAAGTGAGTGGAATCATAAATCTCATTTGGTAGATAAAAGTGAACAGAGTTTAATAACCAGATTCACAAAAATATTAAATTATTGTGGAAAATGTTTTCTCCACTGCACAGAAGAAAGAAAATAATATATGACAATCAGATAGAGTGAAGATGTAAGTATGAGATTTTATGATAAATAGAGTAAACATGATGTGAAATTAAAATAAAGACAAAAGAACTGATTTTTAAGTAGAGATAAGACATCATAACATTTGAAGTGATTAAATACTTCGAATTTTATGGTTATGGAAGATAGCCAGGCATATTTGGTAGAACAGCCTTGGAAGTAACATAAAAGAAAACATGTTTTCTTAAATCACTCCGTGAATGAAACATTAGCCTAGTTCCCAAACCAAACAAAATAAAATATCTGATAGACAAGTTTCTCAAATCTTCAACCATCACTTGCAAATTAAAACATGAATTATAAGAACAAAACTCATAACTAAGCAGAATATCTGCCAGAATTTTTAAATTTTTGAGCTTTTGTTTAAGCACAAATAAAACATGCATGTGATCCATCTACTCATTTCTTATACTGCACAGTCTGGTGCTGGGGTTGGTGACTCTGAGGGCCAGCAGTGCTTCTCTTTCTATGGTAGCTTTGAGGTTCCTGGAGAAAGCATCTTCAGCACAGAAAGATTTATTTCACATCAGCAGCACTTTCAGCTCCTTGACATATGGACCAGGAATTTCCAGAAGCCACTGAGCAGCATGTGCTTGGTTTTCTTTTTGCTCCATAACCCATGCCGGGTGTCAGGTCTGGGTCTTAGAATTTCTCCATACCCTGTTGAAGATACCTCTGGGTTCTGACAGTGACTTAATTTTGACGTATTGGTGTGACTGGTGCCACATAAACTTTTTGATGATTTGTTGACCATCTTGGGCTTCAACAGAGGCTTTAGGGCAGGCCCAATCCCTGAAAAAGATAGAAGGCAGGGTTGAGAATGAAGGGATTAGGCTATCATTATTTCAAAACTCCCTTTATACACACACACACACACACACACACACACACACACACACACACACACACACACACACACCACTGGAACATGCAACAGCATGAATCTAGTCACCAAAGTTATCCCCGTCACGTAAGTTAATTCAAAGCAGATCATATACTTTAATTTTAGACAAAAATGCTCTGGAAACTGCAAAGACAAACTAAAGGAAAATTTAAGCAAATGTAAGCATTGTAAATATCCTTTAGAATGAGTACAGAAGGTGTAATTCATGATGGAAAAAGTTGATATGCTGGACAAAACTTACAAATTTCCTTGCTTATAAAAGACAATAATAAGATTAAGAGGGAAGTTGAAAATATTTTTAAGACACAAATTGATAATGGACTGTTAACCAACACAAATAAATACATAAAACAAAACCTGCAGATAAATGCACCAAAACAAGGCCTGGTGGTTTATGCCTGTAATCATAACACTCAGAAAGCTAAGGCAAGCAGGTGATTGCGGCTCTTGAGGCCATTCTAATATACACTGGTGTATAGAAGAATTCATATAAAAAACATACACAACAAACACGGGAATGTCAAAAGTGCCAAAGTTCTAAGCAGGCTTATTGCAATATATATATATATATATATATATATATATATATATATATATATATATATATATATGCAGCTGGTAGATAAATACATGTAAAGATGTTCCATATAATATGTCATTGTAGAAATGTAAACTCAGTGACACTAAAATACCACCGCATGCTTTTCAGAGTGGCCCAAGTCCAAAACACTGACACCACATGGAAGTAAGGATGATAGCAACTGGAACCTTCAGATGTCTCTGATCGGAATGACAGGATGGTATAGCTAATTTAGAAAACTCTTTGGCAATTTCTTACAAAACTGGACATATTTTTATCATGGCATCAAACAATCACACTCTTCAGGATGTGTTAAAAATATTTGAAGCAACAGATGTTTATAGTAAATTTATCCATATTTATCCAAACTTCGAAGTTATTAAGGTGTTCTTTATTAGGTGAATGGATAAATAAACACTATATTCAGTAACAGTTACCAAACCATGAAAAAGATAGAGGAACTCAAATGAGACAGTAATTGAAAATTGATGCTGTGTGACTCTAACCTTCTGACCTTCTAGAAATGGAAAAGCATGGAAAGGTTTGTATCACTGTTTCCAAGGAAGGGTGAGAATTAATGAAGGGTACATGTTGGAGGACCCTGAAACTACATTTATACTATAATGTTAGAGTAATGTCATAGATTCTCAATGTGAAATCTGTGAGTATTTAGCCAAGAGTGCCTGTAATGTAAAATACAAACTGAGTTGTAAATATGTATCTATAGAATTAGTTAATTGTGACCAAAGAGCCAGGCCTGAGGGCTTCTCTGTTAATCAGAGAAGAGAGCATGTCTTAGACAAGAATTATCTATGTAACTTTTACCTTTTCTGTGTATCAGCTTAAAAGGAATGATTTACTTTAAAAACGTAATTTGAAATATTTAAATCGGAAATATGTTTTAGCCAAGACTTCTAAGTGAATACCCTACAGTTGAGAACTGTTTTCATTGCTATAGATGGATAATTTGAAGAAGTATTTATTTCATTTGAATAAGTTTTAATTACATTTAGTGTGTGTGTGTGTGTGTGTGTGTGTGTGTGTGTGTGTGTGTACGCGCAGGGAACACACAACCATGATGTGTCGAGATCAGAGGGTACATAGGTCAATTAGTTCTCTCATTCCATCATGTGAGTATAAATGATGATACTTGGGTCATCAGGCTTGACAAAAAGCACATTTTCCTCACCAAATGTCTTGCTTACTCCCCCATAGGCATTTATTCAGTGAAAATCTCTCTGGATGCTCACTGAGTCCCGACACTGAGAACAAAAGCCATGTATACTATATATGCCTTCACATTTGTGGTTATTAAACTCCTTCCATTCACCTTAAACAGGCATAAAATGCCAGGCTCTTAGAGTTTCTCCATGAATCTGTTTTTTTTAGGATAAAAAAGGTCTGCCTCATTTTTGAAGGTACTAAAAACTACCTTAAATTTTGTCATGAGACAGGTTGTTTCCCATTTTCTGAAACTGCTGTTAGCCATGTAACTGAGAAAGTAATAAAGCTCTCTTTGTCTCAAATTTTGCATCTTCAGTTGTGTTAGCAGCCTTTCACACACGTCTTGGCTAAGGTGTCAATCTTATATTGAACTCTGGGTTAGTTATTGTGCTTTTCTCATCCTGTTACCTTCACACTCGGCTCCAATTTACAAATCTCACCAGCGTAGGCAATTTCGCTATCTTTTCACAAGATGACAGTATTCTTGGTTCGATGATGAAGTGCGAAAATTTGCCACTAAAATAATAAATGTGATATATGATATTGGAGACTTTATCTTTAAAACCACTAACATAGATTTTTGAGTGTCTGAATGGTTTTTGAAGGAAATGAACAGTTTTGTGCCACTCCCCAAATTTTGAGCTACATTTAATTAAAGAAAATCAAAGAAGAGAACAGGAGTGGGTTAATCTCTAATTATTTTTACTAAGTACAACACACACATATGGACTGTGTGCTACACACACCATTTGCCTTTTTTAGCACATAGGAATAATGACAAAACTTGGAACAGATAAACATAGTGGATCATCTAATGAATGTAAAATAGACTTATAAATTACATACATATAATAGAATGGGTATTCATACATTACAAAAATATTACAATTAGGTAGTGATTGGATAAATTTTCTAAGTATTTTTATAACTGAATACAAATATAGAAAGTGTTCTAAAAGACTATAGAGAACTTATATGACCTGTGTTATGCAAGCTCTGAAATTATTAAAAACAAATACATAAGAAATTTCACGTATATTTTTTTTTTTCAAAATTCCCTGGAAACATTAAGAGATTTGAGGTGATGATCCAAAGACTACAAAATCTTAGTTTGCCAAAGTATGTTCAATCAATATATCAGTGTTTTCACTGTACCTAAAAGTTAGCAGTTTTATTAAAACACCCTTGTTAGAAAATGCCACAATGCTTTCCAATATTATCTATGGTAAATTAAAAATAAAATATTTACTAGAAAGTGGAAGTTGCTGAATGAACAGAGCAGCATCTTCACAATGTTTAGTCAACGAGTCAGTTTGTCTGCCTATAAGTTCAGATTAAGCCTGGAACAAACACTACATGGTTTAGAACATGTTTTACATGATAAAGATATAAAATTATTGCTAAGTCATAATATTTGCAAGTTTGGATTGAAGTTTTCTTTCTTTCTTTTTTTTTCTTTTTGAGACAAAGTAGAGGGAAGTAATAAGGTTGCAGTGAAGCTACCGTCCCATGAAAATATTTCTGGTGAATTTCCTGAAAATAAAAGGAATCTCAACATACGAGCCTCTAAAGCATTGGCTTTACTTCTTTTCGATGTTTTCCACCTAAGCCTGTGTCCATGTTCTTTCACTCAAGGGAAGCCTCATCAACTGGTTTATAAGATGTAGATTCCAGCCCTGCGCACCGACCCTCTGGATAGCTTTATTGTAGGAGGAACATGGTGCTGGCAGCTCTGTGCCGTGGGGACCTTATGCCTCCACAGGTAGACACACAGGCTAGTTGTTTACACAGACCAACATTTTCTATAGGGGCTTTACACATTGTGCTTAGACTTTTAGTCTGTTGAACTCTTTAATAACTCAAAATAACTAGGATAAGGTGTCACTGGAGAGTAGCGGGAAAAAAAGCAAGAAAACAGAGGAGAATAAGGGAAGAGACACCAAGGGACTGGAACTAAATGGGCAGAAATGAGGGGCAGGGATGGCGGGAAGGAAGAAGTATGATAAGGGAGCGGGTAGGTCTGACTATTCTTTGTCTTCATTAGCTCTGAAATAGGTTTTAGAATTACATGTTAATACAAATACTTAGCTTATGAATATGGCTTGTCTCTAACGAGAATGGAATCTGACTGAACTAAACCATTATCATGACAACTCTTCCTCATAAAAGGTATCTACAATTTGAAAAGGGGAAGTTTTTTTTTTGTTTTTGTTATTTTTCCTTTTCACCCGGTTCTCCATTGATGGAAAAGACTGAGATTGTACCTATGTACAGTGGGCATGGCCAAGGCACTGTGCAGGTGCTAAAGAGTGGGACACTCCAGAGAGATGAAGATGAAAGCCTGGGAAGCCTGAGCTACCCAGAGATAGCTTGTGTAAACACACCTACTTTTCCGAGTATATCAGCTATTTCTCCTAAATGTGCAAATTAAGTCTCTATATTTAGAAATGACAGCTCTTTCTTTGAAGGCTCTAAGTAAATCAGAAATTTCAAACATGCATCTCAGTTTTCCTCCCACACATGTACAAGTAGGACCCAAAGACAGCTTCAGTAACCATTCCTCATAGTTTTGTGGATACAAACAGAGTATAGTAAATGATTCTTAGAAACTAAGTTTCAGTTCAATTCTTATAGAAAAAAAAACCACCACCACAACAAAATTAATTTGATTTATAGAGAAATAGGATTCTGGTTGTTCATGTTTTGTTTATGTGTCTGTGTGAAATAGCAAGACATTATTTGTTTTTTAAAGTTGTCACAAAGCAAAAGGACAGAAGCTCAATCCACAAGAATCCGTTGTTTAGCCTCTAATATAATACCTTGACTTTCTTTTCTAAAAGGATTTTAATGGTCTCTTTTTTGTTATCCTGCTAAAAATGAAGACTGCACATTTAACTATCACATCTTTGTTTTGTTATTTTAAAAATTCTTCTCATATATTGCTAAACAGCATTCTATCTCTAAATTGCAGGGGTCTTTGCCCCAACTGGAAATGTCTAATAAGCAAAAGAGAGATCTAGCAATATGGAGCTCCCAGTGTGATGTCTCTTTGTTCATAAAGTGAAAGAGCAGAAACTGAATCTGTCTCACTCTCCATATTCCTAGATAAGTTGTCATCAGATTAGAGACAAAGTGAAAATACTTAGTTCATTTAATGAAATTAGACCTAATAGGAACTTTGTTTAATCATCTGAGAGCAGAGAGTGGGACAGAGATTGGGGCTGGGAACATGATGGATCTCAGGAAAGCACTTTAATTCGGTGTTAACCTGCTGACTCTCCTTTGCTTCCCGTGTGTATTAATGGCAGAGGGGAAATTTTATGTATCATTTAGATGGCTCCTTTATAACTCAAGTCTTTTTTACACAGAGTATAAAATGTATGCTTAGATTTTCCAGGAACACTTGAGGGAAATGCCTTGTAAATGGGTATATAAATTTGCTTAATTAATCAAACAAAAAGGAAAAGCTTTTAGAGAGCAAAATCATGATGGGAACTTAAAAAAAGGAAATTAAAAAGATAAAGCTTATTACTGCCTTCTAATTTCAATTTATGCTGTAAATAAGACAGGTCTAAAAGCAAAGGCTGTGAAAATATGCCTCTACAGCAGGTTCTCCGGTATAGTTGGCTTGAGCCCAAGAATTACCATTGGGCTCTGAGTCAATATTGTTCCTTGAATGCCCTTGGACTCTTGGATTTATTACTGGTTTAGATACATCTGAGACATTCTCTAGGTCCATAGCTGGTTTGTGATCTCTATCTAAATGCAAGGGTTGAATTCTGATGCACAAAGGTTTTCATGCTTGTATTGGAAAACATGCAATTTTATAAATGAAAGCAACTGACAAAAATCATAGTAATTTGGGGAGGGGGTTGTAAATGTCATTCACAAACATATGCTTCAGTGTTCTTAAGTCCTCAGTCTATGGCAAGTGCCATGATAACATACGGTTTGGAACATTTATAATGAAGTTTTGCCTTCATGTCTTCAACGTGTGGAGCTATGACTCCAGCAACCTGGACAGTCATAGACCTATAGACGAATGCGGAAAGGCTGGTGCTGGGACTGAAGGGTAGATTCCGGATCTGTATTTTCAGAGTCTGTTTGCAGAGCACTGCACTTGCCAATGCAGCTGTGCCAAGATAACAAGGACTCTATTCCGTTCCCCTGGGGGTATACAGTTTTATTTGTACTTGGCATGATATAGTGACCATAATGTTACAGCAGAAAACCTGCTGTCTTTTTATTGAATATGTTCACAGATGTACCTCTCTTTTCTTCTAATAGCCCATGTTAATTTCATGTAATTCAGAAGTAGCAAATGGGAAGCTATTGCAGCCATGAAAGTAAGGAGTTCTGTATGAATGGGGAGAAAGCATGAGCTCAAATATTTCCTGACTCGTAAACCTGCAGGTAAAATGTACCCATTACTCTTTTACAGATTGTCCCTGTTTAAGGAACTGCCCAGGCTGTTGGTTCAGGAAACTTTGTAAGATTTGATTACCATACAAACAAACATCTAACATATTAGAAGGAATGGTGTGGGTTACATCAAGTTCTCTTTATCGTAAATTAATTAAAAGTTGTAAAACTTAAAAAAAAATAATGAAAGCCAAAAATCCATTAACATTAAAACAGGTTTTAATGATTGTCAGTTTACTTTTAAATTATAATTTATGAGCTACTTTTGATTAGAAAGTCATCTTTTATTCTACAATGATGTGTTCCAGTCATTAACTGTATGCCATTGCAATTGTAATTCAAGTATTTGCTATAGCAATTATAGAAATAAAAATATCAGAGATAACCTGAATAACTCATGTTTATTGAGGATTATTACTATTCTCCAACTTGAGAACTTTCTAGGTATTTTGTATGTGTCAAATAGTCAACACACTACAACAGTTTTAATGAACCATGCGCATATACCCATTTTACATTTGCGGAAACTGAGACACAAAAATGTGTAGTAACTTGGCTGGAATTAAAGAGTAATCTTATGATACACCTAGCGTACAACCATAATAGTAAACATTCAGAGACTAAAATCTCAACTAACAATGTATTCATATGAACATATATAAATGCTGTGACAGAGGAGTAGTGCTGTAACCTGCCAATGTCAATGCTCAAATGCCAATCAACACTTAGAATGGCAGGTGAGTATCATGGAGTGGATTATCTGTGTAGAGTCTAACAATACTACCAGCCAAGTGTCAGTCCAGCTCTGTCATAATCAGCAACCCTGCTGAGTGAAATTGATAGGCTTCTTGGAAACATCGTCTCTTGAATTGGTGTATGATGAAACTGGAGTCTGTGTTTTCTCAGTCTCTTAGCCACATATTCTGTCAGCTTCTAAACTCTAGTATCTAGAGGGAACTTTCCACGCTGCTCTAGAGCGTGGCTCCATTAACTGATTAATCCTTGTCTTTACAATGGGTGAAAAAACACTGTGTTTTTAAATACTCATGCAATAGTACTAGAGGTATGGTCCACTATATTCCTATATTCAGTAATTCCTTCCACATCCAAAATGAAGAGATTTTACAGGACCAAAAGTTAATTAGGGTCAACATAATTTTCTTTCTATAAGATCTCATTTTCCACAGTTTTTTTAAATCCAAATTTCTATGGAGATGGCTAAATTATAAATAAAAAATTTCATAGAATTATTTCAACTATATTTCATGATAAGTTAATGCAATCAAGACAAAAAGTAAAATTTAAAATTTGAACTAAAGCCCCTGGTATCTTTCTTTTACTGAATGTGGTTAGAAGATTAATATGTTCTTTTTGTTGGCAATGCTCACTTCTAGAAATGATCCACTCACTTTCACATAATTGTGACATTCCGGCCATTACTTCAGTTTACATACCATATACCAAGCCACTTTGTTTACTTAGTACTAAGTTTCAAGGGGTATATATCCTGTTCTCTGTTGTCACCAAAGCAACCCGTCAATTCATCAACATTTCAGGGAACTGCCATGAGGTTGACAGGACAAATCCTAAGGAAACAGGCTTGCTCTCCACAATAAGGGAGTCAGAATGCTGTTTGTGGGGTGGGGGCTGGGGAACAGAAAGAGATGCAGTCTATGTCAAGTTATTGACTGGTTCATCTGATCGCTGGAGCCACGGGCAACATAGCGGGAGGTGAGAGAGGTACACTGCTCTCTTGAAGCAGGTGGTGGAACTCAAGAGGTTTGAGCAAAGAGGACAAAGAACCTTAACATACAAACAGATTACTATAAAATGCGCTGTTTTACACAATAACAGGAATAAGACCACCACATGCAGAGTCATGTTACATTTATCTATACAATGCTTATCCTTTGATTTTTTTTTAATGTTAACTTGTTAACTCTTATTTTTAATATCAAATTTTGAAAGTGAACATTTTGTATTCTAGAAATACTTAAATCCAGTAGCTAAGGATATCCATTGCCTGGTAAAATCAAATGTATTTGAATATATTTATTAAATGAAATCGCTGCCTTTATGGTGATGCTATATTGTGTTTCATTGAAACACGTGACATTTGAAACCAGAGTTGGAATCTTTGTCCTATTTTGTCTTTATTAATGGAAGATACAAACTTTCTTCAGCATTTATCTTTGATAAATAATGTGATATGATGAGATCAGTGATCAATACTGGCAGCATCCATTCTCACTGTATCAATGTAAATTCTTAGGAAATACCTTCCTTTTTTAAAAAAACAAAGAACATTTACTTTAAAAATCTTGGCCCCTATAAATAAGAATATTGTTACTAGTTAATTTGGAAAACATTTTTCAGAATTGGGATATTCATTTAAAATTCTTTGATTTCTGTTGGAATTATGTGTGCCAGAATCATCAAGTTTTAACCCTCTGGGCTGCAGGTCTGGAAAGGAGTGAAGTAATCTAATCTTGATAATCAAACATTCAAACATGGCTTCATAGTTAGATACTTTGTCAATAGGATCCAAATAGCTCATGTTTATTAGTGTGTAGCAGCTTCATTTTTAGTTAAAATTACCAAAAATTTAGTAGGGAAAAAACTGTTGACCATGTAGCAAACATTCCAAGAGCAACATGCCTAAGTTTATTGTGTTCTGTGATACATATCTTTTTTTTAAATTTTTAAAAATATTTTTATTTATTTATTTATTTAATTTTATAATTAATTTAATTTTACATATCAGCCACAGATTCTCCTGTCCTCCCTCCTCCCACCACCCCCTCCTCCAATTCACCTCCCACCCCCTAGACAAACTCCCCTAGTCAGCTCAGCTGTAGATTCAGTTGAACAGTCCCCTCCTCCCTTCACCTAGGCTGAGCAAAGTGTCCCAGCATAGGCCCTAGGTTCCAAAAAGCCAACTCATGCACTAAGGACAGGTCCTTGTCCTACTGCCTGGGGGCCTCCTACATAGTTCAAGCTAATCAACTGTCTCACATATCTTACCCATGACTATCTTTGAGAAAGACATTGTAGTGGCAAAAATCACAAAGAGAATGTGAAAGATTACAATATACAGACTACTTCTTGACTGTTCTTCTTTTGAATAGAGCCAAGACACTCTACTACATATGCCTGTAAGGTCTGTGAGTCAAGAAGTCTTTCCCAATTCCAACAATAGCACAGTCTTGAAAATTTGCCCTTCCCTGAACTCTATGTTTCTCAGATAACATTAACAGTAGTCAGAAATCACCTCTGCCAGACACTGTGTATAATGTTCCCTCTCTAGTATGCACAGAGAGTACAGCTCAATCTTCCCTATCAGACGACTGATCTCAGGAGGCTTGAACAGAAGATTTCCTACTAAAGATCTATAATGTTATTTTTCAATAATGGAAATTATTACTAACAAAATCTTAGTGCATATAAATAGCACTTGTCACCATCTCTTTCACATTCCTAAAATGACCTTGATACTGGTTGAGAGAAAGAGAAGACTCCAGAGTCAGGCACTTGTAGCTTTACACCCAATTCTATAATTTACTACATGGTTAACATCATTGAATCTTTGAAGATGGAGTTCTCTCCTGAATAAAATGAAATAAATAACCTCAGAAGAGCTTTCCAAAGATCAAATAAAATAGTGCCAAACACAAATCTTTTATCCTCAGAGCACTTTCAGTTAAAAAAAAAATGATGTGGAGGATGTAGAGATACTGGAATGGAGAACAGAAGGATAAATGTTGCCTTCCTAAGTCCCAGCATTATGTACCTAGGGGAAGGTAGTGCTAAAATGTATTTCCACAGGTCTGGGAGTGGCACAATGGAATGAAGTTATGCTACAAATAAAGATTGGAATGGGTGGTAGGAAAAAAAACTAGGGTGTCACTGAGTCTAAGTATCCAGGGAATGGAGGTGGGATGTAGGGAGAGTTCAGACCACAGAAATACTCTACACCAGGGACTCCCTTGGGCCACACTAGGCTGGGACTTGGGTAGGTAAGTTTTACTGTCTTTTTTTGTCATCCATTCTTATCTTTCCAGTTTTTCTCCAGCCTACAGAAGCCCCTTAGACAGGTCATGGGACTAGGCAAACAATACCATTTTTATTCTGTGAAAGAAACAAAGCAATAAAGTATCTCCTAATGAGATACTGCATGCCCATGTATCTTTGCTTCAGTGAACCCTTATCAGATAGGCTTCTTGACATGGAGGGGTACTAACACAGACACGCACAACTGGAAAATATGCAGAGAATAAATGACTTTGGAGCACTCAGTTCTGAATGGAAAAGCTTCATCAAACCTCTCCTCTCAAGGATCAGGGATCTATGCAGAAGAGGAGGTTGGGTAGGTGACGAGGTAGGAAGGATCTAAAAGGAGTTGAGGAAGGGTAAATGAAATAGAATATATTTTATGGGAAAATTAAATTATTTTCAACTTATAAAAAGATAAAAAGGGAGAGGAACCAGAAGGGATAGATGACTCCAATGAAACAGTGTCTTCCAGACAAAACAGGACTGATGCACATATAAACTCAAAGAGACTGTGGCAGCATGCTGAAGTTCTGCAAATGTTAAAGACAGACAGTGTGGTGATATTGTGTTCCCCAAAATATTGTACACCCTAATAAACTTATCTGGAGTCAGAGAACAGAATAGCCACTAGATATAGAGGCCAGAGAATGGTGGCACAGAAGCCTTTAATACTAGCATTCCAAAGGTAGAGGTCCACCTGGATCTCTGTAAGTTCAAGGCCACACTGGAAACAGCCAGGCGTGGTAACAAGAGCCTTTAATCCCAGGGAGTGATGGGAGAAAGCAGAAAGGTATATAAGGTGTGAGGACCAGGAACTAGGCTGGTTAAGCTTTTAGACTTTTGAGTAGCACAGTTCTGCTGAGAGTGATCCAGTCTGAGGAACAGAATCAGCTGAGGAAATGGCAAGGTGAGGTGGCTGTGGCTTGTTCTGCTTCTCTGATCTTCCAGCGTTCACCCCAATACCTGGCTTCAGGTTTGATTTTATTAATAAAAACTTTTGAGATACGTGCAACAAGGCAGGGTGCCAGAATTGAGATGGGGAAGTAGAATCAGCATCCTACCTTGAACCAAGAAAATATTTTTAATTGATACCTAAAGGTAAAGGGAAAATATTTCCCCAGAGTAGTTAGCCAACACAAAATGAAATTCATGAATTTTGTGGATATTTTGTCTCATCTCGACACTATCTTTTTTTTTGTTTATTGTTTTATAACTTTTGTGAGTTTTTTGAAAGAAGCCTGAGATAGAGACAGATAGATGATACACTGAGATGATAGATAGACAGACAGACAGACAGACAGACAGATAGATAGGATAAAGTTGGATAGGGAGGTGGAGACTATTTGGGAGGAGTTGGAGGAGAAGAAAGCATAATGCAAATATATGATATGAAAAAATTCAATATAAAAGTAAATGATATGGTACTAGAGAAATACTTGAGATATATGTAACAAAAATACTGCAGATACTTTTAAGATATTTAAACACAATTATTTTTTAATTATGTTTTCTTTATTCTTGAGAATTTCAAACATGTATACCATAAAATATGATAATATATGACCCCCATTTCCATCTTTCAGCTCATCCTATATCATCCTTACTTAGCACTTTTCCCATTTCTTGACTCCCCCCCCCTTACTTTTGATAACTTCCAAATCCAATTAGTAATATCCATATCTGGCCATTCAGTTGAGCATGGTAGACCTACTCAAGAGATCATCTCACAAAAAAAGAACATTTATTCTACTGGTAACTATTACCTGACAGTAGCTCTACAATAATTGATCGGGCCTGGGGAGTACCTTACCCATATATGCCAGAGTTCTGTCTGGCTTGACCTTGTTTGGGTCTTGAGCATGTAACCACAGTTGTTAGTTGATGAACACAATAGACATGTGATGTCCAGAAATGAGCAATTTTGTACACTCCTCCTTGGTCTCTGGATCTATCATTCTTTTTTCCTCCTCTTCAAAAATGTTGTCTGAGCCTTGGAGGAGTATGCTAATAAAGATGTTCCATTTAGAGCTGAGCTCTCAATCTCTTATTTTCAGTGCTTTGAACAAGTAAGTGTTAAATGACTGACTGCTGCCTACTGCAAAAGGAAGCTTCACTAGTCAAGATAGAGAGCAGTCCAAGACTATGGGTATAAACCTAATTATTAAGAAAACTTCCTCAATCAAGGACTTTTGACCAAAATTACATTATCAAATATGGAACAGTCTCCTGTGAGGCAGGCCTCAAATCCAATCAGATATAGGTTAGTTACTGCATAACATTCATAGTATTGTTTCACTAGTGAGCATATCTTGTTCGGCCTATTGATATTGTAGTTCATGGCTTCACAGCTGGGTAAATTCCTTGATGTATTTTCTCTCCCAGAATCTTATGAAAGTGAACTACAGGACAAAGTTTTCAATGTCAGAGTAATTTCTCTATGTTCTGCACACCAAGGCACACAAATATCTTTCTTAATCATGATGTTTAAAGTGGCTATTTTTTAGGTTGGATTCATCAAAATATATAGCAGATATACCATATTTTAATACATATGGAAGATATAAAATGGAACATAAAGCATTTTAAGTGTAGAGTAAAAATACTGGGTGATATTGCAGGGGGGGGAGCTTGAGCACATATATTCTGTTATTTTTTTTTTTAAGTTCTGTAGATAGTAAAAGCCCAAATCAGTTTCCATTGATATCTATTACACCCTAGATCCACATAGAAAATTTGTAATCATTAAAAAATTTAACTGGCATTCATTAGTATAAATAATTGTACAGTGTAAGCATATATATATATATATATATATATATATATATATATATATATAAAGAATGTAAATGCTTTATTGCTTAAACTATCAATGCTGTCTCAGATATTCTTTTGTGTTTTGGGAATCACGTTATGTCTCTGATTTTTCCTATTGATGCACTTAACTCATATCAGAAAAGGTCTCAAATGCTTTGACTTTTTCCTCATTTTTATTTAAATGTATTTCTTATAACAGAAAAAAAAACCTACAATTCAGACATGTTGAGATTGATTGAGATAAATGCAGTGAAATTGTCACAATGAATTTGTCTGGTGAAGATTACATAAGACAATGGACTTCATGGGCTCAGGGAAATCTCATGTGTGGAGAGCAGAAAGCAAGAGGATACAGTTCTTATCATATAGTAGGCATTCAATAAGTACTTGTTGAGTGAATGAATACATGAATTAGAATTAACTACTGAATGTGGAAAGCCTTGAATCAATGAGCCTTTGCCTTGCATACAGCCTGTTGGTTCACTGCCAAGGCTCCTTGACAAAGACCTTTCTATATAGAGGTGTCTGTTGAATCAGGTTTTCTTTTTCCATTATGTCTTCTTGCTATTCCTTCTTATTTAAAAACTAAGAGACACAGCATTTTCACTTATATTGAACCATCTTGTTTACCTGCCACCTATCAAGGACATGGAGTAAGTCTTAAGGCTGTAAAAATCAGTTGTTTTCTGAAAATAAGGACACAGTCCACTATTTTTCATCCTCTTATTGGATGTACAATATCCATGAGTTTTGTGTTTATTTGACTGGTAATTACAGATGACATAAATTTCATAAACTATTAGGGAAATAAGCACATGTATCAGAACATTTTTAGAGAAAGGAAACTTGCTTTCCTCAGATATCGCCACTAAAATTACATCTTCAACTCAGTGTCTGAGTGACATATTGGAAAGAAGGAACTTTATTCCAGGATTTCCTCCATCAGACTGGCTTGTGGGCATGCTTGTAGGACATTTTCTTAATAATTTATGTTAAAGAGCCCTGCCCACTGTGGACATCCCTAGGCAGATGAGCCTCAGCTCTAGAAGAAAAAGGTAAGCTCCCTTACCAATTGTCCAATGCAGAATCATCAGTCTTAAAGCCACATATACACCATCACCAAAAATTGACTCAGGATGTGTGTATGTATGGAGACATACATACAGTTTTATGTATGGAGTAATGTGAATCACAGGAAAAGAATCTACAAACTTGACATGAGAAACATGAGAGGGGCTTGAGGGAAAAAGAGAGGAGGAGTACTATAATTCTATTTCAATTAAAATATATTTTAATAAGAATTTACATAATTCATAACAAAAATAGATATAGACAAAAATGAGTTTAAGAGACAACAATAAAGGTCAAAGGGATAGTACTTGCTTAGCATGTACAAGTCCTTTGGTTCAATCTTCAGCATTAGAAGAAAAAATAAAAGGGGAAAGAAAGAAGCAAGAAGACAAGAGAGAAGGAAGGAAAGAAAGAAAGAAAGAAAGAAAGAGAAAGAAAGAAAGAAAGAAAGAGAAAGAAAAAAGAAAGGAAGGAAGGAAGGAAGAGAGAGAGGGAGAGAGATAGACAGATAGACAAACAGAAAGAAAGGTAAAAAAAAAAACAAGCTGAAATGAACTCTTTTGTCCACAAGTTGGTTTCCTTAGTGTTTTATTTGAGCAACAGAAACGCAAACTGGAACAACCACTGTCTACTTGTCAGTGTGTTACTGCAGAGTCAGTCAAGATAAAGTCTAGTATGATTATGTATAAGCCTCTACTTTTAATTTTATTTTTATTCCCTTTAGCAGTATGGATATTATATCAAGAAATTTTTTTTTTTTTTTTCAAGACAGGGTTTCTCTGTGTAGTTTTGGTACCTGTCTTGGATCTCACTCTGTAGATCAGGCTGGCCTTGAACTCACACAGATCTGCCTACCTCTGCCTCCTGAGTGCTGGGATTAAAGGTGTGCACCACCACCATGAGCAAGAGAATTTTTTTTTTTTTTTTTTTTTTTGGTTTTCAAGACAGAGTTTCACTGTGTAGGTTTGCACCTTTCCTGGAACTCACTCGGTAGCCCAGGCTGGCCTTGAACTCACAGAGATTCCCTGGCTCTGCCTCCAGAGTGCTGAGATTAAAGCCGTGTGCTACTACCGCCTGGCAAGAGAATATTTTTTAAAAAATAAAACAATCTCATCAAAAATCTAAGTCAGAGCATAATTATCTATTTATTTTTATTCTATTTTTGGTATTATAATATAATTATAACATTTCTCCTTCTCTTCATGTCCACCTTAGACACCCCTTTCTCTCTTTCAAATTCATAGTTTCTTTTTTATTAATTGCTCTTAATACACACACACACACACACACACACACACACACACACTTTCCTAAATATAACTTGCTCATCTTATAATGTTATGCTATGTATGTTTTCCAGGCTGATCATGACTAGAACATTATTATTTAACCTCAAAATGAAAACCAATGACAGGTTTCTAGTTATTGAATTTTCAGACAACTGTATATTTTTCACAAAGAATAATTGATCTTTCTAAAAATTTATATCATAATCTATTGGTAAAATTATTAAGGCCACTCCATGTAGTTAAAAGGAGATTTATTTAATGGTGTAACTTGCAAATTAAGGGATAGGTAGGTTGAGGGTTCTGGGGAAGATGCAGCATAGTCCAGCAGTGTTCTCTGGAGCCCTCTCCTCGGTCCACCTCTAGCATCCGGGCTCCCATCAGCAAGAGAGTGCGTGCGTCCTGATCTCGGGTCTTCAGGGCCCTCCCTTGGCCTTGCTTTGTAGGTGTGATATTTACCAAAGCCTCAATGGAGGTTGGAACTTCCAGACCAAAACTGGAATGGCTACCCACTACATCTCTCCCTTTTTGTCTAAATAAGAAGGTTCTAACTTAATACAAGACTATATACAAAGGAATGGTTATCAAATATTGTCCAGGAGTAATGAGGGATAATGACCTAGATAAGATGGAACTACAATCAATGCGAACAATATCAAGCAAGAAACACATAGTAAAATCCAGAGAAGTCTAGAGTGTAGGTAAATAGTATGTAACAAAGATCATTCCAAATGGTGTCCTATCCTAACGAACCTGAATATCTAATACTTAGTATGTTCTATCTAAGATAATATATATATATATATATATATATATATATATATATATATATATATATTACTAAGTTATAACTATAACTGAGTTTTCAATTCCATCAAAGACCTGAGAAGGAATATAATGGTACCTGAGAAAGCAACTTTTGGGAAACTTGCAAGAGTAGATCGAGACAGCTAGCAGTCTGGACAGTCACCTAATGTTTCTCAGCATTGTTGGTGCATTCAAATTGACTACAGGCCTAGAGTATCTGACAGACCATTTTCATAAGCAGGAATTCTGAAAGACCATCTTACCCCATCTTGGCAGAGTACAGTGGTTGCTTTCCTTGTGTCCCGCTTGTCTAGAAAGGATAGCATTTCATTCGTACTGTCAGCAGTCAAGGCAAGAGCAGTTCTTTGCCCAGTAGGCCATTTTGTGCCAAGAACACAAACTTCCAAATGGAAATGTCTTAGAAGCCCAACATTCTCTCGGGATCAAATTGGTGCTGCCAGGAGTAATTGTGTCTCACGTCAACAGAATTCTAAGTTATTTAAATGCTATATTCTCTAGGTCTATGAAATGTTTGAAGATTACCTGTCCATTTGACTTATGTATCTGTAAATCTGGATAACCTAGCTAACGTAACTATAGAGATGACAAGTGTAGGTGACTATATATCTATAAGTCTTATCTACCGAAATAACCTAAGGACTAAGGCATCATGTAAACAAGGTAAACAGCCTATAAGCAAATGTATGGTAAAGAATGATGACTGCAAAATTGTGACAATAAACAAGATATTTATAATAGAGGTAGGAATATATAGTGAAATATGCAATATGACAATAATCTTAAATATATATCAATATACTGAATATCCTAAACAAAAGTAGAACATACATAAAGTATGACAGATATAAATTTACATTTGCATCAATATACAAATATTTCAAATATGAGTAGAAATATATGTACATTATAACAAATATAGTTCTGTATTTGTATCAATATACAAATTATCTTAAACAGGAATATAAAAATAGTTTACATTTGTATCAACATATAAGAATCCATAACAGTGCAAATTACAGTGCTGCTGTAAGGCTGCTATTTTACTAAATTTGTTTACTCGTATATACAATAATCTACCATAATATCTTATACCTATCCATTCCATTTCTTCTTTTCCATATTTTTTAGGAGAATACTGAGTCTAATATTTTCTTACACCCCCAACCCTATAACCATCATCCATAACCCTGAGAAATATGAAACATAAGGGAGAAGGGGAGTCATTTTCTTAGAATTGCTTCCTGCTGTTTAGGGGGTGATGGTATCTCTGTTGGGTACTGCGAGAAAGCTCAGATAGCTAAATCTCAGTTAGACTAACTGTAGGTTCCACAGCAAGTCTTAGAGTAATGGGTAAGATTGTCTGAAATTCTGGCAAGAAGTGTAGTATGATAATGATTACCATGGCATCATTCTGGATTGGGTAGAGTTGTTGTTGCGGCCCCATCTTCCTTCTGGAGACTTCAGAGATTTCTATTGGAAAAACTTATTTGTTATCAAAATGGAAAGTTTGGATTTAAAGAGGACATAACATGTAAGAAAGGATTCTGAGAAATCAAGAGATCTCAGGTCTTCAGGGCCCTCCCTTGGCCCTGTCTTATAGGCGTGATAGTTACCAAAGCCTCAATGACGGTTGGAACTTCCAGACCAAAGCTGGAATGGCTACCCACTACAATAAACTCCCTATTTTTTGGTTTGAGTTAATTTAACAATATAAAACAATTTAGTATGTAACCTAAGCATTTACCTTCACAGAATCAGAGGAACTGCTTTTACGATTTTAAAAAATTTCTGTTTATATGAATTCTTTAAGCATTTCAATATTACCACTAAACATTCAGGAGATAAATCAGTTGATGAAGAAGTTGCCATAAGAACTTGCATGTACTCAATCCTCAGGATCCATATTTAGCATTTGCTCTTTCCTTTCTCTGTGTGGCTGCTTAAATGGAATGGAAATTACACACAAAATACATTCAAGAGGGCTGAGATAGGAGTCAGTAGTATGTGCACTGATTGTTATTCCAGAAGACCCAGGTTCGATCCCCAGGATATATTCAATGGTTCACAACTATCTGTAAATCCAGTTCCAGCAGATCTGACAGCTTCTTTAGTCTTCCACAGACATTGCACACAAGTGGTGAGAGAACATACATGAAGCAAAAACATTGATATGTATAAATTAATAAATAACTTTAAAAACTTAATAATATATTCAAATATAGAACTAAAGGAAGTGAACATATATATGAATTCCTAAATAATGCCAATTAAACCAAAGTCTTAAATATCTTTTCAAATATGATAGTTGATTCTAGTTAAAATTAATTTGACATAAAAATTTTGTAAAGGAAACCATTATAATGTTTAATTGTTAGGAATACAATAACGTTCTAAATACAAGGGAATAAGTAGTGCTTGGTAAATCAATAAAATGTTCTGTGTCACTCAACACTATGTACATGTAGCAGAACAGTTGTCACCTCATGTTTCAATATTCATCAACTCAAAAAATTAGTTTCTGAGACTTAGAAGCAAAAATAGTTCATAGAATTTAAAAGTAGTAAGAGGAAGGGGATGAGAAAAAAGAAGAGGTAAAAATAAGGGGCAGTAGAAAATGACTTTTCATATATATATACCAATACTGAGGTGAGAATTTCTGGTAGCCAGCATAGATTCCTTAGAGATCTTCTTGGCCTAGAAAATATTATAGGAGAGGAGGTGCATAGCTTTGTAGTAAAGCATTTACCCAGCATGTAGAACATGTTCATTCTATCTCTGACACAAAGAGGAGGCTGGTCATCATTTCAGGTCCCTTTCTATGGGAAGATGGTATTTCTGTTCTCAATTTATCTAACTTCTCATTATACGTTAATTAAATGAACTGTGGAATCTTTCCCACTTCACAAATTACATTGGACCAGACACAGTGCTAAAAGGATCTTACTACATAGTTTTCAGTTTAGAGTTGGCTCCTAAAAAGATAGACTATCCCTTAAGTTGTCAGAATTAGAAGACAGATTCCAGTTAACACCTAATGGAGAAAAGACGGAGATGGATGGAAGACAAGGGTTTCCACACTTAATGCAACAGAATGGAGAGCATGTCTAATGGAAAGTCAGACTATTTAAAAAATAAAAACTTCTTTGTGTCCTGTTTCACCAGCCCTGGATTAATGCCAAGGGGAGAAACAATGTCAACAGTAAGCCTATGGCTGCCCCACTTCAGGAATTCTGGGCATTCCTTAAGGAATAGTGCATGGATACATATATTTTGATGTATATAGAAACTTTTGTTTCCTGTGAAAATCTTCATAAAGTACACCTAACTGACTAGTAGCAGTCAAAGTGCTAACCTTTATTGTATGCCATGACAGGGATGAAGAAGTACCTCTGAGTCCTTGTCAATCCAAACACACTCTAGTATCATTCTCTCTAGCATCTGATCACATCTGGGATTTCCTTTTTCTGTGCTTTGAAGATATCATGTGACAGTTCAGGGCTTTGTGTGGTCTGTGATGTGGATCACAGACAAGGTGAATTATAAACACTGCTCTGCCATCAGAATATTCTTTCATTAACTACGCCACACTTTACATCAGCATCTAGATTGAAGCACTTTTTAAGTTTAGGATGTGATAGCATGGTGCTGTGCTCTAGAACAATGGTTCTCATCCTCCCTAATGATGACACCTTTTAATACAGTTCCTCATGTTGTGGTGACCCTCAACCATAAAATTACTTCGTTGCCATTTAATAACTGTAATTTTACTAATGTAATGAATCAAGATGTAAATATCTGATATGCAGGATATCTAATATGCGACTCCAAAGGGATTGTGAACCTCAGGGTGAGACATACTGATCTAGAAAGATTGGAGACAAGCTGCATACTGATTTTTCTTGTCCTCAATCATATGTAATCATAACGTTGGTAAGTGTACTTTGCTAAGTTTTCAGTGTAAAAATCTACTTCCTTTGAAAATAATAGGCATTGTAACTGGTAAACTGATTTACTCCGTTTAGCAAAGCAATAAAACATTGCAGAAGAATCTAACTTTAAATTAATCTAAAGTAACTTTTGACCTCGAGTGAGTTTACAGAAATTTCACTTATTCTAAATCTAAGCTGAAAACAATTGTTCCTCCTCTTGGGGCATTTGGCAAGATCTGAAATAGTCCCCCAATTGGGGTATGCAAGATTGGTATCAGTGAACAACACTTAACACAGCCAGGGCTACCTCAAAACAGGAAAATAGGACTTTCAGCAAAGGAAAGTTGAAATGACTCCAAAATATGATGTAAAAAGGAAATATCTTTTCTTTGCTTTTCAGTTAAAATCAAGTTAAATGAAGACAGACAGCACAGTCAGAATTAGGCAGTAGGTACAAGTATCAGGTTTTTCAAAAGCTTGAGATCCTCAAATTTTTAGCTTATTTTCCCAGGAAATTTAGAAATTTGATGCTGAGTCAGTTAATATATTTGTCATTTTCTCCTTAAAAATGATGCCATCAAATACTTAAAATGAAATGACTGTTGCTTGTTAACTCAGAGCTGTGGTTGCTTCCCCGCAAAATGACATAGATTTGGGGTAATATCTACATTCCTGAGCAATTAAAGGAGACCTTCTTACAGTTGCATCATCCTTTACACATGTCTGACAGAGTAAGTTTTAATTAACTTCAATATCCACACATTCATGTGTGCAATTTCATGATACAACTCACAAAAAAAAAAAAAAACTATAAATGTCATAGTATACAGTGTAACTCTTCGAAATCATTAGTCCCGGCTGTCAGGCAGATTTAACCATCATTGCCAGTTTAATGCATGATCTTTATTTCAGTGTCTTTTCTTTAAAAAAAATAAAATAAAATGCAATTACATTTGTCCCCTTTTCTAATAGAGACATGGGCAAGTAAACGTATGAGTTTCATATGATTGTGAGCCACCGACTGGATTCAGGAATCCAAATAAAGGTCCTTTGCAAACACAGCAAGTGCTCTTAACTGCTCCACCAATCCCGCCAGCCCTTTATTGAGTATCTTAAATTCAAAGATTATATTTTAAATGAATTTTGAAAATTTGATGATAGAAATGTCATTGCTCGATATCATCATGTCCTTAAAATTCCTTTCTTTAAAACATACATTTGAAAAATATTATTGAATGAGATGCTAAAAATAACATAGCATTTGAAACATTATACTTCTGACATAAAAATCACTGCTTTGTTTTTCCAACTACTACCACTTTAAGTTTTATCCTTGTACAGATAATTTTGAGACTGTGTATATCAAGTTTGGGATGGTATTGTTGTGAGAACCAAATGAAAGAAACAAAGAACATCTCATAAAGTCCACTTGATAAAGTAATTGTGCTGAAGAGTTTGAAAACTCTTTGAAGAACTTCTAATCCTTCATTAAATTTTTAGAATAATATATAAGTATAGATGTACTATTATATATACATATATAATATTATATGTATATATATATGTATATAATATCATATTGCTTGTATCCCTAGATGTTTTCAAGAAGGTCATGAAACAAAGCAGAAAGAATTATTGAAATCTTACTGCAGTTATGTCATCAGCAGCCACTCATCACATCCTTGGCTTCCTGTTGCCTTTTGTAACATTTTTGCAGCTGGAATTTTCTTAACAATATACACAAAACTAACATAAGCTACATCTAGCATGAAATTTTAATCACACATTACTAGTCTTCTAATAATTTATTGTTAAACCATTGATAACTCTTTAATTAATATACTAGGTACAAGTTTGTTCCTTAAATACTTAAGAGTAAAAAGCCACCATAGGCACATGCAGAATAATTTTTTCATATATTTATTCTTGTATCTATTAAAAACAGAGATTAAAAACATCTTACCTCACTTGCTAAAAAATGTGTTCCTAGGCAATCAACACATCTCCAAAAGTCCTCTGTGCTCACAAGACATGTCTCCTTATTATCCCACTGTGTGATTACCTCCCATCCTACACCCACCAAAGCTACTCGAACTGCAGTCCTCCGAGTGCTGGTTTGCAAAGAATGAAAAGAGGAACATGGCTGCTAGCTTTCATTTTCTCTTTAGCCTCAACCGCTGAAGCCTGACTGCCTCACAAGAGCTGCCCATGGCGTGACACAGGGCAAATTTCAGCTTCATTGAGTTTTAGAAAACAGTTATCCCAAACAAACTCACCAAAGGATACTTGTGACAAATTGTAATGACAAAGCATGAAAAAAAAAAACAGAGATGCTCCATTACATTATAGTGCAGTGGAATAGAGTAGATGTTTCATGTTCAAGACATAAACAAAAAATTTACCATTATAAAGTAATCATATTTCCCATTTTTCCCTTTGCTATGACTGGAAGAAATTAATTACTCATCTGCCAAAACTTGTAATTCTGAAGTAGAAATGACAGTATAATCTGTGCTTGCCCAGACATAGAAAGTTTTTCCAGTTAATACACATCTACAAGATACACTGTCACAGTTTTCTACACATTCCTTGATAGTTTTGTTTCAGCAATGCCTATCTGTGCAACCAGCAAAAATCGCCAAATTTGCTTTTATTGCTATCAAACATCTCAGATTTTTTTTTTAAAAAAAATAAGGTTATAATTGAAATAGGATTATACCACTTAGCCCACTCCATTTCTTCCAACCAACAACTTCCAACTACCTCTCCTTAAACCATTCCTATGTGGTCATGGACTTTAGGCAAAAAAAAAAAAAAACCCTCAAATCTTTATCTCAAATATTGATACAAAGAACCATGACTTTATTTAAGAACTCTTGTTTTGGCCAAACATATTGAAGTGGTGCAGTGCTATAAAGCTAGCACTTAGAGACTGAGGCAGGGGGATAGTAGATCAAGATCCTACTGCCAGGATAGTGAGACCCTGTCTAAGAAAATATGTGATCTGATAAATAAGGTCTTACTCTTCCAAAATTTTCAATATGTCAAAGAAGAGAAGTCCTGCTTAGTTTATGTGAGCATATTTTTATTATAATATAATTTGAAATGATGATTACCTTAGTATAGAATGTTAAGCCACAATATATTACTAAGTAATGAAAATATTCTAGACATTACAAAGCATAAACATCTGTTTTCCACAGTGTATTTTGAAAGCTTCAATTTTTATCAAAATGCACAGTGAAAAGAGGGAATAGATTTGAGGATATGATGGAGAATTGATGGGAGGCTTGTGTATTTAAAGCTCAATAGATTTAACATTAAACATTACATTAACTCTAGTGAAATACTTTTGAGTAGAGAAAACACCAAAGATCTCAAAGGCTGGGATCAGCACTGCTTTGGAAAATAATGGAGAAAAAAACAGGAAGAATCACAAACAGGTTTTCACTTTATAACTGTTTTTCACTTTACAGAACAATGGAAATGCCGACATTTGTTATGAGTTTTGTTTTAGATTTTCAACAGAATAGAGAGGTCACTAGTGATGGACTTCAGGACATGTAAACCCAAATTATGATTTGTCTGCATGTGAGAAAATGTAGGAAAGCTGCTCTCATTTTTCCCCTTTTCCTTAAAGTGACCATAAAACTAAAAGGTCACCCTCTGACCTACTTACCACTCAGCTCCTCTGTGGCCTTCTTCAGTAGGTGGCTTTCTACACATCACTGAGGAAAGGATCATCTGTATTTCTGAAGACACAGATGCAACATGATTCTTAAAAGATCTTATTAGTAAAAAACGAACCCAGAGCCAAGTATTGGGTGAACGCTGGAAGATCAGAGAGATAGAACACAAGCTACAGCTAACCTCAGCTCGCCAATTCCTCAGCTGATCTCATTTCCTCAAACTGGAAGCTTCTGTGTCCTCACCCAATGAACTCAGCTGAACTGCTGCACAAAAGCCTAAAAGGTTAACCTTCTGGTTTTCACGTCCTATATACCTTTCTACTTCCCTCCATCACTTCCTGGGATTAAACGTGTGTGTCACCATACCTGGCTGTTTCCAGTGTGGCCTTGAACTCACAGAGATCCAGACAGATTTCTACCTTTGGAATGCTAGGATTAAAGGTGTGTGTGCCACCATTTTCTGGTCTCTATGTCTAGTGGCTGTTCTGTTCTCTATGGTGATATTTTATTTGTACTGAAATGTGATTTTATTTGTATGTTAATAAATAAAGTTGCCCAGGGGTCAGAGCTATTAGAGCCATAGCAAAAGGTGGGTGATGGTGGTCCATGACTTTAATCCTAGCACTTGGTAGGCAGAGCTAGGTAGATCCCTGTGTGTTCAAGAATACAGCCAGCATTGGAGACACACACCTTTAATCTCAATACCAAACATAAAAGACCTGGAGGTCTGTACAGACAGGCAGTGACAAGGCAGTCATGTGGTTGGGTTTACAACCAATGAGAAGGCAGAACAGAAAGTCTATATAAAGACAAAAACACAAGAAGTAGGTCTCTTGGCTGAAGAGGCTAACTGCAGCAGACGGGTAAGGCTCTTAGCTCTGATCTCTTGGCTTTCTTTTTTGCATTGGTTCTGTGTTTCTTATTTAATAAGATGGTTGGTTACATCTACAGTTCTCTGACTCCAGATAAATTTATTAGGGTGCACAATATATTGGGGAACACAATATCACCACACACAGACACAGAGAAAGTCTAGCAAATAGACTTTGCTGTGAATTCCCTCCTCCCTGTTAACCATTGACCCAGATCTCCTTTGTTCAATAACATTTCTAATACTCATTCTCCACAAAACCTGCAATAAAAATGCACACATGTGTTTGTTTTTGTATGATTTTCCCTTCTTATAAAAGTGGTTTTTAATGAATGATTTTGTTAAGTAACTATTTTCTCTGTCTTTTGTTACAATGACCTCATCCATAAACTAACAATGACTGATTATGTTTGTTTCAATATATTAGTTAATGTTGGCATTTGATCTGATTTGCTTCTTCAATTACATTGACAAGATGGTTATCATATGCATATTTATTATTATGTGTATATTTGTGTAAAGTACACACACACACAAACACATACACACACACATGCCCACATACCCCAGTAGAAATGAGAATAAAAGAGTCAATCAGTTTGGAGATTTGAGAGATTTGGAGGGAAGAGACTTGGGAAAGTCAGGCAGAAGGAAATAGATGGAGAAAAGTGATGTCACAATATTTTTTAATGTGTATTTGAAATTACATGTAAACATTTGAAAAATAAAAAATTAAAAAGAAAGGGAGATTCAGTGCTTCCCAAAGCTTCCCTGTCACCATGCAGACCTTTCTCGTTGGCACTACAGTGTATCAGCATTACTTCAGGAACCTTGTGGTGAAAAACTTCCTGACAGAATCAAGACAGATAGGTTAAATTTTTGTGGATTGAAAAATAAGAAAGTAGAATAGGTAAGAAGAGGACTTCCAAATTCAAGACATGAAAAAAGAAACAGAATAAAGATAAAAATAAGTTTACCAATGCATTTTAAAGACAGGTCAGTAAGATCAAGTATCTGGTGAGTTCCCCAATACCAGGAGGATTGTTTAATGTAACTCCCACATTGCCTAGAAGTAAACTTAATAAGAAATTTATGAAAAAAGTAAAACTACTTCATATGAAGAAACTCAGTAAGAAAGACAGGAATGATCTGACACTTTGAAGTGAATTTGAGATGCCTTAGTGTTAAAGTACAGGTAAAGTTTGAGTCAACCACTCCTTCTCTTTGGTTTACAAAGATACGCCTTCTCTCAGTAATAATAGGGAAAATTCTTCCTCCAGTCTTTATTGTGCTTCTGAAACCAATGATAGACAATCTACTTTCTATTCTGGCTTAAGACTTTGACCTCTGAATAAAGAAAAATTTCTCCTGTCTTACACACAGCAAGAAAAAGAAATGATAATTATTGGTGATGTAAGTGATACAGAGATACTTTCTCAAATCAAATTTTGATAAGACAGTATATTTGGGGACTAATCTGTTGGGAAACCTAATGTCTAGTTTACTTATATCCATGTGGATTGTCTGCTAAAATTCTTTCAGCTCATTACAATAAGATGTCACAGGATGCATCAATAGTCATTGCTTTCTATTTATATTTATTCTTAGAAAATGGGCACATACTCATGCATAACAAGGCATATAATCCTCGGTAATGATGCTGAGTAAATAGATGATAGATTTCAGAGCCTCTGGGTATTTTATTCTAATGCTGGATAATTATGAATAGTTCAGTTTTAAAGTTCCACACTAGCATTGGAGAAACATTAAACTGATTTCCTTCATGATGCTAGATGTCTCATATTATTATAGTCAAGTTTAACTTCCATCATCATCATCATGCTCAATAGCAAAACACTTCTACATGAATCTCTCAAAAAACTTTTAAACTTACTACATAGCCAGATTTCTTATCTTCACAAGTATATGTGTGTAATTGATGTTTTATTCATTCTGTGCGATTATTAACATCTGTGTTGGAAATATATGTTTGGCTTAATATTTTAATTCCAGGGACAGTTTTACTGACTCCAGCATGATAGAAAATCCTGAGCATTACTGTCACTGTGGATAGCCTTTCTTCTTCACCCTTGACGGCACCAGGTGTTCACCTCATATCATCACTTAAAGCAATGGAGTAAAGAATATTTACTGGACTCCATTGGGTCTACATTCTCATATTTGCATTTTTTCTAGTCTTAAAATTATTGAAGTTTGCCGTGTATAACAAAAAACTTATTTATATTGAACTGGCATTTACTATGCCTTTTAAGGGTCACACAACATACTAGTTGATACCACAAGTTTACTTCTGCTCAAATACTTAATAACACTTCTGTTTCTTTGACCATTATATAATGACATGCCTATTTGTAATTTATTTTAAGCATTCTATCAGATGCACGTAGTCTACTATATCAAATAAATAATATTATTGATAGGACAGTACATTTGAAGACTAATCTGTTGGGCAACCTGATGTCCAGGTTACTCATATCCACATGAGTAACTATACTAAATAATAAAGTCTAGTAAAGTGGCAGAAGTAGGTTGTCTTTTTAAGATCCAAGACTTCACTTTTTCTCCCTTTCAGTTTTTGCCAGTCTCACAGCAGACTTTCTGGTCCTTTGGCAATTACAATATTTCTATTCCACTCTTCTGTGATGGTATGCAAACCGTGAGTACAGGAGTTTTGTTGAAGATGCATGTTGGGCCTGAGCTCCCACAGTCCTGATGTCTCTGCATTGTGTACAGTTGTTTTCTATAATAATCTCCTTTTGCTGCAAAGAGAAGCTTTGTTGATGGGAGTGAGAGCTAGTCTTTATTATGTGTATAAAGGTAAGTTTTAGAATGTGGTAAGAAAATATCTGGTGCTAGAAACCTACCAAGGGTGAGTGAGGTCTTTGTAAACAAAGATTACAAAAGCACGTGCAGATTTTCAAAGCTCTTTAAAAGACATAACAACATTCTTGCATGAAAGTTGAATGGATCTGAAGAAAGGAAGATTTAGATCACAGGGGAAGATATAAAGTGAGAAAGAGGAGGAAGGAGGCCTTGTAGTAGTGTAAAGGTAGGAACAGCTGAGAGATGGTAACCTGGTAATGAAACATTTATTCACTAATCCTTACACATGTTAGCTGTAAAAGTCTACCAAGGAGACCAATTGTGGAATCTGACATAAACATGGATGACTTCTTCATGTCATGTCCCCTCTCCTCTCTTACCACCTGCAGCTTTCTCCTCTCCTTTCTTGTCTTCCTCCTTTCACTCATGACCACCTCTCATATACAGACTTTCTTAGAACAGCTATAGGGTATAATATTCACATTATTTATAAATTTATCAAATGCTGCCTCATTTATGACAGTTCAATTTTTGTTTATAATGTTCCCTATATTTTTCACTTTATTACAAAATATCAGTAAAAATGTACTTACATTTCTCTGGATATGTCAGTCTGAAGTATTAATAATACCTGACTAGGGCATATTTTTATGATATAGCACATTATAAGCAATTATTTTATTTTTTAATCTGAAAAAAAAATGCCAAAAATGGAGGAAGAATGCATCCTTTTCCATAGCAACTTCTTCCCACAGCCCAGGAGGCTGACCTCTGTACTTCTAATTTCAACTAATTGCCAGTGTCAAAAATATATTCACTTTCCACATATTCTGGTACACACACACACACACACACACACACACACACACACACACCACATACCACACACACATACCACACACACACACACACACACACCACACACACATACCACACACACATACACATATCCCCCCCCACACACATACACACACCACTGATGTGGAATATCTTTCTGTATGCTGTGAATATATGTTGCTCTGATTGGTTGATAAATAAAGCTGTTTGGCCTATGGTAAGGCAGCTTAGAGGCAGGCAGGAAAGTCAAACAGATGGACAGGAAGAGAAAGGAGAGCCAGGGAGACACTGTCAACTGCCACCATGAGAAGCAAGATGTAAAAGTACCGGTAAGCCACAAGCCACATGGTAAAGTTTAGATTTACAGAAATGGGTTAATTTAAGATAGAAGAACTAGATAGCAAGAAGCCTGCATGGCCATAAGTTCAAAAATAGTATTAAGCCTCTGTGTGATTATTTTATAAAAGGCTGCAAGACTGTAGGTGAGAGATTTGTCCTGATTGCAGGCCAGGCAGGACACAGAAAAACTTCAGCTATAACACACACACACACACACACACCACGCACACCACACACACATACATACCACACACACATACACACACCACATACACATATCATACATTCACATACACACCACACACACACACACACACACACACACACACACACATACACACACACTATAATTAATATGAAAGATTATAATTTTGTGGACTGCTCACATATCATCAAGGATCAATGCTCTTATTTCCTCAAAAGAATAAAAAAATGCTTTGAAAGTTTTTGTTTTGTTTTGTTTTGCTTAGATTCAAGACTATTTTAGGCATCCAATCAAATGAGAATGAGGCAAAGGTCAGGCAGAATGTTATAGAAAATGTAGAAATATTTTTTCCTGGTAATTTTTCCTTTGAAAATACATACAACTCTACAGTATAATATCATTTCTTCTTTCCAATAAATGTAAAAATAACACAATTTTCTTCTGGATTTTTATTTATAATAACCTTTGGGAAAGGTCTTGCTTGTTCAATTTCTTTATCTGTAAAATGAAAATAATAATGTTTGCTATTATATGGACTGTTGAAGTCACAGGAAATGAATGTGTACCTAAAACCAATTTAGAGAGGAAATGTCACATGCTAATGTGTGTGTTCACTACTATTGCTATTATAATGAATTATAATTTTAAGCAAAATTGGTAATGACATAAAAACTCATGAAAATAATTGATATTACTAAGGTGCATTGTTATCTATAGATAATAGCAAAACCATTTTTTGCCATTAGGATTTTTATTTTCTTAACAACGTTAAATTTTTAAAAAATTTCCTACATTTGTGCATTGCATTCCTATGATGCACCCACACACAACCTGCTGAGTCCACTGTACACCACAGTGGTATCTTGGCGGGCTGGTCATGGTTGTGGTTGATAGGCTTTATAGTTGTGTAGCTGTAGTGTTACTGGTTGCTTTTCTCCCTAGGCAGCTTGCTGAGCTCCTTTCTATGTGAGGAGAGCCAGTTGTCAGCAGCAAGACTTCCAGGTCAGCTCCAGTTCAGCTCTTCCTAGTTCTCTGTCTGCAGTGTGTTGGTCTTCAGTGATGATCTTTCCATGGTATCTATTATCAGTAAAGAGAGACGCCACCCCAAGCTGGTTCTGTGTTAAGTTCAGCATTTCCTCATTCTAGCTATTTATCTTCTACCTGCTTTTCCATGCTCCAACATCTAATCCTTGAACAATATCTGGAGTTGCACATTATTGCTTACTCTGTCTAGAATAGCATCTTTGATTTCTTTTCATTGTCTTCTGGGTAACTTCTAATAATTCCTTGAAACTTCAGTCAAAATACATATCCCTTATGGTGATATTTTGTGAATGTCTGCTGACAAAATTAATTTCTTTACTCTGGTGAAATTCAGGAGAGTTCTGTCATTCAACACAGATCAAGAGGACTCCTACCATTGGGACCTCAGCACTTCCACTTCCCCCATATGACAAAGTTTATAATCTGGAAATCAGCTTTTCTGTAGACAAGGAAAGTAGTAGACTGAAGCACAAGTTCTGTTGCCCAAAGAGCTGTAAGCATTCAAAAATGGTCTCTCAGTAAATGGTTATGAAGATTACATTTGTGTTTGAGTGTGTGTGTGTGTGTGGGTGGCATGTGTGTATACGTAGGGTGTGTAGTATGTGCATGTGTGATTGAGTGTGTGTGTGTGTGTGTGTGTGGTATGTGTGTATACGTAGGGTGTGTTGTATGTATGTGCATGTGTGTTTGAGTGTATGTGTGTGTGTGTTTGTGTGTGTGTGTGTGTGTCTGTCTGTATGTATGTGTTTATTTGAGTGTGTCCTTGGTTGTGTGTATCTGTGTCTGGGTTTGAGTACTTGTGTGTTTGAGTGAGTGTGTGTGTGTATGTTTGAGTATGTGTGTGTTTATATGTGTGTGTTTGAGTGTGTGGGGGTGTTGAGACAGTAGTATATGCCACGTGTAGTGAACTCTTCTTGCTCTCCTCACAGCAGTGGCACTAATGCACAGCACAACAGATCCATTCTGGGTTGTTGCTCTGACTGGTTCTGCTCACTGAAGTCACAGACCTTTCCCAGCTGTCTTTGGCTGACTTTGCCTAGGTTTCTGCCCAAACACCACCTACACAGAAAGGAATCTGACAAGTGAGAGAAAACTGAGTAAACTATACTCTCTATTTTCTCAACCCTATCACATCACACTTGTTTTTCTTCCACCACCTCCTTCCTAATCTACTTCTAGTCAGCATGAGGAATTCATTGTACTATTCAATACAAAATACATTGTTTTCTGGGGTGAGGGAATTGACACACCAAAGACAGCACATATTAAATGCTTTGATACATTTTGCCAACTTTCTATCTAGAGGTACTTTATTGCTATTACAATCATTATGTAGCATGTATAATTTTAATACAGATATTTAATTACATCATTTATTACAGCTATCACTTATCGTGTTCTTACAATATACCAATCACGGATGTTAAGTGCTATAATACGTTAAGTGTATTTTTACACACATTAATAGTCTAGCAATCTGTACTCCTGCTGGTAGTGTAAGGGCACCCATTGGAAGGTAATCTCATTTAAAAATCTTTAATCGTTGAAAATAATGTTTTATTTTTTAACTCAAAGTTTTTAAAAGGAAGAATGATAGAGAAGCTTTATATCTTTTCACTGATCATTTTATTACTTTAAAAATATATATTCCTAGCACCGATATAGAAAAGTACTACAAACCAGGTGATCAAAACATCAGAAATAGATTGCCTCAGGATTCTGCAGGCAAGAGTTCCAAAATAGCTACATCAACTAATTATCCTCCTCTAGGAAGCTCCATAGAAAAGGGAGCTTTTTCCAGTCTTCTCTCCTAAGCACTGATAGTTCTTTAATGGTCATTGACTGACTCCAGTGTTCACATTCTTGCTGTGTCGGCTAGTTCTGTCTTTATGCTGGACTCTGTGCTCAGTCAGTTTAACAAGGACAGTAGTCATGTTGCATTCCTTTCTACCTCAAATGTTTCTTCTTGATTTGATCATCTGCAAAAATGCTATTTTAAAAAGATTACTTTTTTTTTTTTTAGTTCACCAGCTCCACTGACCTTCACAGCAATGGAAGTCCTCACAATCTGAGGCTGGTTTCTGCTTCTCTGGTTTTTGCTCAAATGTCACCTCTAAAGAAAGGACTTGTCACAAAATAAATATAAATCAAGTAAATGACTTCACACCCCACGTAGACTGTACAGATATTCCACAGTGACTACCTGTCTGTCACAGTGAGACCTCCTGGTATCTCAACATGCTTTCAGCCCTCCAGTTAAGAGTCCACATGTGGAGGTAGCTTTGAAAGGACAGCCCATGGGTGAGAAACTAGCTCATGGGTCTCATTTTCGCTGTACACTTGTTCCTTGACCTCCACGTGAGAGCAATCTTGAATTATAAACACAAAACACAGTGTTCTCCTGATAACTAGTCTATTTTCGTTTTTTCTTTGAACTGAAAAATAGATTCTTTTTTTATACAATATATCCTGGTATAACGTTCCTCCTCTCTACTCATCTCAGCTCCTCCCCATCTCTCCTCCCCTCTGGATCCATTCCTTTCTGTCTCTTGTTAGAAAAGAACAGACTTCTAAGAGATAACAACCAAACATGACAAAATAAATTATAATAAGATGAAGCAAAAATTATCACATTGAGGCTGAACAAGGTAACCCAGTTGAAGGAAAACAGCCTAATCAAGAGGCACAAAAACTCCTCAAAACCTCTTATGAAGTAATTCAAACTTCTATAAGGATAAATTGAGAGAGCAATGATGTATAATGAAATTTACAAACTGAACTGGGGATAGGCAGTGGTGGTGCAGGCCTTTAGTCCCAGCATTCTGGAGGCAGAACCAGGCAGATCTCCGTGAGTTCGAGGCCAGCCTGGTCTACAGAGCAAGATCCAGGACAGGCACTGAAACTACACAGGGAAGCCCTGTCTTGGGAAAACAAAAAACAAAAAACAAACAAACAAAACAAAACAAACAAACAAACAAAAAACTGACCTGGGAATCTTGGAGGAGTTAAGGGAGGGGAAGCCATAACCAGATTATATTGTGTGAAAGAAAGTATATTTTCAATTGAAAAAATTTGACTTCTGGTTATAGTTGACTTTTGATGAAGATGTAAAATCTTCTCAGTGAAAAAAATAGTGCTAGGAGATTTGACCACTCATAGAAAGAAATGAATTGTGCCTCACATTTACTATTTTATGAAAGATTGACTCAAATGTATTAATAGATTATAGATATAAAATATGGTATAAAATGATAAATCCTCTAAAACATTACCAATAAGTCTGTGACCTCATTTCTGTAGCAATTTTTTTATAATACCACTATTAAAAAAACTAAAAATGTTTAGCAATTTTAGTTAATGAAGCAACAAGCCAAATACTAAGAAATTTTTTTCTACTTACCTTTTGAATTTATCTATGAAGAATGTTTAAGACCCCACAATAGTAATATGACCCAGTTTAAAAAATGGACAAAATATCAGAAGCATCTAATTTTCAAAACTGATATAAGACACAGCTAATCACATTAAGATATTCAAGTTTACTGATCGTTACAACGTGCAAATTAAAACTTGGTGAGATACTTTGGTAACTCTAGAATTGCATTTTAAAATCTGACAGCTCTAAATCCTTTCTGGGATGTCAACCAAAAGGAATCCATGTTCATCAGAATTGTAAACAGTTTTCATTTCAAAGCAAAGGCTGTTTTCAAATATCCTTTGTTCTAAATTGCAAAGTTGTTTATGAGTAAGTAATTTACTTGTTTTTGAGGAAGCATAGGAATTAACATGAAAATTATATAACTAGAACCAAGTGGAACAGTTCATAGAGTGGCACATGAAAAAACAAACGAACAAAAACCTGTCCATTCCTGTTTTGTGTGGGATGATATAAACTATCAATTGAAAAATCAACATACTGATAATTGTTAACACTGATAAAGCAATGTACTAATAAAATAATATTAGTAGCTTTTAAAAATAGTCTTTCTTTATATCAAGTATCCTAATCATGCTTAAGAAAAATATATTTTCATACATATTAAGAATAAATATTCTCACATATAAAAAAATTCATGTATTTGGTGAACACCTCAAAGTAGAAGGCAAACATTTTATTTTCCTTTTTAAGCTTCTGATACAATTAAGGTACTCATACCAGGTTTATTATACAATATAAATATGATATTGATGATTACTATCCAATAGGAAATTCTTGTGATTCAATTAATTATAAAACCTGAATACTCTAATCTATTGGATATTTGGCAAGATAAGTAAAGAGTATGCTTTACTATTTCTAAAAATATATATCATGAAGAAACAGTAATATTTTTAGTAAAATAGGTTAAATACAATGAACTTTCATATCACAGAGATATGTTTAATTTTAAATATTTTTTTAACTTAAAAATCCTACAATAAATGGCTGAGTATGAGAAAGAAGGATATTGCTGTACTATATGTACTTATCTGTACTTATAATACTTATGTACTATACTGTACTTATCTAGAATATATTGATTTCACAGTCAGTATTTTTATGTGAACCCAAAAAAAATCAACTGTTAAGCGAAGTGTTTATTTGGAGTTTAACAGTATTTTAGTTTAGAATTTGGCATCTTCTGAAAAATAGAAAAGAATGAAACATTGAGAATAAAACTTCCTGTACATGGAGAGAAGGAAACAGGAAGTAATGTGCTCCGGAGAAGGTTCAGAGCAATGGTTGCAGTCAGCATTTCAGCTAAAAGGTGAGAGAGGACTTCAGTTAATGCATGAAGAATAGCAAAGGATGAGACTTGGGAAAAAAACATCTAGTGTGTGTCAGCTTAACACCAGAGATCTGAAAGAAATTTCTGGACTCTGATTTGAAGGAAACAGCTCTATAAATAAAACTGTTAAAAAAAAATTTTGTCACCGCCAAGAACATCGTTGTTCTTGCATTGTGATTAGATTTTAAAGGCGCAAAAACCATCACATTGCTTTAGATGTTATTAGGTGCAGTGATACTTAATGACACATTACAGTTCTAAGTTCCCTTAACCTTTAAATTGCTAGATCTGTGGTCTCTCTTGGTAGGCAAAGTCTCTCCTCCCTCCCTCAGTCAGAGGTGAACTCCTCTCCTTAACTATATTGTTGTCTAGCCAGAAATCTTGACTTGGAGAAAATGGATGTCTGGAGATTAGTTTGACAGAGGCCCCCAAAGAGTCTTCATACCAAACAAAAACATGGCATTGTTTCTGAAAGAAATGTATGTTCATGCCTTTCAGAGGCTCTGCTCCGAGCATGAGGCACTGGTCCCTAGACACAGAAACTAATAGCCACCATGTCCTCTCTTTCTGTATGGACACAAACAAAGAGCACCCAAATAAATTAGATTTGTCAAGGCCTGAGTGCCATTAGGAATGTCAGCCAAGTATGAATTAGAGTCTCTTAGTGGTGAGCAGACGAGTTTACATTGTGCTTCCCAGGAGCCTCCTTCTTGAGAAACAGGCAGGCTTTCTTGTGGCTTCTACCTCACCTGTTTCCCCTAAATGTCTTCCCTGCCTACTGTTTCCAGGTAATCCACATCATCTAGTTTATTTGTAAAAGATACTAAGAACTATCTAGGGAAAGATCAACATATGCTGCCTCTACTGTATCCTTTTTGAGGTTTCTCTGTCTTTATAATTCTAAGTAACACACACTTAGTAGTAATAGGTAGTCATTGTCCCTTAAGTAGGCCAGGAAAGAGCTATTTATATGGATCACTCCTTCTTTCCAGTGCAAGGATATTATTAGAGAATTGTGTAAGTCATATATAAAGCAAAAGAATCTTAAGAATCATTATTAATACTATTTGTATATTTTATATACATAACATATAGGTTATTCATATCAATTAAAGTGTCACATAAGTTGATATTGGTGAAAATGTCCCTCAAAAATTGAACATTTTAAATTAAAACATGAAATCCTTTCCTTTAACAATCTTCTAGAACACATCATAGACCTTGGGAGAATGTCTGGTACATCATGCTTTTAATAGCTATCTATTGAATACTTGAGAAGTAATATTTTATGAGGTAGTTTTGGATTATAAGTTGGTTAAGAGAAATAGCGCTATGACTTTTACCTCCTAAACTATTGAAAGAGATTTCCATATTTAAAGTATAAATTTTATTTTATCATTTGTAAAGCCAAGTTTTTAGAACTCTGATGAAACTTTAAAATTAGAAAATGGATTGCAAACTTTCAATAAAAACATCGTGTATTTTTTTATAAATCCTTAAATTTAATATATGCATCATTTGACTTACCAAAAAGTAAACCAAATATAACTGAAATATTAAAAAAAATAGGAGGAAAAAATACCACTTACCTTGAAAGGATCATACATTACACATCCAAGACTTGGAATGTCTTTCTTCATTCCCGTGGATAGATACAGTTGTTTGCTGTAATGAACAGCAAGTAGTTTATATTCCATTAAATAATTCTCTAACTGAATTGTACATATTTGAGCATGCGTGTGTCTCCTCAATTAGCTATGTCTTTCTTCATTCATTAAAAATAATTATTTAGTGAATGCGGTGGCACTGAGAATTAAAATATTATAAGCATCTGTCCCTGTGATCTGAGGACTTAGAGCCTCACAGAAGACAGTTATGCACTGAGAACACACATTGCCATTATGAAAAGATAATTATGATAGTAAGCAGATAAAACAGCATCTCTACTCATAGGGATGTGTCTAAAGAGTATCCATAAAAAGAACTGTGAAGCATTCATGAATTATATAAAAGACACGATGTGAAATTTTATTTGTACAACCGTATTCTAAGTTATGTAGAACTGTTCAAACTAACCTGATAGAAAAAGCCATAGAAGTCATCCCAAATCAGATGAGTTGGGAGATAAAACCTATAAAATAGAGGGGAAGACCTTAAAGTAGATAGAAAGGCAAGGGTGACCCAAGTAAGTAAATGGGAGAAAGAGAAAGAAAGATCTAAGCAATGGTTGTTTGGAGATAGGCGTGCGGAAATGAAGGGCTATAAGTGTGTAAGGGAAAAAGCTCAGTGTTATTGGTATTACTGAATGGTATCAATACAAGAATAAACAAAATGGATTGAGACAAGAAAAAAGACAAGAAAAAAGATTTTAAAGGATGATGCCATTTTACTTGATCTGTGAATTGCAGTTAAAAGGTAAATGAGTGAATGTTCAATCTCATGAGAATCTGAAAATGTGGCATCGCCTTGACACAGTATTACAGATAACATCCTACCGTGTTTTCTCTCTATTTTTATTTTTCTATTTTATTTTCATACCCTTAGTATTTCTGGGACTACAAAAAGGTAAATTCTTTCCTGAGATATACAGTGGCTGGAGACAAGTGAGGAGAAATATCAGGGACGTTTAAATGTGCAAATATTTATTGGCCAATAAACAGAAGATGGCAAGGGAGATCCCATAGCCAGAGAGAGGCTAGTCCAAGCAAAGGCAGAGAGGAAGAAGGCAGGAATGAGTACCAGCCATCTAAGACTGACAGAGTTTCAAGGAAGCTGTATGTAGTCAGACACACAATGAAGTCTCAGGCAATATTTTACTGGAAGAGTCCTATCAGTCACTCAAAAAGCCTGCATTTTGGCCATTGAATATTTAGCAATGGGTTGGGAATAGGTGTTTGTTGCGAATGAGAATACAGTGATGGAAGCAGGTGTGGTTGGGTGATCCATACATGTAACCCTGGCTGAGGTGGGCGAGTTACAAGTTCAAGACCAGCAGGAGGTAAAGAGAACCTATTCTAAAACATAAAGAAAAACCAAGAAAGGGCAATAAAGTTGCTTTTATGAGACTCAGCATCCATAGAGGAATTTAAGACAGTCACTATATTGTCATGTTTAAATGCTGCCAGAGGAGAAGGAATGTCACCATCATCACTGAGCTCCAAGCAGGATTGTTACAAGAGCTCTGCCCTGTGAAAGTAACATTAGGCCTGGTAGGAAGGACAGCAAGTCCTGAGGTAGTGGAATGACGAATACTCAGACTGAGAAGGTTCAGAAAACTACATAGTTCACTGTGATTAGAGAATAGTAATACTGTGGAAGAAAATGATGGTGCAACCCGAGAGCCATGAATAAAACAGAAAGCTTTGCCCTTTCCTTTTGTGACCAGAGGGCCATAATCTGTCTTCTGGACTTGTCCTTGGGACACTTGGATTGCAAAGCAGTACCATTGACAAAATAACCTATGTTGTATAGGTAAGCAGACACCACTTTTGAGTAATTAAAAATATCCAAGAGAAATTTATCTGTAGGTATCAGTACTGTCAATAACCAGATGGAGTACTAGATCGAAAAGGGACATCAGTTAACCAAATCAACAAGAATGCCAGTTCTTTAGTAGCTTATATTTGAATGGAAAAGTCGGGAAATGGATACACAGAATTATATGCAAAATTCTACTTAAAGTAGTGTGAAAACTAAAATAGAGAAGACAAACAGAAGACCTGAAGAAGATTTTAGAACATCACACTGGGAAGGATCATCTGACCAGAGACAGAAGTGGGGAAGGGAAGGATCCTTGGGGGGCAGAGGCAGAAGGGAGTGTTGAAGACAGCAAGTCACTCTGGTGCCACTAAGGGGAGAGTTTATGAGTGCCATCCAGGGTCGTCCGGGAGGTCACTGTGTCTGGGGAAAAGGGTAAAGGGGAGAGTATTGGGGACTACAGCCAAATCTTCAGAAAGACAAAAGATAAAGATATATTTTTAATGTGAAGAAAACATAGCATGCAAGCATTTCACATGAATATATTATGAGCAACTTTGCAACTGAGAATTTCAGCATTTTAATGGTGCCTATTATGGATTTAGTTAATGTGATACATATTTTCTTTTATATGTGTGCCTGTGTAGTATGTACACACATGTATGTGTGTGTGTGTGTGTGTGTGTTGTGTGTGTGAACGTACATGTGTGTGTGAAAGCCAGAAGACAAGATGAGGTTTTCTTCTATTGACCTCTCCCTTATTAATAGAGACAGGCTCTCTCCCTGGGCCTGAAGCTTACAATTAAGCAAGACTAGATGGTCAGCCAGGCCAAGTGATCCCTCTACACCTCCTCCCCAGTACTGGGAACGCAGGTGAGCGCCACTGTTCCCTCTTTTATTATGGCAGCTGGGACTAAAATTCAGGTGCATGTGTTTGTGCATAAAGCAATTTATTGGTGGAGTCATTTACCTAGCACCTTATTTTTCTTTTATTCTGATTAGATTGTGCTATGTTCATTTGGATGAGCATGAGAGGATAAAATTAGCCATTTGGGAATACACAATGCATTGTCTGGGTATTTCATTTTTATTAGGAAAGCTATTGCTATTGTTGCTATTATTCATAGTATATTTTTATAAATAAATACTTTTGATATATACTCTCCTTAGTAGTGACAGCCTGTTGAAAAGATTGATATTATGGGACTCTCATTTCTGTATGAATGAAAGACACTGATATGAATTAGATAGGATAAAATGTTTGGAGGTTGCTATATATTATAAATCTGTAAAATCAGCTCTCAGACAAGCATAAATACAGAAAGTTAGGATATATTTCATAAATAAAGTTTTAAACATCAAATTGTAAGAAACTATTTAATTAATCAGTTACTTGTAATTCTTTAATACATAACAGAGCCTTTCGGAGTATCAATGCACTCCTAAACAGTTGTCAAATATGGGAAATTAAGAGATAGCTCAGCCATTAAGAGAAAATATTACTCATGCAAAGGACCAGAGTATCATTACCAGTACCAAATCAGGCTGCTCATAACTGACTATAACATCAGATCTAGGGGTATCCAAAACCTCTGGCCTTTGTGGGTACCTGCACTCACAGATTCTCACATGCATGCACGTGCGCACGCGCACACACACACACACACGCACACACACACACACACACACACCACTTAACCCCCCCCAAAAAAATTAAAAAAAAATGAATCTTTGGAATAGTCACAGGAAAATATATTATTTATGTGCCCTTAAAATATATATGTTATATTACCATATTTGTCTTTCTGAGTCTGGGTTACCTCACTCAGGATGATTTCTTCTAGATCCATCCATTTGCCTGCAAACCTCATGATGTCATTGTTTTTCTCTGCTAAGTAGTATTCCATTGTGTATATGTGCCACAATTTATTTATCCATTCTTCAGTTGAAGGGCATCTAGGTTGTTTCCAGGTTTGGCTACTACAAACAGTGCTGATATGAACATAGCTGAGCAAGTGCTCTTGTGGTATGATTGAGCATTTCTTGTGTATATGCCCAGGAGTAGTATAGCTGGATCTTGGGGGAGATTGATTTCCAATTTTCTAAGAAAGCGCCATATTGATTTCCAAAGTGGTTGTACAAGCTTGCATTCCCACCAGCAGTGGAGGAGATTCCCCTAGTTCCACATCCTCTCCAACATAAAGTGTCTTCAGTGTTTTTGATCTTAGCCATTCTAACAGGTGTAAGGTGGTATCTCAGAGTTGTTTTGATTTGCATTTCCCTGATGATTAGGGATGTTGAGCAATTTCTTAAATGTCTTTCAGCCATTTGAGTTTCCTCTGTTGAGAATTCTCTGTTTAGTTCTAGAGCCCATTTCTCAATTGGACTGTTGGGCATTTTGATGTCTAATTTCTTGAGTTCCTTATATATTCTGGATATCAGTCCTCTGTCACATGTGGGGTTGATGAAGATCTTTTCCCATTCTGTAGGCTGTCACTTTGCCTTGTTGACCGTATCCTTTGCTCTACAAAAGCTTCTCAGTTTCAAGAGGTTCCATTGATTGATTGTTTCTCTCAGTGTCTGTGCTGCTGGTGTTATATTTAGGAAGTGATCTCCTATGCCAATGCGTTCAAGACTCCTTCCTACTTTCTCTTCTAGCAGGTTCAGAGTAGCTGGATTTATGTTGAGGTCCTTGATCCATTGGCTTGATCTGTTTGGGAGGCATCTAGGCAGTGGTACCAGGTCCTGGGCTCATTTCATGAGTTAGCTGTTTGAAACCTGGGACTTATGCACGGACGCTTGGCTTAATCTGGGAGGAGGGGACTGGACCTGCCTGGACTGAGTCTATCAGGTCGATCCCAGTCCTCGGGGGAGACCTTGATCTGGAGGCGGTGGGAATGGGGGGTGGGCTGGGGGGAAGAGGGAGGGAGGCAGGAAGAGAGAGAACAAGGGAATCTGTGGCTATTATGTAGAACTGAATAGTATTGTAAAATAAAGAAAAATAAAATATAAAAAATACATATGTTATATATACTTGTGTACGTAAGTGTATATTTTGTAAATACTTAGGTATTTTATTTTATTTTTTAAAGTTTATTTGTTTATTTAATTTTTTTTTACATACCACCTAATGTTTCCCCTCCTTCCCCTTCTCCTGCTTCACCCATGTCCTCTCATCTCACCCATTCCTCGTAGGAGATAAGGCCTCCCTTGGGTATTCAACATAGGCTGGTACTCCAAGTTAGAGCAAGCCCAAGACCCTCGCCCCTGCATCAAGACTGGGTAAGGCACAGCACCATAAGGAATGGGCTCTAAAAATGCCAGTTCACGTACTTGCAATGAGTCCTGGTTTGATTGCCAGGGGACTCACAAACAGATCAAGCCACACATTTGTTACCCTCATTCAAGGGGCCTAATCCAGTCCCATGCAGGCTGCTCAGCTGTCAGTCCAGAGTCCGTGGGCTTGCACTAGCTTGGGTCAGCTATTTCTGTGTTTTCTCCCATCATAATCTTTTCCCCCCTTTCTCTTATAGACCCTCCCCTCTCTCTTCAACTTAACTTCAGGAGTTTGGCCAAGTGCTTGGCTGTGGGTCTCTGCATCTGCTTTCATCAGTTGCAGGATGTAGGTTCTATGGATAAAGAAAATGTGGTACATTTACATAATAGAATATTATGCAGTGATAAAAAGCAATGCCATCATGACATTTGTAGGCAAATGGATGAAACTAGGAAAAAATTATCCCGAGTGAGGTAACCCAGACCCAGAAAGACAAATATGGTATGTACTCACTCAGAAGTGAATATTAGATGCAAAGGAAAGGATAAATAGGCTACAACTCCAGAATCTAGGTAAAGGGGAGGACCCTGAGAGGGCCACACATGGATCTCCCCAGGAAGGGGAAAGGGTTAAGATCTCCTAGATAAACTTGGAGGGGGGAGTAGAAGAGGGGAAGGGATGGGAGGTAGGAACTGAGGGCTTGAGTTGGCTGAGTTCAGGGAGGGACAGAGAGCAAGAACAATGAAAGAGATATCTTGACAGAATGAGCTGTATGGGGTTAGAGAGAAATTGGGTGCTAGGAAAATCCTCAGGAATCCACAAGGATGTCCCCAGCTAAGACTCATAGCAATGGTGGAGAGGGTGCTTAAACTATTCTTCCCTTGTACTAGATCGATGACTACCTAAGTATTTTAAATATATATATATGTATATAATTTAAAGTAAGCTTATGCTACCTGTGGTGATTATCCCCACCCTCAAGAGTCATAGACTATGTAGTAAAAAACCTGCTTCAGAAAATTGGAAAGTGTCCTTTGAGGTACTGGTCGAGAGGTGAAAGGACTCCAAAAACAATATAGGTCATTGCTGTTGCCCTTGCTCACCTTCTTACCTGTGAAGATGAGACCTCATTGTTGAAGATATACACAGGACTTTGAGGAATAAAGCTTGAATTGATCTAGACGGTACCTCCTGAGTATTGGATCTCATAGTATTGGGATGTGCTGTGCATGCTGCCAACAAAGAAGAGAAATCAGTGGTCTTGCCCAGCTTTAAAGCTTATGAACCACAACAATGACTGTTTAGTTGAACAAATTTCCATCGTGTATATTTAATACATTTCCTTAGCCATTCCTCTGCTGATTGGCATGTAGTATGATTCTACAGCTTAGCTATTAAGAATGACGTTGATATGCAAGAATACTTTATGGAGTCTTTCCATTATAACTAGCATGGTATATCTGGGTCACATTTTTAATGTCTGAGGATCCCCATTACTAGTTTCTGCAATAGTTTATGTTCATACCACAAATAAATAAGGTTTCCCTTAGTTCACATCATCACCAGTATTTGTCGTTGTTTTGTTTCCATTTATTTATTTATTTATTTATTTATTTATTTATTTATTTATTTATTTTGCTTATCTCACATGTTACATCCCAAGCACAGTTTCCGCTCCATCCCAGTCTATACCCATATCTCCTCTCTCCCCCAGATCTACTCTTTCTGTTTCCCATTAGAAAAGAGCAGATCTCCCAGGGATATCAACCAAACATGGCACAATGAGTTATAATAATACTAGGCATAAACCCTCATATCAAGGCTGGACAAGGCAACCCAGTAGGAGGAAAGGGGCCCCAAACTCACAGAGATAACCCCAACTCTCACTGTTAGGAATCCTTTAAAACACCATGCTACATAGCCATAGCATATATGCAGAGGACCTAGGTCAGACACATACAGGTTCCTGATTATTGCTTCAGTTCTCTGAGCTCCTATGAGCCCTGCTTAGTTGACACTGTGGGCCATGTTCTTGTGGAGTCCTCAACCCCTCTGGCTCCTACATCCCTTCCTCCTCCTCTCCCATGAGGTTTCCTGAGCTCTACCTAATGTTTGGGTGTGTGTCTCTGCTTCAGCTTCCACCAGTTGCATGATGAAGCCTCTTAGTTGATGACTGAGCTAGGCTCCAGTCTATGAGGACAGAGGATACCAGTAGGAATCATTTCACTGACTTTTGTTGTTGATGTTGCATTGTTTAGTTTTCCTAATAATTGCTTTTCTGACTGGTGTGTGATGGGATCTCTATGTAGCTTTGATTTGCATGTCTCTGGTGGCTTGTGGTGTTGAATATTTTCCATATTATTTTGTAATTTATATTTCATCTTTAGAGAACTATCTGTTCATTTCATTGTTTATTCACTGGATTTTAATTCTTCCAGGTTTGTTGTTGTCTTTATATTTTAGATGTCAATCTTCTCTTAGATGTACAGCCAAGATTTGGCCTAATTTTTTATTCCATCTCTTTACTTCTCTCAATCATTATGTTTGTTGTTCAGAAGCTTCTGAGTTTCTTCAATTCCCATTTCTCCATTGTTGGTATCGTTTCCTGAGCCCTTAGAGTGCTAATCATTGTAGTGGGTAGCCATTCCAGCTTTGATCTGGAAGTTCCAACCCCCATTGAGGCTTCGGTAACTGTCACACCTACAAGGCAGGGCCAAGAGAGGACCCTGAAGACCGCAGATCTGGATCTCTTAGTGCCTGGACCCTGGACACTGTAGGTAGACCAAGCAGAGTCCTCCAGAGAACATTGCTGGACTGCGCTACACCTTTACCAGACTCTGTAAACTATCCATTCACTTGTAAGTTACTCCACAAAATAAACTTCCCTTTTAACTACGTGGAGTGGCCTTAATAATTTCACCAATAAATCATGGTATCCTCTTCTATCTTGAAATGTTTCCTACATTTCCTCTAATACCACACAGTTTTATGTCTCACATTAAACACGTTGATCCCAATGAACTTGGTTATTAAATAAGGCATGAGTTAAGGGTTGGATTTCATTCTTTACATGAATATCCAGTTTACCAATACTGCCTTTTCTCCAGTACATTTTTGGTATATTTGTCAAAAGTTATATTTCTGAAGCTGTGTTAATTTACATCTCCATCTTCTTTTCCACTGATCTATTTGTCTTGGTTTGTGCCAGTACATTTTCATTTCTATGGCTTTGTAATATTACTTGAAAATAGATACTCTGATACTTTTATGCTGAATATACAGAGTGGGTTCATGAAGAGACAGTTGTTAACCTCAAAAAGTAAAAAGGGTACTTATTAAAAATCTAGGGCATAACCTAGAACAAAGGACTATATGCTTTCCATGAAGGTAGAAACAACAGATAGAAACTGATGGAAATTCGTCCAAATAAGTAAGCTTGAGAAAGAAGCGAAGAACCATTAATAAACACATATTTTTGAGTGTTTGGAAGTACATTATCTCAGTAAAGGCATAGAGCTGAAGGGAGAATTGAGGGTTAGACTGAGACTTATGATTCACCTGTATTGATGTGTCTGTGTAGAATAAGAGGAACCAGCAATAACTGACTACTACACCTGGTATTCAGAAGCTGAGTGTGTGTGTATGTGTGTGTATAATGTTACATATTTATTCTATAAAGGATATCATCAAACTCTTTTTCAATTATGTTAAAATGAATCTTTCTGCCTTTTATATGCATATCTAAAGGGCATTTCTTTTCCAGTAAAATAGTTTTTTCCAATATAATCATTTTTGTTATTGTTAGATGAGGAATAAACTCAGTTTGATTGAAGCTGAATTTAATGCATAGTATATAGACACAAAGACAATATAGAAACAGTTAATGATTAGTATTCATGTGCTAATTTGTGAGAAAAAGGGTTATACCATTATAGTTTCATTTTCAAAGCATGGGATTACTTACAAAGTAACATATTTCAAAAGCCCAGAAAGTTTTACATCAAATAATTGCCCATTTTCTGTATTGATAATTATTTTATATAATTTTTTGGAAATGATCAATTAAAGCATTGGGTTTTTATTTGTGTGAGCTTATTATTTCACTGTTTTTTGGAAATAATTTTTTATTTAAATTTTTTTTTCATTTTACCTACCAACCACTGCTTTCCCTCCCCCCCATTTACTCCTCATAGGGGGTAAAGCCTCCCTTGGGTAGTCGACACAGGCTGGCACACCAAGTTGGGGCCAGACCTAGCTCCTCCTTGCTGCATCAAGGCTGAGTAAGGCTTCACACTATCGAGAATGGGCTCTAAAAAGCCAGGTCATGTACCTGGGATAGGTCTGGTCCCATTGTCTGAAATAACCTTTATTAGAAGATATCATGTTTTAAATTTTACAAAGACCAGGCAAAATAACACATGTGGGGTAGGAGAGACAGCTTTCAACTTACAACACCCATGCCTGGCAGCTCATGCCTGTCTGTGACTCCAACTCCAAGACATCTGACACCCAAATCTAGCCTCTAGAAGTAATTGCACTCATATCCACATACCAGTATCCCAAAATGTCAAACTGTAAAATGGCATATAAGAAAAAAATAGAAAATGTTTTATTAATAACATCATACATGAACATTAACTAAACAATAACCTTATACTATGATTTATCAATAAAATTCCATTTCATTTCTCACTTCAATTTTTTTTATAATAGTATGTAATCCTTAGAGATTTCATTAAGCATTTGCATTGCATCTCATTATTCTACTTGAAAATTTGATATTTTAAATTATGCATTAATGGAGAATTGTACCATTCCAACAAACAAAATAAGAGGATGAATATACTACAATTTAGCTATAATCAAAATTGGGTAGTTCTTTCACAAAGTGAGAATTCCTGGGGGATGTATTTCTTAGTGTATACCACAAATTGCCATTTTAAGTGGCTTTTACTTTTTTTTATTTTTTATTTTAATAATAGCATCACCATCTACTCTTCAAGAGAAGGCATGGCAAATAACAAGGATGTGCTTGGTGCTCTTGGTGGCCAGACATGGTGTCAGATTCCCCCTGGCATTACATTTTAAACAGAAAAGAAATGTATGTTTTGTACAGTCATAAATACAATTATAAAATTAGGAAATAATAATCCTTGACAGTTGAATCCCCAGGGACATTGATTCATTGTCCATCCTAATAAAAATGGCCATCCTTGTGATTGCCACCCCTCAGTCACATTTTTTTCCTTTTCTGCCATGATTTCAGATCAGCCACATGAGACAGAGCTGCTCTCCCCACACATCCTTCCAGTGTCCATTGGCAGCCAAATTCTTCACACAGTTAAATGCACAAGAAGCCTAAGCTGCCAGAAGCCATCGCTGGAAAGATATTTATTCAAAACAAACATTTCAATATACCTTGCCAACCTCCAGCATGACCTGCACAAGAAAACACAAGTTGATATCCCAGGTGTACTGCATTCTAGTAAGATTTCAGAAAAGCATTTAACTTGCCACTTCAAATCCTTCATGCAATAAAACATGGTGCCAATAATACATGAAAGAAGTGAATTTATTTCATTTTCCGAATATCAACTTGCTGCTCCTCCATGAAATCAGAATCAGGATAGTGCTATGATGTAGAGAATGAATGAGAGGATCTATGTAAAAATGTTTGGCAGATACAATAGCACAAACCACACAACAGCTAAAACCATTCTGATGTCCTCTGGGAGGATCTTTTCATCTGTGATTCAATCTTTCAGTTTAAAAATTTGCATTTATTGATAATTTTCTGATTAAATAACTTTATTTATATTCGATGTCTTTCTCTTGGAAAAGATGGCATTTCAATTGTAAATAATTTTGCTCATATAATGAACATACTTTTGATGAAATAAGCAAAACTAATACTTGTACATAAAATATTGGTCTAATTAAACAAAAAGATTATTCATATTTGCCACAAGAAATGGAAGTATTTATAAATTATATTTATTTATTGCAGAGAATTAACTGGTAAGCTTAGTGTCTGTTAATATGAATCATGTTATTTTTCTTTTTTTATAATTTTTTTCTTTTAAAAAAATTTTCTTTCCTTTTAGATACCAAACCCTGCTCCCCCTCCTTCCCCTTCTCCCACCCCTTGCCACCTCCACCCATCCCACCTCCATTCCCTCCTCATAGAGGTTACAGTGTCCTTTGGATAGTCAACACAGGCTGGCACACAAGTTGGGGCTGGCCCTAGCCCCTCCCCCTGTATCAAGGCTGAGTACAAATCATATTATTTTCCATAATTAAGTTTGTCAAAATAAAACCATTTGATTATTGTTAACTATATAAAATAGTTTTGCTTTTGTTTTTAATTCAGACAATAAAAGCATAAATTCTTCAAATAATGGACAAAATCAGGCAATTAATAATCTTTTATAGACTGAGAACACTAGATTTTTGTGAATAAATAAAATCTTCAATTTTAATATCACATGGTATTGCCCATTTTGGACAGAAAAATATTAATCTATATAATAAAGTCTCAGGACAGAAAAATATTAATCTATATAATAAAGTCTCAGTGATGAAGGAAAGGTTTCATTATAAAGACACTGAACTTTAAAACATTTATTTTACTCTTATATTTTATGTGTTTATTTACCTGCACATGTGTAAGTGTACCGAGTGTGTGCCTGGTTCAGCTCGGGTCCAAAAGAGAGTCTGCAGTCCCTGAAACTGCAGTTATAGGCAGTGGGTGGGCTGGCATATGGGTGATAGGAACCACACTGTTGTCCTCTGAAAGAGTCACTGTTCTATTAACTCTTAAGCCATTTCTTTAGCCCTAGAAACTTTTTTTAAAATATACCTAAATTCTGCTGTTGCAGTTTTTGTAACATGTGCTTGTGAACAACAAAAAAGCAAAATAAAATCAAACAAAGGACTTCCAACTACTACTTTCTAGAAACTTAGGGAAGTCAGCACATCTTGTCAGAATTGTGCATCCCAGCTTCCTTTAGTCTGTATTTCACAAGATAGCTCAATAAGCACTCCTTCACTGATGCCACTACTCTGCCTCAGAAACCTGTGCAAGTCATTTGCCATGTCAACATCAGGATGATTTAGAGAATAGCTTCTTTATATTCAACTGACAAAACATGGGGGAATACTGTTGAATAATTATGAATTTGAAATAATTTGAATCATTATGCATCTTTGTAATGAGAATGTTTACAATTGGGGAAGCATCCTATTTTATATAGCTTTAGTGACCTCCACATAAAATGTTCAACATACAATAAAAGTACAAGTACATAGCCGGGCGGTGGTGGTGCATGCCTTTAATCCCAGCACTCGGGAGGCAGAGGTAGGTGGATCTCTGTGAGTTCGAGGCCAGCCTGGTCTCCAAAGCAAGTTCCAGGAAAGGAGCAAAGCTACACAGAGAAACCCTGTTTCGAAAAATCAAAAAAAAAAAAAAAAAAGTACAAGTACAATGCAATTAAAAAATAATTATAAACACAAGAAATTCTTGCTTGCATTGTTTACACAAAGGCAATGGACATAACTTCCAATATCCTCACATTTTTTTTAAATCTACCCTTCCTTATTCTGTTTCATTGACCTATTCTTTCTGTCTTTATATCTTATTGTTGTTGTTTTATGCATCTTGTTGAATTTCTTGGATATGTATATTTAGAGTTGTAATCAAATTTAAAACTGGTCAGTCAGTATTTGTTCATGTTCTTTGCTCCCCCAATTCTACCCTCATTAGATCTTTTACCTGCATATAAATCTTAGGGTCTCTTGACATCAAACATAATTTCTCACCTTAGTTAGGCTCTCTCACTTCAGGTTTTGACTTGATAGACTAAAGTGGTTTATATAGCAGTTCACTAATTATTTCTAAGATGAGTATTTTGCATACATTTCTAACAGTATATTTTTCATTAAGACTTGCATTTATATGTTTTGGAAGTTTGAATTTTTTCTATTTCTGTGTCTCAAGTTATTTTTCAGAAAATATGAAATGTCAATTATTTCTAATATGTATATCATATATGCCTTAAAATTGATTTTGTTTCTCATTGAGGATGTCTCCTCACCTCTGTGAATTTCAGGTGTCCTATGTAGATGTAACCAATCGTCTTATTAAAATAAGAAACACAGAACCAATGTAAGAGAGAAAGCCGAGAGGTCAGAGCTCAGAGCTAAAATCTTACCTCCTGCAGTGCTCCTAACTTCCCCGAGAGAGAGCTTCTTCCTGTTTGTCTGTCTTTAAATAGTCTTTCTGTTCTGCCTTCTCATTGGTTGTAAACCCAACCACATGACTGCCTCATCACTGCCTGTAAGTACCACCCTCCAGGTCTTAAAGGCGTATGTCTCCAATACTGGCTGTATCCCTGAACACACAGAAATCTACCTAGCTCTTTTAACCACCACGCTCTTGCTATGGCTCTAATAGGTCTGACCCCAAGGCAACTTTATTTATTAACATACAATTAAAATCATATTTCATTTTACTGAAGGAGTTTATCAGCTGTAGAAGTTCCCTGGTAGAGTTTTTGGGGTCACTTATGTATACTATCATATCATCTGCAAATAGTGAAAGTTTGACTTCTTCCTTGCCAATTTGTATCCCTTTGATCTCCTTTTCTTGTCTTATTGCTCTAGCTAGAACTTCTAGTACTATATTGAATAAATATGGGGAGAGTGGACAGCCTTGTCTTGTTCCTGAATTTAGTGGTATCGCTTTGAGTTTCTCTCCATTTAATTTGATGTTTGCTGTTGGCTTGCTATAAATTGCTTTTATTATGTTTAGAAATGTTCCTTGTATTCCTATTCTTTCTAAGACCTTTATCATGAAGGGGTGTTGGATTTTGTCAAAGGCTTTTTCAGCATCTAGGGAGATGATCATGTGGTTTTTTTCTTTCAGTTTGTTTATATGGTGTATTACATTGACTGATTTCCGTAGCCCTCCTATACACAAATGATAAAAGGGCTGAGAAAGAAGTCAGAGAAACATCACCCTTTACAATAGCCACAAATAATATAAAATACCTAGGGATAACACTAACTAAACAAGTGAAAGACCTTTTTGATAAGAACTTTAAATCTCTAAAGAAAGAAATTGAAGAAGATATCAGAAAATGGAAGGATCTCCCATGCTCATTGGTAGGTAGGATTAACATAGTAAAAATGGCAATCTTACCAAAAGCAATATACAGATTCAATGCAATCCCCATCAAAATCCCAACACAATTCTTCACAGACTTGGAAAGAAAAATACTCAACTTTATATGGAAAAACAAAAGACCCAGGATAGCTAAAAGAATCCTATATGATAAAGCAACCCTTGGAGCATCACCATCCTGGACCTCAAACTCTACTATAGAGCTATAGTAATAAAAACAGCTTGGTACTGGTATAAAAACAGACATATGGACCAATGGAATCGAATTGAAGACCCTGACATTAATCCATGCACATATGAACACTGGTTTTTGACAAAGGAGCCAAAACCATACAATGGAACAAAGAAAGTATCTTCAACAAATGGTGCTGGCATAACTGGATGTCAATATGTAAAAGATTACAAATAGATCCATATCTGTCGCCATGCACAAAACTCAAGTCCAAGTGGATCAAAGACCTAAACATAAATCCAGTTACACTAAACTTAATAGAAAGGAAAATAGGAAGCACTCTTGAACACATTGGCACTGGAGACCATTTCCTAAATAAAACACGACAGCACAGACCTGAGCACAACCATTAATAAATGGGACCTCTCAAAACTGAGAAGCTTTTGCAGGGCAAAAGACACAGTCAATAAGACAAAAAGACAGCCAACAGATTGGGAAAAGATCTTCACCAACCCCACATCTGACAGAGGATTGATCTCCACAACATATAAAGAACTCAAGAAACTAGACATCAAAGCACTGAACAGTCCAATTAAAAATGGGCTAAAGAGCTAAACAGAGAATTCACAAAACAAGAACTACAAATGGCTGAAAGACATTTAAAGAAATGCTCAACATCCTTAATCATCAGAGAAATGCAAATCAAAACGACTCTGAGATACCACCTTACACCTGTTAGAATGGCTAAGATCAAAAACACCAATGACAACCAATGTTGGAGAGGATGTGGAGCAAAGGGAACACTCCTCCACTGTTGGTGGGAATGTAAACTTGTACAACCACTGTGGAAATCAGTATGGCGGTTTCTCAGAAAATTAGGAATTGAACTACCTCAAGACCCAGCCATACCACTCTTGGGCATATACCCAAAGAATGCTGATTCATACCATAAAGATACATGCTCAGCTATGTTCATAGCAGCACTATTTGTAATAGCCAGAACCTGGAAACAACCTAGATGCCATCAACGGAAGAATGGATGAAAAAATGTGGTACATATACACAATGGAGTACTACTCAGCAGAGAAAAACAATGAAAGCATGAAATTTGCAGGCAAATGGATGGAACTAGAAAAAATCATCCTGAGTGAGGTAACCCAAACCCAGAAAGACAGTTATGGTATGTACTACTCATTGGTGGATTCTAGATATAAAATGAACAATCAGACCACAACCCATAGAACCATAAAGGCTATATATATATATAGCATGGAGGTCCCTAGGACGACTGTGGCATATAATAAATTTCAGTTTTACTCAATTATTGAAAAAAATAGCCAAATGAATGGAAACACATGAACTATGAACCAAAGGCTGAGGGGCTCCCAGCTGGATCAGGCCCTCTGAATAGGTGTGACAGTTGATTGGCTTGATCAGTTTGGCAGGCATCTAGGCAGCGGGACCAAGTCCTGTGCTCAATGCATGAATTGGCTGTTTGAAACCAGGAACTTATGCAGGGACACTTGGCTTAGTCTGGGAGGAAGGGACTGGACCTCCCTGGACTGAGTCTACCAAGTTGATCACAGTCCTCGGGGGAGGACTTGTCCTGGAGGAGGTGGGAATGGAGGGTGGGCTGGGGTAAGGGGAGGGTGTGGGAGGGGGAGAATAGGGGAACCCATGGCTGATATGTAGAACTGAATGGTATTGTAAAATAAAAAATATATATCACAAAAAAAATCATATTTCAGTACAAATAAAATATCACCATATTTCCCCTTTTCTATTTTAATAAAAAGAAAAAAGTCAAAAGGTTATAACTAACAAAAGAAAAACTATATACAAAAGTACAATAACTATATACAATATATACAAGTAACAAATACCTAAACGATGTCTAGTCCATTTGTATTTGACAAAACAGAGAAAATAATTCCCTTATCTATCCTATTTTAGTAAGTCCAAAATGTATCTAATTCACTTTCTATACTAATTAATCTTCAACTATAACTAACTAATCTTCAACTCCCTCAGAGACCCAAGAAGGAAATAATATTAGCTAACAAAAATAAAAACAGGAAATGCACGCAAGCAACTTCCAAAAATTTTGTGAGTTGACAGAAACAGCCAGCTGCCTGGACAGTCACCTGAGGTTTCTCCGCAGTGTTAGGGCATCATCTTCAGCCTATAGGCTTATTGTATCTGACAGACTCATTTGTGAAGTAGGTTGTACACAAGGTCAACAGTTCAATCTCACATTGGGTGAGAGCAGTCCACGTACCAGAAACACCTGAATTCCACTAGTGTCCTGTCATGATTCAGGATTTTAAATTCTGGAAATTGTTGATGGATTTTTTTTTTTTTTTGACGTTTAGCAGAGTGTAATACTGGATGACAGAACTGAGGTTGATCGCTATAATCACATTTCCATGTATTAAACTGTTACATCTTAATTATTTATTAGCTCATTGGTCCAAAAGCATAAAAAAATATGGAACGTTTCATGAATTTGCGTGTCATCCTTGTGCAGGGGCCATGCTAATCTCTGTATCATTCCAATTTTAGTATATGTGCTGCCAAAGTGAGCACTTGTTGATGGTTTTTGAATTCAGCTGTCCATTATTCTTGGCTGTGTATATATGGTTTCATCTCAGCATCCCCTTCTTCTCCACATCCCTCTATTAAATGCCAGTCTACTATTGAGAGGCATGAGCTTTCAGTTGCTGTTCCATTGCACAACAGAAGCCATAGGCCCACTGCCTGTTCAGCTGCCTTCGAAGAAAAGGGCACCGTACCTTTTCCGGATTGTGAAGGTCACTTCAGGGATGGTGCCATATTATCCTGGACTCAGAAGATGCCTTTTGATAAAGCCATAACCACACTTGTTTTGGCAGGAATCGGTAGTCCTTTGTTTCGTGTTCTGTCTGTCCATTTTGTCCTGTTGATTCGAGGATACTTTGTTGTCCAGTGGCTAACTTTTGCCACAATGAAAATTAACTCCATATGCAGTTTCTTCAATGCCCATATTTTCTCTGAAGTAGATTGGTACTGCCAGGAGCCGACATGTCTCAAAAAAGAAAAATTTCTAAGTTATTAAAACATTTTAAATGCCATATTTGGTAGATCTCTGAAGGTTTGAAGATGAACTGTCTAAAATATATCTGCTCAATTTTTAAAACATATCTAATATGACTGCAATTTCTATTGTAATGTCTAACTACTAACTTTCATTTCTTTATATCCTAATAGTTGGTAATAATGTAAAGTATTTAAAACTAGTAATTGTCTTTTTCTTTTCTTTTCTTTCTTTCTTTTTTTTAAACAAGAACCTTAAATCTAATCTCCTTTGCTTAGCCTTTTTCCTAACCCTTGACAACAACTTGTAACCAACCCCCCTAAATAATGAAAATTATCCCAGACCCAAAACCCATTAAAAAGACCAAAAAACCACCTGCCCCACACCACCTCTTTGGGAATGTGGGCATCATATTCTTAAAATTGCTTCCTGCTGGGTATGGGCGAAGTTATCTTTATCCTGAAAGAAAAATTTTAGGTTAATTGTCAAATTCTAGGAAAGGCAACTATATCCTTCATTATTATCCAGTCTGTGTATAATGCCAAAGTTCAGGGTTTACCTCAAGTCCTTATTCAAGTAGTCTTTGAGACTGGATCATCTCAGCTAGTCATCTCAAAATTGCTCTGAGCACTTTGTAGTTCAAAGCTGATCTGTGGAAGATGTTTGTCAGCTTAATGATATTATTATTGTCCATGTGGAATTGTTGTTGTTGTGGGGCCCCATCTTCTTCCTGGAGACTTTAGTTGATGTTAGGCCTGACCATGATTTCCTGCAGAAAACTGATAAGAGACTTGAACACAAAGACATATATATGCAGCTAATTGAAGCCTTTTTTTCTAGAATTAGTTAGTACTCTATATGGCCATTCATTTTTATCGTTAATTTTGGCCTCTTCATTAAAAGAATTTTGCTAAAAAATTTTCTTTATGTTTTCTCCTGAATTTTCTATTCTCTCTGTTTCATCATCCTGACCAGCATGATTTATTCCAATAGGCATTTGGTTATTTAATCGCTCTGAGCAGGGGTTTCCTCTACAGCTGCAGGAAAGGTTTGAACTGGTTTTGCTATGGGGGCCTGCATGAGGCCCCTCCTGGAGTTTCCTGAAAACTGAGGCAAAGGATTACCCTCTCTGTCCTTTGTTGATCTACATTCGTTGGTCCAGTGTTTTCCCTTACCACACCTTCTGCATACTCCAGAAGGAAGGGGCATTCTGTTGCCATTGTTCCTTGAAGAAACATTGTTTCTAGGAATGATGTGTTTACAGTCCCTTTTAAAATGTCCTTGCTTTCCACATCCAAAACATCTAACACTCCTCAAACCTTTTGAAATTGCTTTTCCTACCCACATATCATCATGCTCATGAGCCTCAACATTAATTGTTTCTCTAATCCAATCTTCCAAAGGTGCAGATCTTGCCTTTAACAGCTTGATTATTCTTTTGCATTCGCATTCTCAAATGCCAAAGCTTCAATTATTGCCTTACTAGCTTCTGATTCTGAGACCATTCTCTTTACTGCTGAAGCCAGTCTTTGTAAAAAATCTGTGAAAGATTCTTTTGGGCCTTGCATAACCTTTGTAAATGACTCAGGTTTTTTTCCTGATTCCTCAACTCTGTCCCATGCGTTCAAGGCTGCCATTTGACATAAAATTAGGGTTTGGACATCATATAAACATTGTGTTTGTACCGAAGCATATTGGCCTTCTCCAATAAGCTGATCCTGACAAACTTGTATTCTTTTATCCCTCCATTGTTTTTCTATGTTTTTTGCTTCATCCTTAAAACACGTTAGAAACTGAAGTCTCTGGCTGGGTTCCAGAACAGCTTGCGCCAGCTCCCGCCAGTCCTGTGGTACAATCTTATTATATGTTGACCAAGAGTTTAACATTTGCTTTACATATGGGGAATGCATGCCCTAAGATACTATTGCCTCCTTAAACCTTTTAAAATCCAACAGTTCAATTGGAGCCCAAATATTTTGTGTAATCATTTGATCAGGCAACTGCTATACGGTTACAGGATAAATTAACGGTAATTGTGTGAAAACAGGCTTTCTTTCTGTAACCTTATGATCCAAACTTGAAACAACTTCACTGTTAATTTCTTCTGTCTGAATTTTTACAGGTTTAACAAGTTTTTCTAAAGCTGTCATCCTGGCACTTATATCTCCTATCTTTTTAAATAATAAAATGAGGATAAGCATAGTGATAAACTGCATAATTCCAATAATACTAATCTTCTCATATAGTTGTTCCATTGTCAGACTGCCTAAAATTTCAAACAAAACCCAATTTTCTTCCAATGTACACATACAACCCATTTTTTTTTAAATGTGGAAAAAAATTTGTCTTTTAAATAGTTTCCTTTATGACTTACCAAATCTGCGTAGAACAGTAGAAATCCGAACGAATTTCAAAACAGCCACCTAGTGTCCTAGGTGTGAATCCAAAGAGAGAGAGAGAGAGAGAGAGAGAGAGAGAGAGAGAGAGAGAGAGAGAAAGAGAAAGCGAAAGCATAGCCGGCTAAAGCTTAAATCCAGCCACTTGTTCCCTCTTGAGGGGAGTCAAGGCTTGGCTTTACAGGCAGGGGCCCTGTTTGGCAGGGCAGGCCTGAGTTGTTTGTAGCACTGGCTTTAAGCAAGCAGCTCACAGTTAGTCCGGCCTGAGGCCAAGCAGACCTGGGCCGGGGCTAGGGAGCCGGCTGCTCGGACTAGGGAGCTGGCCCCAAGCAGTTTTTAATGGATTCTTGTCACATTGGGCGCCAGATGTAGATGTAACCAATCGTCTTATTAAAATAAAAAACACAGAGCCAATGTAAAAGAGAAAGCCGAGAGGTCAGAGCTCAGAGCTAAAATCTTACCTCCTGCAGTGCTCCTAGCTTCCCCGAGAGAGAGCTTCTTCCTGTTTGTCTGTCTTTAAATAGTCTTTCTGTTTTGCCTTCTCATTGGTTGTAAACACAACCACATGACTGCCTCATCACTGCCTGTAAGTACCGCCCTCCAGGTCTTAAAGGTGTATGTCTCCAATACTGGCTGTATCCCTGAACACACAGAAATCTACCTAGCTCTTCTAATCACCACGATCTTGCTATGGCTCTAATAGCTCTGACCCCAGGGCAACTTTATTTATTAACATACAATTAAAATCATATTTCAGTACAAATAAAATATCACCATAGTCCTAGTCGGTTTGGGATGTCAAAATAATTCTTGTAAGTTGGATGGACTTTAAACATCAATTTATTTCTTTCAGATTTCCAGATTGCTTTGGGGCTCCTCTCTGCTTCATGTTGCAGCTCATTGGTAAACCATCTTAGGTCATGCGATGTTTCTTTTGTATATCCATGCACTAGAAGAGGCAAATGAACTCTCACTTACCCTTTTTAGGAAGGCACAAATTCCATTTGTAGGTATTTCTGCCTCATGATTTAATCAGCTCCCAATCCTACCTCCTAAGTAATCATCTTATTGAATTAAAATTTTAGCTTATGTATTTGGGAAGATTCATCTACAAAAATTATCACTATAAATTATGTACAAGTGTAAGTCTTCTGATTGGAGACTAGTTAGTTATTATTGTTTCCTTCAAATATACCTGAACATATTTTCTTTTCCTGGAATGCAGTTGATTTACTAGTAAGTAATTTGATGTTCTGGAACTTTCTTTTAGGATTGCCTAGGATAGCCAGAATAGCATTTAGTCTAGAGTTAATTATGTAAGAACTCACTCCAATTCTCCATAAACTGTGAAGCTTCCAGTGAGGCTGGGGGTATCTGCCTCAACAACCATAGTGCCCTTTGGGCTTATACTTCTCACTGTTACATATCTGTAACACACTGAGAACTCAAAACAGTACTCATAGGAAACACTTCCAAGTGTTTCTTTGTGCTGAGATCACTGTCTTCACTGACATGCCATGACAAATTAGATTACCCTAGGATTGAAGGGGTCATGGAGAGAAGCTGAGGCTTGACACCAGGTGGCAGGGTTAGAGTTCCTGAAGATATCTCAAGAGAGGCTACTGGAGAAGGTGCAGTGCAATTGCAGTGGAGACCCCATCATATTCCACATGTCAGGATCATGGGATGACCTACCAGGACAGAAGCAGCTACAGAATGGAGCTAGACTGAGCCTACAAGTCAGGCTGTATGCTATGGATGGCCAAGCAGCATTAAGTGGACCTCCCCAGGTGATTTGTAGCCCAGACGATTGTGAGACTTTACCAGACATCAAACATTGAATTTATATACTGCTGAATGTTGGTTTGGCTTTAATTGTAACTGTGTCCTGGGTCTTTTCTCTTGAAATAAGTATGCAACTTCCTTTTTTCCCTTTTATTTTACATGAGCCCACTGGATGTTTTGAGAAACTTTGGATATTGTAAGGAGACTGAAATTCTTTAGACTGTGAAACTTTTAAAGTCAATACTGTATTTTATTGGGATATTAATATGAGGCCCTGGAGATAAACAAGAAAGAAAGAAAAAGGTTATGGCTTCATGGCTTAATGATAATGTGTTGGTGTGTCAAGCTGACAAGGGATCAATTATGCTTGTTGATTTTTTTGTCAATGTGACACAAGCCAGGGTCATCTGGGAAAAGAAAATTTCAACTGAGAAAATGCCTCTATCATATTTGCTTGTAGGCAACTTTGTGATGGTATTTTCTTGATTAATTGTTGTGGGCATGCATTGCCTTGTGAGTGCACCCCCTGGACAGATGGACAATTTTATATTTATATATATAATATTTCACATACATTTCATATATATATGAAATGAGACTGAGCAAACCGTAAGAGCAAGCTTGTAGGGACTGTCCTTCAGGTCTCTGCCTCAGTTCCTGCTTCCAGATTCTTGCCTTGAATTGTTGCTCTGACTTCTCTTCATTATATACATTAAGTTGTAAAGTGAAATAAACCCTTTTTTCCTCAAGTTACTTTTCTTCATGTTTTATCACAGCAACAGAAACCAAAATAAGACCCTGCTATCCCATGCCCTTCTATCCCCACTTCATTTCAATCTCCTAGTCTAATTTTCCTTTTGTACTTTTATACTATTATACTTAATTTCTCCTTCATTGGAAGATCTCTTCCTCACCCAGTGCCTTACTAAATACCTAAACAACATGGGAATTCTAAATAAAACACACACTTATAAATCATAGATAACATGAAATACTTGTCTTTCTGTGTCTGGGTTACAGAATCATCCACATTCAGGGTGATTTCAGGTCAATCCATTACGTTCAAACTTAATTTTTTTTTTTTTTTTTTTACAGCTGAATAATAGTTCATTTTGTAAATTTGTCAAATTTTCATTGTCCATTAATCAGTTGATCAGCATCTAGGCTGTTTCAAATTTTTGGCTATTCTGACAAAAGAAGGAATGATATGGATGAGCAAATATCTCTGTTCTATGATGTAAAAGGACTGCTAAGGACATATACAATACCCATAACTCAGTGCATTGCTCAGCCTCATCAGAGAGATTCTTGCAGTATATGGTAACGAACACAGAACCCCACAACTGCTCAATATGTAGAGCATGAGAGACTTTAGAATGCTCAGCACTAAATGGGATGGATGTCTTATCCCTTCACTCCACTTAAAGTTCAGGAATCTATGAGGAAGGGAAGGTGGAAAGATTTATGAGGCACCAGTGATGGATAATTTCATTGAATCATTGTTTTCCAGACATTACAGGGAAGATAAACATATAAACTCACAGAGACTGTAACAGCATGTGCAAGATTTACACAAGGTCGAAATACCTACATGGAGTAGTGTAAGTGGCAGCAATTCCCACCCCTGGTCAATGAAGTATTCACAATTGTCTCAATGCTGGGGAAAGTCAAATCACTTTTTGTCAATGGAGTGCCACTAGGTATATCAACCAATCTCCAGGGCAGGCTCCATCCAAGCTTTTTTTTTGTTGTTGTTGTTGTTGTTGTTGTTTTTTCAAGACAGGGTTTCTCTATGTAGCTTTGCGCCTCTCCTGCAACTCACTTGGTAGCCCAGTCTGGCCTCGAACTCACAGAGAGCCGCCTAGCTCTGTCTCGCAAGTGCTGGGATTAAAGGCGTGCGCCACCACAGCCTGGCTCTAAGCTTATTTTTAAAACTAGTAATGTGGTGGAGTGATGGCTCAGTGAGTAGGAGTGTTTTCTGTGTAGATCTGAATATCTGTCTTCAGTGCAGCACCCAGGGAAAAGGCAAGTTATGGTCAAGGTTGTACCTGCAATCTCAGTATTGTGAGCACTGGAGATAAGGTAACTGAGACTTGGCGTTAGTAGCCTAGCTCCAATTTCTCAAGAGACCCAAAAGAAAAAGAAGAGCTAAAGAACAGTACAAATAGATATTGCACCTAAAAGTACACATAAACGTACACAAAAACTACACACACATAACCTGCACTATCTGTTACATACATATACACACACACAAATAAAAAAATCGTGATAAGACACTTAATTGAAAATTAAACATAAGGTGTGTTCTCTTTTGAGAATGTTAGATATATTTAAGGTTCTCTTTAAATTATCAATGCAAGTCACTGAAGATATATTTTATTGTTACATTGTAAAATTAAACACACACACACACATATATATATAATTTAAAATTATTCATGATGAAAAATTGTTAATGTGTTCTTACATTTTAACTGGTTATTATAAGAGATTCCAGAAAGCATTACAAAGTAACAACAATGTTTCCACTTCTACTGATTAGTTGGTAGTGACAAGTCGATTTCTACCAACACACTGTAAACCAGACAACATCTATAAGGAAGGCAAATACAGGGGGGAGCATTAAGTGTCTGGAAATAGGAAAATGATTTCCACTCATGGACAGTTGAAATGCACTAGGTAAGACAGAGAGAATAATGACACGTCTGGTCTTATTTTGACAGATGTGTGACAGCACCATTTCTTTCCCTGATAGACAAACCTAATCTTTGAAATATGTTTGAAGGCTCCTTACACTTGAGCTTGTTTCTTTCACATTGTCAACGATCAAAGCTTAAGTTCAACTAAATGGAAAATAATGTCTATTGTTCCCGGTACATAATAGCTAACCTGATTCTTTTATCTTTCATTGCAGATTTGGATTTACATGAGTATTAGCAAAAAGCTTCAGAAAGCAGGCATATAGATCACTCCTTCTGTCTTTATTATGCCCATACCATTCCTTTGTTAACACTGTAAGAATCATTATTATGTTATTAAAAGTAACATTGTAAATATTCTTATCATTCGAAATTACAAGTCACTTTTACAATAATCGAAACAACCTAAATAAAATCATATTATACCCCCAAAAGCTGAATATCACTGTTAAATAGGTCAGAACTTCTGTGCTCCTACAGTTTTGCCATATATATTTCCGTTATCCTAGTGAGTAGAATATTGCATGGTTTTCAGCATAAAGGGAGCTAGGATGCACAGTTAATGAAACCCATATATTAGAATTTGTGCCATTTCTATAGATCATGAGTACCAAACTACTCTAATTCTTTTATTGAGTAGAAACAACATTATAAAATATAATCTCATGTATGTAATTCATATATAGCAGTAGTATTAATTTAGAGTGGAAAAGTAATTGCATCCCCTGTTTCAATATTAATATTTCCTGATTTGTTTTCATAGCTAACCAAGTAAAATAACAATATACTACCAACATATCTGTATACTTCAGCTGTCTCTAAAATGTATTCTGAAATGACTCATATCAACGCTTCAATGCAGTGTAATACATATGTACACATGTGCGTGATTTGCAGATTGCAAATAAGTTCATAGGTTGTAAGGATCACATTGAAACAAAAATCATTATAAATAATAACTGTGTCGAATCTCTTGACAAAAATCAAGGTCAAGTTTATTAGGAATCCAAATTTAAGCTTGGAGGTGAAACACAAATTTAATGTCTAAACTTGAATAGAAGGATTTTTTTTAGCTACATCTGTTTTAAATCTAATTCAATAAAAATTTGTGAATTTAATAACTCTCACCTCATGTTTAAATTCCCTTCTACCACTGGCTGAGACATTTAATATATGTTCTCAATTTAGCATAAATGATTTAGTTGTAGAACATTTTTAAAGTACTCTGATACTGACTAGAATTGTTCCCGGGATATGTAACTTTAATATTTTATGCTTGCATTTCCCACATGATTGAGTATTGTCAAGCAGCTCAAAGACCTAATATCGCTGTAGGCCTATCTATATGTCCATACTATCATTAGCACAGGGCTCTTTAGGTTCATGCTACAGCTCATGGCCAGTCTAACATACGGGGCTCCACAGGATAAGGGGAGATTTTCCCAGAGTGCCCATGCTAGTATGACATTATTTGGTTCTTTCCCTTACTGTTAATGTGATGATTAACATGGAACCAAGGCATCTTTATGAATCCTGTGAAACCTGTGCTCCTTCTCTACTTGGCAGCTAAGCAGTTCATATAAATGGAAACCACACCAGGTCAGTTAGCAGTGTTATTCTGTGTGGTAGTAATTGCATGGCACACTACCGTCAAGCTCCTTCAAACCATTTATTTTTTTTCTAAATGCGTTTTTTGCTTCATATTTCTTTTCCAAATGTAAATGAAGACTATTAGTTCTACAAACACCATTAATCAGAGAAGATTCATTTATTGTCACTTTCTCTCTTTTTATCATGGTTCTTGTGCTTTCTCGTGAAAGTCAGGTCAATTCACATCATATATTCAACTGGTATGAACAAATAGATGTTATTAGAAGTATTGAGCTTTATTTGATGTTTTGGCTTTATTACAATCAGCTCTGTACAAAAAAAAATATCAGGACAAAATAAAAAAGCTTTGAAAATCATCTTTTCCTTCCATGAAAACTATACACAAGGACTTGTACTATTATTTTAATATGTGCAGGTACAATTTTAGCCATTTGTCATACTGTAGTTTAATAAGCAGCCAGAGCCGTAATTGTGCTGCAGCTTTCAGCGGCATGCATTGCTGAGGATTTAAATAGCTTTTCCCATTCCTGATGATTGCATAAAGGCGATGATTTTATTTAGAAGTAGTTCAGGCCACCTACTAACTGCATAACTGAAGAAATTTCTCCTAAAATTTTACAGTAAAGGCAAGGATGAGCCATAAATTGTGTATGGGATGAATTCAGCTCTATTTTGTTGGGGCAATCATCAGCTCTGTAAAAGTCTTTTCATGATAGAACAACTTCACAACAACCCATTAAACCATCATTGTCCCTCTCTACCATCTTCCTGTTTTCCAAATCATTTATGAATGATGAAGAAAACAGCATTTCATGTTGTTCTGACAGGTTTTCAGATAAAACCACATGTGTATTTTATACACACAAGCACATAGGGTACAATTTATGGAGTCAGAATGGCTCCGTTAGTTTTGCCACTCTGAATGAAAGTTGGTTTCACTCATCAATTCACATTCCATCATCTTTCACCAGTCTCTGAAGTTCCAGGATGCACACTGCATGGGGTACTTGTCATTTGTACAAGGAAAGAAATAAGAAATGATATAAACCAATTTCCCTTGACAGCACAGACACAGATGGAGATGGCATTTGGACCATATTGTCTGCTTGAGGGTCATTCCTAAAGCCATTAGCTCTCATAACAATGAAACCAGAATTATTTATTTCCCTGCAATTTTCTGATGTGGTGTAAACAGTGTTACCTTGGGGGCCTAAGTTTCCTTCTAAAAGGTTGTGTTGTCCTTGAGAAGAAACACCACATATGGCAGAATATTTGTGGCTGATGAAAGTAAAAATTACAAATTAGACATGAGTTGTTACACAAAATACAGAAATATTAGCAGAGACCAAGAGATGGCTCTGAGGGTGGAGGTACTTGCCACTAGGCTTCACGACCTGGATTCAATCCACTCCCCACATGGATTAGGAAGAGAACTGATTACCACGTGTTGTCTTTTGAGGTTCACATTCACGCTATGCCATGCACCTACCCTCCTACTCTGAGCAACTGATTAAAAACAAATACATGTAATTATTAGAGGAACAAAAGATTTGTTATATAAAATTGGACTTTCATCACTATTGGTATATTTATAAAGCAGATAAGCTTTCTTACAAGTCTTTACCTCTTAATTTTTTTTCATTCAGTCCCTTGAGAATGTTATTGGAATCCATTCTTATATTTGTTTGTTCTGTTGGTTAGACAGGGAATAGATGTTCATGAAAACTGAAGCATGCACCAGACTCTCTTTTACATTATAAAACAATACACATCAAAGAGAACTATGAAAGGAATCCTGTGTAGCATGAATTGTTAGAAGGTCTTATTAATAATAATTTTAAAAAAACAACAACCTGGAACTAGGCATTGGGTTGAATGCTGGAAGATCAGAGAAGCAGAACAAGTCACAGCCACCTCACCTCACCAATTTCTCATCTGATCCTGTTTCCTCAGACTGGAAACCTCTGAGTCCTCATCCAAATGGATCTCAGCAGAACTGCTGCTCAAAATCCTAAAAGCTTAACCAGGCCTTAGTTCCCGGTTTTCACGCCTTATATACCTTTCTGCTTCCTGCCATCACTTTCTGGGATTAAAGGCATGTGTCACCATGCTGGGCTGTTTCTAGTGTGGCTTTGAACTCACAGAGATCCGGATGGATCTCTGCCTCCAAAATGCTAGGATTAAAGGTGTGTGTGCCACAATTTTCTGACCCCTATGTCTGTCTAGTGGCTGTTCTGTCCTCTGACCCCAGATAAGTTTATTAGGATGCACATTACATCGGGGAACACAATATCACAACAGTCCTGACCCTGAGATTTTGTATTGAATTTCAGTAATGATGGAGTTTGACTTGAATCCTACTAGAAAAGACAGATGGAAGCAATAAGAACAAGTCAATGACATAGAACCAAAATATGAAAAGCTCCATAGGAAAAATGGGACAGGGTAAATTGGAGGAGGGGTAACACCAGAGCAAGGGTCAGAAGAGAAGGGCAGCCAGTATTACAATCCCATGTCTCAGTCAGTAGAAGCCTCTTTAAAATGTGACATTTGAACTGAGTCTCAGTGAAGAAGTCATCATCAGTATTGCTTAGAGAAGTGCATTCTGAAAGGAGCACTGTTCTAAACAAAATCACTAAGATGGGAGTATACTGAGTGTATTCATGGAGGAAACTGTGTCCAGCATAGCTGTCTAACTAAATGAGTAGCAGACAGCTTATAAATGAGAGCATATAAGTACTATGTCAGATTTGAGAAGAGTTTCAGGTCTGTTTTTTACTGTTGTTATTTTTACATTAGGTCACATTAGTATCTGTGAGTATCACTTTCAAAGAAATGAGGTGACTTTGAGGGCTGTTGGAGAACAAAGAACAACAGTCTAACTTTTTAAGTAGCTAAAAATGGAGCAAAGGTTGGAATTAAGAAATCCTTCCAGCAGGCTTGTGTGGTGGTATTGTGTTCCCTGAAATATTGTGCACTCTAATAAACTTATCTGGGGACAGAGAACAGGACAGCCACAATCTTAAACATAGAGGTTAGGCAGTGGTAGCACATGTCGCTAATCCTAGCATTTCAGAGGCAGAGATCTACCTGGATCTCTGTGTGTTCAAGGATACAGTCAAGCATGGTGACTCACACCTTTAAACCCAGAAAGTGAGCCTTTAATCCCAGGAAGTGATGGCAGAAAGCAGAAAGTTGTATAAGGTATAAAAACTAGGAACCAGAGTTAGTTAAGCTTTTGGCTGGTTAAGCTTTTAGGCTTTTGAGCAACAGTTCAGCTGAGATTCATTCTGGATAAGGACTCAGAGGCTTCCAGTCTGAGGAAACAAGATCAGCTGAGGAATTGGCAAGGTGAGGAAGCTGTGGCGTGTTTTGCTTCTCTGATCTTCCAGTATTCATCCCAATAACTGGCCTCAGGTTTGATTTAATTAATAAGACCTTTTAAGATTCTTGTTACATGTTTGTGATAAGCTAAGATAAAGAAAAACAGATAATATATAACAGAATTTGAATCTTTCCAAGTGATAAACCAATTTCCCCAAATACTAAGTCAAAATAAGTTGACAAGTCTCACTGAAGGAATAAGCATCCAAACACATAACATTAAACATTGCATAATATGCAAAATTTGCTTATGGGTGTACATGTGTGCACTTACCATCTCATTTGGTGTCAAAAGGATTATTCAGGTATACTGTATCATTTCAATTTCAAGGCATTAGCTCTATAATAAAGACAGAATGGGCCTACCTTCCCTATTTAATTTTTATGTTCCACTTTCTTGTCATTTGAATTTGTTCTCTCTCTTCTTTGAGGTATTTTATCCCCTTGATTGACATCAAAATCCATACCAATGATTAAGACTTGCAAATATTTACAAAAGATTAAATAGGTTGGATATGTCAACAAGCCCACATTTATACAGGAGAGAAATAGATTATAAAGAATATAAATTTCATGAATTATGGCTTATTGTAAGTCACCATTGAAAAGACTCCATAATTCATTGGTTTCTAAATGAAAATGTACTCATTCAACTGTAAGAGATGCTAACATGTTGAAATACAAAAGTCAAGAGCTGTTTTGTGTTTTCTAAAATACAAAAGTGAAAGAATTAAATTGAGTTCAATTGCATTTTATTTTCAATTAGTCACATGCATATTCAAAATGTCTAGTTTTATTGAAGTAGATGAAGTAATGTTGCAAATTATATAGAATCTATAAAATGTATTCAGCACACATTGTAAAATACCACATAACAAATGACTCAGATGATACCTTACAACTTTGATATCCAAGTGTCTGTTAAAATTGCCCTTACATTACTGGTCCTAAAAAGGAGACTAAATTTGGAGTATTAAAGAAAATCTTATAGCACCCAGTGTAGAACTACCAACAAAGAATTATCAGAATCCCAAAATGTTTCCTTTCTGAATACTGCATGAAATTTGTGTTTGCTTTAGAAATATATGTTACTAATTACACAGACCACATTTATTTATAGCTGAATAATTATGAAGATAATAGACATGTAGATTATGAAACAAACTGTTCTGAGAATTAAAGCAGATATTCAGTTTTATGGAAAGTAAATCTCCTTGAGTCCTTCTTTATCATTTGTATTGAAGATAATTTGTCATTTTTAAAGGTAGAAAGGATAATTTTCTGTGGTCACTCAGAAAATAAATTATTAAATAAAGATAGGGCATTACAAATCTGTATGTAAATGAATCCTTTTCTGTGGTGAAGTGGTCTAGCTTGTCAGTAGCTCTCTTGACATAGCCCGTCAGAGGATTCACTAACATTGAACCTCCTTCATCTAATGAAAAGCCGACTAACTAGAGCCAGCTGAAAATTTACAAATGAAACTAATGCAGGATTCTCAAAAAAATAAATTGTTCATAGAAAGGTGAAGAACCTTTCCTTCAAAAGGCACTTCAAAAATGTGTCTAACTTCAAGTGAATATGCAAACAATGTGTTCTGTTTGGGAAAGCGGCCACTCAGGGTTTGTGTCTTAAGTATGTAATGGCCTTGTGTAACAGCAGATGGGATCCAAGCATCATCACACATACCATTCAGCATGAATGAACAAGGAAAGCATTTTTCTAAATCACATCTTGACTGAAGAAGGACTTTTTTTCCTAATTAGAAAATAATTTAAACATCTTCGCAATTCCACATCTGTGTCCTCTTGAATTAGACAACACACTTACTCTAATCTATCTCTTAAAGGCTACTGTTGAAAGGGTGGTTGAATAAAATAGATCTACTTGACAAGCATAAACACTACCCTGGTTGGGACAGCCTAGGCTGTCTGTGTTACCAGTGCAATGGGAACTGCTGCCAAGAATGAAAAATTAATAGCTTAAGAGTAAAATCAATGTTCTTCTATTAAGAAAAAATGCCTAATAAGATGACTGATAAGAGAAGTACGATTTTTTTTTTTTTTTTTTTTTTTTTTTTTTGGTTTTTCGAGACAGCGTTTCTCTGCATAGCTTTGCGCCTTTCCTGGAGCTCACTTGGTAGCCCAGGCTGGCCTCGAACTCACAATGATCTGGCTCTGCCTCCCGAGTGCTGGGATTAAAGGCGTGCGCCACCACCGCCCGGCTAAGATCTTTTAAATTTACAGAATTCCATGTATTTCCACTGGGATTTTTAAGACTTCAGAAGAGGGGGGGGTGGGCACGCTTTAATCCAGCATCGGAGGCAGAGCAGGCGGATCTTGTGAGTTCGAGCAGCCTGGCTACAAGTGAGTCCAGAAAGGGCAAAGCTAACAGAGAAATGTTCGAAAAAAAAAAAAAAAAAAAAAAAAAGACTTCAGAAGAGTATATAATGAAATAGTCATTATATAATAGACACAGAATTCTTGCTTGAAATGGTGGGGTTCCAGAAACATGATGGTGGTGGCTTCACAGAATTGTAGCTATTTAGTGACACTTAATTAAATACTTTAAATGACTGCCATCACACAGAGAAGAATCTTGGAAAGAAGCAAGACAAGTACTTTATAAAAGAAATAAAATTGGAAGGCATACATTTTTCCAAAAAAAAATTTAACTTCTGTAATAGTACTTATTCATAATCATTAAAGCCATAGTTGAGATGAGGTAGCCCTTTCCCTCTACACTGCTGCTCTTTACCATTTTGGTTCCAGGGTATACTAATGTTCCTGGTATGTGTTTAGAAGAACTAATATCTATATTAATCCTCCAAATCACAAATATAAAAGGAATTAAAGGGGAGAAGGGAAAAGTGGGAAGGAGAGAGAAAGAAATGAAACTCCTTTCCCTTTATGCTTTCATTGGGGATTTGAGGATGCTCTTTGTGGATCCAGTGAAACTAACAATAATTCTGCATCACAGACAATATTTGAAGCATCTAAGGTATTAAAAGCACCATTACACATTTTTAAACTAAGTACATTAATTAGTCTGAGGGCATTAGCACTTCAGTCTTCTCTCTTGATTACTGTGAAATATTTTCCCACATATATAATCATTTGACAATAATTGGAAAGAAGTGTTATAGGAGAATAACATTAAAACTTAGGAGATATTAAGTGGCTAAAAAAGTGGGAAGAGAGAAATGCTGTTTTAATTGCTGGCATTCATGTTCTTTCCATGAGAAGTACAAGTGGTGATAGCTATATCAGAGATGGCCTGGAGAATGCTGATGCTTATGTTCTGACAGTATAGGAAATGGACGCACTTCTTTCTGCATTCTAGAAACACCTTGCAAGCCAAAGGATCCAAGGAAGAATTAGAAAGTGCTGAGTATTCTAAGTATTTATTGAGAATTCTGAATTGAAATAAATAAAAGCACTGATCCCAACAATAGAAATCATCCCATGCAAATAAAGACATTAAGCAATCAACTAACTTATAATATATTTAATAAAAAATAAGGATTGTGAAATGCTAGGTATGAAAACACTCAGACCAAGGCATTCTTAATTTATCCCCCTATTTCTTCCCTTTTTTCTTCCATTTCTTCTTCCTTTTTATTCTATTTCCACTTACTGCTACTTATTTTTATTGAATGGACATCATTTCTCATATGACAACTTGATAAAAGCACATTTGGAATTAGCTGAAGTGTAATACAAGTATATATGGTAATAATAAGAAACGTGACACATATTTTAGCTTTGTCAAAAATATGCATGCACAGTAAATTTGATGTTTTGTTATTGTTTAATTCATGGTACTGTATTGTATTTCTGTGGCCATATGAAAATACCTTCAATAAATAACTTAAGGAAACATTTATTCTACTTTTGATTTCAGAATTTCATTCTCTAGTCACTTGTATTGGTACAGTACACAGAAGACTGAATGTCAGCCCCAGGAAACATATTCATCTCAAGGTAACTGGGATATAAAATGAGAACAAGGGGAATGGACCAAATATCCCCACCAAGTGTATGCTGTCATGCCTACTTCCTAAATGTTCAACTGTACTCCAACAGCATCACTCATATGCTGGACCTTTAACAAATGGACCTCCTTGTTACCTAGTTTCTCTAGGGCTGTGGATTGTAGCCTGTTAGTCTTTGCTTTACATCTACTATCCACTTATGAGTAAATACATACCATGTTTGTCTTTCTGGGACAGGATTACCTCACTCAGGATGATGATTTTTTTTTTCTTGTTCCATCAATTTGCCTGCAAGTTTCATGATGTCAGTGATTTTTTACCACTGAGTAATACTCCACTGCATAAGTGTACCACATTTTTTTTTCATCCATTCTTCAGTTGAGGGACATCTGGGTTGTTTCCAGGCTCCGGCTATTATGAATAATGCTGCTATGAACATAGTTGAGCAAGTGTCCTTGTGGTATGATTGAGCATCCTCTGGATATATGCCTAAGAGTGGTATCACTGGGTCTTGAGGTAGATTGATTCCCAATTTTCTTAGAAACAGCCATATTGATTTCCAGAGTGGCTATACAACTTTGTACTCCTGCCAGCATGGATTTCCCTGTGAAGGGGAAATAAATTAGATCTCCTGGGTAAACCAGGGGCAAAGGGATGGGGTAGAGGGGAGGGGATGGAGGATGGGAACAAGAAAGATCAAATGGCTGAGTTGGGGGAGGGATGGAGAGGGACAGCAAGGAAAGAGATATCTTGATATAGGGGGGCATTATGGGGTTAGGAAGAAACCTGGTGCCAGGGAAAATCCCAGGAATCCACAATGATGACCCTAGCTAAGACTTTTAGCAATAGTGGAGCGGGTGCCTGAACTGGCTTTCTCCTGTAATCAGACTGATGACTACCCTAATTGTCATCATAGAACCTTCATCCAGTAACTGATGGAAGCAGATGCAGAGATCCACAGCCAAGCATTAGCTGAACTCCAGGAGTCTAGTTGAAGAGAGGGAGGAAGGATTGTAGGAGCCAGAGAGGTTAAGATCATGACAAAGGAAGCCACAGAAACAGCTGACTTGAGCTCATGGGAGCTCATGGACTCTAGACCAACAGCTAGGAAGCCTGCATGGGATCTTCCTAGGTCTTCTGCATGTGGGTGACAGTTGTGTAGCTTGGTCTGTTTGTGGGATCCCTAGCAGTGGGATCAGGACCTGTCCCTGCTGCATGAGCTGACTTTTTGAAACCTATTCCCTTGCTCAGCCTTGATGCAGGGGGAGGAGCTTAGTCTTGCCTCAACTTGATAAGCCATGCATTGTTGACTCCCAAAGGAGGCCTTACCCTTTCTGAGGAGTGGAGGCAGGGGTGGGGGGTGGGGTAGAAAGGAAGTAGGGGAAGGGAACAGGAGGAGAGGATGGAGGGAAAACTGTGGTTGGTTTGTAAAATAAATGAAAAAATTAATAAAAAATAAACAATAAAGAAATAACTTTAGGACACAGAACAAAACCAAAATAAACAAACAAACGGACCTCTGGGAGATGCAGAAGATCCAAGCAGGGAAAATACAAAGAGGATAATAGAAGTTAATTAATCATTTCACACCCCACTGTCTTTCCCATCCTTGTTCCCAAAAGGCAATCCCTTCAACTCATGATGGTTGTTATTTCTAGTATATCTCCATGAGTTTAGGGAACAATTAAAAACAGAAATGTTAGACTGTCAGTGTAGGAAGCATCTACTGACTCTTTTGTGTGGACAAAAATGTACCTTCTTACATGAGAAATGCCACCTCTCTCCTTTTTTCTATTAGTCTCTTGTTTTGTTTAGATCTTCTGCTGAATTTATATTACAGCTGGTGTTAATTTGGTCCTAATTACTTTTGAGACGAATCTTAAATTATGTTTCCTTTTTATTGGGTATATTTGACTTAATTTACAACATTGCTTTTCATCTGATGGTGTATTGCATAGTATATAAGTGAATTAAAGTAGGAAATTACAAAAAGTATTGTGTTCCTATAATTCTGACATGAGAAACTAGGTGCTGCCAGATTAAAAAAGAAGAGGAAAAGGAAATTCACTTCACAATTTTCTAACAATTGCTTGATAAGCTATTCCATGACACAAATTATATAAACTTATTTCATGTCATTTTATACAGTTATAAATCAGTCCTACAGAGAGTCTTTGGATTTTTTTTTTTTTTTTTTTTTTTTTTTTTTTTTTTTTTGGTTTTTCGAGACAGGGTTTCTCTGCGTAGTTTTGCGCCTTTCCTAGAGCTCACTTGGTAGCCCAGGCTGGCCTCGAACTCACAGCGATCCACCTGGCTCTGCCTCCCGAGTGCTGGGATTAAAGGGTGCGCCACCACCGCCCGGCTGAGAGTCTTTGGATTTATGCACAGAAAATCCCTAGAAACCTTTTCCTAAGGATAGAGAGCCAAGGGAATTTATATCTAGCGCCTAGCAGCAGCAGCAACAGAAAGGAATTCAGGTCTCCAGTAACCCCTAGAGACACTGTCTTTCCCTATCCACTACCAGATTCACACAGCAGTGGGCAGGATGCAAGCATTCTGAGTCATGGGCTCTTGTTTTTTTTTTCCTTCAGACATAAAAATTCTCAATGTTAGGTTAGATCATTTGTATCAGTTTTGTCCTTCCAAAAGGATCTACCTATCTTCTGTGAAAACTGTTATAACAACACAAAACATTCCGTATATGTGTGCCTGGTCATTAGGAAATCTCCTGGACTATAAACCTTTCTTTTCAAACTTCTGTTCTAATTGAATCAGCTAGTACCTGAACTAGGAGGCACAGCAAATAGTCCTTCTCCATACTTTTGCATATCTTCACTCTCAAGTTCAACGTTTTAGGTCTTTACTTCTATTCAAATTCTCAACAGTAATCTCATTTCTCACTCTACCTATTACAATGATTTCATTCCAATAAGAAGACAGGGGTCAGGCAACAGTAGTTTTGCATTTCTGCCACAAGATCTGCCAGGCTTATTGCTGTACCGTGCTACTACTCCCTCTGGATGCAAACAGTCCTTCTTGACACGAGCAGAGAGACTAACAGACCTCAAGAAACTCATGGGAAACGCATAGGACTTATGAAAGCCTTCTCTGAGGTGATGTAATCAGAAAAGAAGATCAGGGGAAGAGGAGAACTTTCACTGTTGCAAGTGCCAGCAAGTCGTGTGGGAAACTAGCAATGCTCATACCAGAAATATTAAGGAGCTCTGGTGAAGTCATCACACTTTACTAGGGGAACTGTGCCTTTTTGGAGGACCTTAAATCATTAACAAAATATTTTATAAATAGACAAAAGGAACCCAGAGTAGATTTTTTTTTCAATTTAAAGAAAGACCTTAGGACAGGTAAGCTGCAAATTCTAGAAGCTACTAGGAAGAGGAAGGCAGGGAAGAAACTGTGAAAATGCAATGCCATTTGGATTAAAACTGGCACAGACATTAGCCACATGGCAAAAAAGCAGGCACACTTTGGGAAATGAAGCATTGCAGAAAGATTAAAAAAATTCAAACTACAGCAGAAAGAATGCATAAGCCCCACAGAGCATCTGGGAATATATATGTAGATATAGATAGATAGATAGATAGATAGATAGATAGATAGATAGATAGACAGACAGACAGATATATGACAAGGAAAACATTACACTTTTCTGAAATAGCACTTAGAAAGAACAACCCAACAGAACCTCATTTCCGTTCATAGAGACTAGGCCAGGGAGTTGGAATTTTGAAAAAGAAAAGTGTATGATCTCATTAAAGGTTAATTATTCCTTCTATCTCCTTAAGGGGTGGTCCTTTGATCCAGTGATTGGCTGGCCCAATTGGATTAACTCTTTAAGAGGGACTAATGGTCTTAGAGGAGAATCCACCATCCCACTGTACAAAATGATCATAATTCCTAACTGCATTCTAAAACTTGCCTTTATGCACACACATAAGAATAGCTCTCATTCATGATCAAAGAAACTTTCCTTTAGCAAATGGAGATGACTGCAGAAAAGCACAATTGGTCAAAATGACTAGATCCAATGATCATCAGGTGCCCAGACCCAGTGGATATGTTCACACCACATTACATCCCTCCCCTGACACACACAAGCACAGGTTTCATGCATGTAACAATAATAATGAAAGAGAGGCAAGGAATGGAACTAGCTGGAGGTAGGGTTCATTGTGGTGATATATTGTGTACACTAATAAACTTATCTGGGGATTAGACGATAGAACCAGCCACTAGATTAGACATAGAGGCCAGACAGTGGTGGCACACACACCCTTAATCCTATCACTTGGGAGGCAGAAATCCATCTGGATCTCTGTGAGTTCAATGCCACACTAGGGACAGAGTCAGGCAGTAGTGGCCCATGCCTTTAACCCCAACACTTGAGATCTCATGCCTTTGCTTAGAAAGCACACATGCCTTTAATCCAAGGAAGTGACATGGCTGGGTGGAGGACGGTATATAAGGCGTGAGGAGACAGGAACTAAGAGAAGTTCAACTGAAACCCTCAGGAGTGAGTACTCAGAGGCTTTCAGTCTTAGGAAATAGGATCAGCTGAGGAGTTGGTGAGGTGAGGTTGACTGTGGCTTGTTCTGTTTCTCTGATCTTTCAGCTTTCATCCCAATCTCTGGCCCCATTTTTTTTTTATTAATAAGACCTTTTAAAATTCATGTTACAGTACATGACAGAGGATGTAATGAGGAAAGGGATGTGGGAAATAATATAATTATATTTTAACTATTTTTTAAAAACTTTAAAAATTTCTTACCCTCCTATCTCTATGAGCCATTCTCCTATTTATCATCCTATTCCCCACAACAAACTGCTTAATAAATATATATTATTTGTATATATTATCAAGAATTTCATTTCCACTCTTGGTTAAATTCAGTTTGAGTAGATGTTTTGTTACTATCTTTTCATTCTCCTACTCAACCCCCTCAGGCTCAAATGACAGAACTAATGATGTGTGAGAGAAAGAATCAGTTATAATCTGGTGGTGCTAACTTGCATGAACTTAGTAAAAATCACTTTCTACTCTCAAAACACTGCCTTAGCCTTTGCCTTTCTGCAGTACAGGAAGACTGAGTTGGGAGTTGCCAGTCAGACATAGAGGAAGCAAGATGTAAAAGTACTGAAAAGCTACAAGCCATGTGACAACTTATAGATTAATAGAAATTGGTTAATTTAAGATATAAGGACTAGATAGCAAGAAGCCTGCTATGGCCATAGAGTTTATAAGTAATATAAGTCTCTGTGTGTTTACTTGCGTCTGAGTGGCTGCAGGAGTCAAGTGGACACAGGAAAATTTCAGCTACACAGTATCAAGTCTGTTTTTGTTTGGTCTCTTCAAACTCCTCCTGTCATTCTACTTCACTCCCACATTCATTTCCTAAATGCCAAGGGAAACAGTCATTTTGTGATGTGCCTGCCACCAGGCCCTCTGTGAAATGATCATTTCAGGTCATTTTTTCTTGAACTTCAGAAGTCCACATTCTCCTACCTTCCTAATTCATCATTCTCCCATCTCTAATACCAGTCCCCCAAATACTAATCTAGATGTATTCCCTCACTGTTTACCAGCACTGTGATCCAATGCTAAATGTGAACTTTCTGCTCTCCAGTTCAGTTCTGAAAAAGGAAGGGAATACATGTTTTTTACTATTATTTGGGTAATGTTTTGTGATAATATGTATAAGGTACATACAAATCATAGAGCCTAGATCATGATATGAAGGCAGTAAATATGGACTCCCCTCCTTTCTAGGTTTTCTTTTCCTTTTACTCCTAACACCAAGCACAACGACAGGACCTGCAAGTACTAGCAGATGTGCATGAGTGAAACCATTTTGCTGTTGCTGTTTTCTTTTCTATTCATTGTACCTAATCTCTACCAAATTTAATGACAAACCCAATGGCACCCTTGCTGTAATTGTGGCCAGAGCCAAGGACACAGACAACTCATGCAGCTGGAATGGATTCCTCACAGCATGGAAAAATGGATTCTAAGACCAAAGGTATAAGGGGAAGTGGTGTGTCTTTATTACCTAGCCCAGGAGCCATTTATGTCACTTCTGTTGGGTACTGACAGTCAGAACTGGTAAACAAAGTCTGACTCCTGTTCAAACAGAAAACACTAGCCTTCACCTTTGGGGAAAAGTGATGTCAAATCATTTGCACATGGGTTTTAAAGGTATTCTGAACCCATGCATCAGGTCCTATACAAGGTCATCACAATATCACAGATGTAACATCTGGATATGGAATCCAGTAGAGTAAAGGGAAAATGAAGTAAAACAAACTGTTCAGTATCACCTTGCATTAGTGCAGCTAATTTTCTTAAACTGATTTATCTGATGTTCTCACCATCTGATTTTCTCATTAAGTTTACAATTCCCTATATCCACCTCTATCTACAATTCTTCATCTTTCAGTCTTTGGCAGACAAGGATGTACCTCACACCCCTTAGCTATAAATGAATACATAGGTGCACCGATGACTGGATTCTAGTGATTGGGAGTTCACTGAAATGCTTAAGGATATACAAAGGAAAACATTATGCAAATTTGGCTACCCTAAGCTGAAATAAAAGTCATAAGACCATGTTAAGGTACTTTAAGCATAGCAGGCAACAAATCACAACCCACATCTATGAACTATTACTAAAAATGATATAACAAAAAGTATAATCAAATGACTAATTAGTAATTCAAAAATTTACAGAAAACAAACCCAGACTGAAAGTACACATGGACTGTGCCAAGCATTATTAGAAGCTACAAGTTATGTATCAAAGACATAAAGAAATGTCATCCCATTCAGCTGTCCAGGGTCTAAGACATCATATGGCTTGATGAGGCTCATGGTAGTAAAAGCTACACTAGGAATTTCTCATATACTGATTCATGTTAGCCCACAGTATTATACAATGACAAGTGAATATGAATATATATAATAAAAAGTAATTATTTTCACAAATCACTCTTACTAGTAACTACATCTGTTAAAATTACTTGTATGAGCAGAAAGGTTCACTGAGTGCATTTTGTGAGGCAGAAGCCAAATTACATGCCACCTAGGTCTAAGACGACCAGACTTTCATAATGAGATGATGTGTATAGATGAATTCCCGTAATAAATATTCAGAAAAGAGTATATTTAATTATGTCTCTTTGAGGTTTGAACTAGTAGTTACTAGTGTTTCATGCAGGTGTACACAAATCAGTGCAGGGTAATAAAATCAGGTCAGTAGGCAAGTGTGTAATTTTGGCACATGCACAGAGTCCACTTTCAAGCCTCTCTATAGGAAGATCTACTTTAAGAAATGAGGCCTTTGCAGTTTGGAACATAATGTTCAGTGACAGTTTGAAACCTGAGTTTGCAACATATTAGGTTCCCAACAGTGTTCATAGAAGCAAAGTGACATGTCCTATAAAAGTGTGTTAGCTGACTCAAAAAAATCACTAGTGAATCGGTGACATCAGTCCACAGATGCTGAGAAATTAACCGAGGAGGCAGATTAAGGCAGAAATTCTACATTTGCTGCTTCATACTTTTCTATGTTTGGTAAAGTTCATATGCATTTAAATTATATTGTTATATGATTTTTTTAAAGTACATATTTTGTATCTGTGTGTCTGGCAACTGGAAAAGTAGAGGGTAGTTTAAAGTGTTGATTTATATTTTAACACACAGTGTATGTCCTACCTACTTCAAAATTCCTCAGGGCCAACTCACTGCTGACAGGTCAGAGTTCAGCCTTTTATGGGAATATGCAGGGCTTCTAGAATCTGGCTTTTACCTAACTTTCTCCATTTTATATTTCACTTTTCCTTAAAGTTCAGTAAGAAAGAACTGTTTGGGCTTCTTTTGAAGGCCCAACCTCTCTCCCCTGTTCTTTGCTCTGTCTCATCTTAAACTCAAGAAGGTATTTTAAAACTTCAAGTCTTTGTCATGACTCCTGTTTGAACAATTTCCCAAACAGAAACATTTAATGCTTCCTCTTTTTCTTGGAAAGCATTTCTCATACTTCTCATGCAGTATTATAATTTTCTCTAGAATCCCAATTTAGTCAAGCAAAAATTAACATTTAAGCTTTTTTAATTAAAACTATGTGTGCTCTTAGACAATTTACTTAACATCTCTGAGAAATGAGGATAATAGAATTTACTAATGAGACTCTTGTCTCAAATGAGTTGCAAAAATGTTAAAGACAAGTTATGGTCCAAAACAGCTGCCACCAATAAGTGGCAGATTCTGAAAATGTAAGATCTTTCCTTTTAACTGAGTATTTCTTTGCACATTACTCTAAGGGAAGGCTTTGATTTTTATACATTACAAGCTTGATACTTGAATGAACAAATATTGGAGAAATTATTTTGGCCACTCCATGTAGTTAAAAGGATATTTATTTAATGGCATAACTCACAAATTAAGTGAAAGGTAGGTCGCAGGGTCTGGGTAGGGTGTATCACAGTCCAGCAGTGTTCTCTGGAGCTCTGCTCGGTTCACCTTCATGGCTCAGAGTCCCGGCACAGAGAGAGCACACAGAGAGAGTGCTGGCCCATCCAGCTCTCGGGTCTCCAGGCACCTCCCCTGGCTCCGCCTCATAGGTGTGACAGTTGCCAGAGTCTCAATGGGGGTTGGAACTTCCAGATTCAAGCTGGAATGGCTACCCACTACATCTCCCCCTTTTTGTCTAAATAAGAAGGTTCTAAACTAATACAAGACTATATACAAAGGAATGGGTATCAAATATTGTCCAGGAATAATGAGGGATAATGACCTAGATAAGATGTAACTACAACCAATGCAAACTATATCAAGCAAGAAACACATACTAAAATCCAGGGAAGTATAGAGCATAGGTAAATGGCATGTTATAAAGATCATTCAAAGGTGTCCTATACTAAAGAACCTGAATTTAATACTTAATATGTTCTAGCTAAGATATTATATATACTAAGTTGTAACGATAACTGCTAGTTTTCAATCCCATCAAAGACCTGAGAAGGAACATAATGGTACCTGAGAAATGGTAGATGGATGCAAGCAACTTTCGGGAATCTTGCAAGAGTAGACCAAGACAGCTGGCAGCCTGGACAGTCACCTAATGTTTCTCAGCATTGTTGGTGCATTCAAATTGGCTACAGGCCTAGAGTATCTGACAGACCATTTTCAGAAGCAGGATTTCTGAAAGACCATCTTACCCTGTCTTGGCAGAGTACAGTGGTCGCTTTCCTTGTGTCCTGCTTGTCCAGAAAGGACAGCATTGCATTTGTACTGTCAGCCATCAAGGCAAGGGCAGTTCTTTGCCCAGTAGGCCATTTTGTGACCAGAAGACAAACTTCCAAATGGAAATGTCTTAGAAGCCCAACATTCTCTAGGGATCAAATTGGTGCAGTCAGGAGCAATTGTGTCTCATGTCAACAGAATTCTAAGTTATTTCAATGCCATATTCTCTAGGTCTATGAAGTGTTTGAAGATTATCTATCTATCTGAAATATATCTATGTATACCTAGAAGACTTAACTAACATGGCTACAGATATGATTATCATAGATGACTAATTATTAATCTATTTTTTAATTATTCATTACAATTTTAAATGAGTTACATAAACATAATACCTCAAACAAGAATAGAAATATATATATATATATATATATATATATATATATATATACAGTATAACAAAATTAACTTCAAGTTTGTATCGATAAACTAAAATTTATACCAATGTAAAACATTTTAAACAAGTTGTTCTTTAAAAGTAGGTTCATTAATCTACCCTTTTATCTTATCATTTCTATATCCTCCTATATATCTATATCATTTCCCCTTTTCTTTTTTAGAAAGAGATCAAATTTATAATCAACCTGTTTTAAATAAAAATGTTCCTTTTTAAAAAAAGAAGAAAATGGGAAGTGCTGTGGATATCACTCTATATAAATAAAACACTGATGGCCACTGACCAGACAGGAAGTATAGGCAGGACAAGGAGAGAGGAGAATTGGGGAAACAGGAAGAAGCGGGGAGAGACACTGCAGCCACCGCCAGGATAAGCAGCATGTCAAGACACCCGTAAGCCACAAGCCACGTGGCAAGGTATAGATTTATGGAAATGGATTAATTTAAGATATAAGAACAGTTGGCAAGAAGCCTGCCATGGCCATACAGTTTGTAAGCAATATAAGTCTCTGTGTCTACTTTGTTGGGTCTGAGAGGCTGTGGGACTGGCAGGTGACAAAGATTTGTCCTGACTGTGGGCAAGGCAGGAAAACTCTAGTTAAAAACAAATGAGGAAGATTCTAGAAGAGGACAAAAGAAGCAAATGCTTATTGATTGCATACAGGACAAGTGAAAGCAACTCACCCATATTTAGTTTTTTTTTTTTTTTTTAACACAAATTAGACATCTAAACTACAAACGATGAACGTATGTGTGAAGAATATGTATTTGTTCATACAGGTGTGTATACTTGTTCCTTGATTGTATATATGTACTATGTAAATGTGTGTGTGTGTGTGTGTGTGTGTACAGGCCAAACGTTGATGTCTAGTTTCTTCCCTGATCACTTTCTATCTTATTGTTGAAACAGGATTGAAACAGGATCTCTCACTGAACTAGAATCTCACTGATCTGATTATACTTGTTGGCCAAATAGCTCTAGAGTTAGCTTGTCCTCACTCCCCCAGTGCTAGGGCCACAGATTCATGCCACTGAACCTGACTCACATCTAAGTACTGAATATTTTAACTCAAGTCCTCATGATTTATTAACTGAGCCCTCTCCATGGCCATGCTCATTAGAGAACTATAATTGCAGAAAGTGCTTGTTTTATCTTACTGTGTATTGTTCTTGAAGACATTTATAAAGCACGAATTGATGTACACACAGTACATATATGCATCATTTTAGTCAACACTGGAAATAGACTAAGCTGTTTCACACAAAATATGATTGAGATCACAAAGACAGTGGCTCTTGAAATGTGTGGACACTTAGATTCATACTCTGAGGAACAGAACTCAAGAAGCATGTGAGTCTTAATGACTGGTTATGGGACAGGATGAGAAAAAGGTAATTATTTTATTCATTTGTTTGTTTATCTATTGATTGTTTGTTCACACATCTTGGTTATTTTAAGTGCAGGCTTATCTGCACTCCACACCTCCCGATACAGCTTCCCAAGTTCCCACATGTTTTAATTGCAGGCAAGTGCCATCCACACAGTGGAAAATAAACTTTTAAAGGAGAAAGTATTAAGAGGTGGTCTGGAAACATATGCACCAAACAAGCTGAGAAGGAAGGACAGCTCTGAACAGGTAACAGAGCCTAGGCATCCAAAGAATTTTTTTTTTTTTTTTTTTTTTTAAGTTGAGCTGTGGTTTACATGCTTGTACTGACATTTGAATGGGTTAAAAGAGTTCTGAGCCTGTAATTCCTGCCTCTTCCCTGGTCAAATGACTGAGCAGTCTAGTTTAATTCTGGTAAACATTTTCCCAGTGAGAATTGGGAACATTTCCACTGGACACAGTACAGGAACCACTGAAGGCCAGACAGATATTCTACAGTAAATAAATTGACAGTGCCGTTTATCACTCGTCCCCTGAGAGTTTAGTCAGCATGGAATCTGCAGAGCCTGTGAGCCCTGGGAGTGCTCAAAAGAAATTGAATTCAGTATCTGTAAGACTGAGAAGTTCCTGGAGAAACATGTTCAACAAACCTGTGGTTCCTTGCTCTGTTATCTTCCCCCAACTTAAGGCAAGCACACAGAGCATCATCATGATTCTCAGCAGCCTGTCTTTATCAAGGTCCTGGCACTACCTCTAATGTGTACATAGAGCATGTACTTGTTCCCTAGGGACAATGACCTCAAACAAACTGCCTGAGGGTCACAGTTAGCAGGTACAAAAGAGACTGTGGCCAGGTCTCAAGCACACTGTATAATGGAAACTCAGAAACAGGATATGAGATAGAAGAAATAAGCATGGTGTTGCCTGTTCATCAACGTTCTCTGAAAACAAGAATGTCCCATCCTCAAAGATGCCCACAATAAAGGGAAAGGCCAAAAGTTATATTTTATTTGTTTCTATTATTATAAAGCAGCTAATTCCAAACCCTTCTAGGGTGTCAGACAAAGTGGAATTGTTTTTCCTATGACCAGCCATTCTCTAACCTGTGAGCATACCATCTGATCTCTGACTCTTTCCTCACCAATATTCATTATCATCCTCAAGGAGGGTATCTCCACAAGAACTAAAATGACCTGAAATAAAGCTCATTCTGAAATATTTATTTTTCATTTTTAAAACTTTATATTTTCACCCCTTTCAGTAGGAACAACTCTACAGTGAGATCCTGAATGTATCAAACATTTTTACTAAAATCATCACTAATTTATAGCCTCTAAATATTCTAAAATGCTCACGAATTCTTCACAGGAGAATTTGTCTTTTGAAATCAGAAATTCTACAAAGAATTGTGATAAAAGCAAATATTACATCAAGGATCATATCTGAAACTCTGATTAATACCCTTCAAATCAATGCACCCCTTACACAGAGAGCATAGACAGCCAGTGGGTCCCACTCCTGAGGGACACCAGCTACTCTGTTGCCATTGTCTCTCTGTCCTGCATCTTCTCTGGGAGTAATGTTCATGAGAAAGAAGCTTGTCTGAAATGTAGCTTCCTGTCAAATTAGCATATGGTATGACATATGGAATGAAATCTAAATGACTGGCTTCTCAGACCTGTGGAGGCAGAAGAAAAAGGGTTTCAGAAGAGACATCTCTCTCTAGAAAGGCAGCTGCCCGGCACACCATGGTCTCCCTGTAGACCAGTTCTGGCCAAGACAAGTATCTTCACTGAAAAGAACACTGCCAAGAAGCTGACCTTAGGGGACTGGAGACAGCACAGTGTGATATTTGCATTTCTTTGAAGTTACTTTCAAGTTTTGAAAAGCTCTCCGAAAAAAAACCCCCGTATACTCAACTGTGACTTGAAATATTTTTTGTTTCCTGGGAGTGGATCTAATGCTGAGATGGACTGAAAATGACATGTCTGCCTTACCCTTGTCTGTACCTATGTTTTCCACTCTGTTGCACAGCCAGCCTGAAATATAGCAACCCAGCAGATTAATGATATTAAAAGTGTGCACCCAGGCCTCCTTTCTCATCTGCCCCCCAGTATAGAAGCTCAAAATCCTTTTGAGAACATGTGACTCATGGTGTATTACCTTGTTATCTCACACATTCTGAAGAGGAAGCACTGATTTTCTCTAATTCTTTCTTTAATTTAAACTTGTTGCTAAATATTTAAGCATCACATCCTTTACCACATACCCCTAGGAAAGAATAATTTGAAGATACTGCTTAATCCTTTCTGTGAGTGACAGGTTGCTTTGAAGCTTTGTGAGTTATTCAACTTGAAAAATCCCATCATCCAGAAACCTCCTCCTATCTCAAAGAAATAAAATGTGAGAATATCAACTCTGGTACTCTGTGGAGACCTCCTGTATGGGAAGTACGACATGAAGACATCATGAGGTAAGGTTGTTGAAGAACACAGCAGAGGTTTCAGTTCTCATGCACACTTGAAATGTGATTTCTGTGGCGGGGGCCACAGGTGCTTTATAAGACCGTCACCAAAATTCTAGTCCCCCAAATTTTGTCATAAGGATTGTTTTCCTTTTTACTAAGTGGTCATTCGTTTTTTATAGCATCAAATAATTACCATTTCTGATCATATCCATGGATAAACCTATGTCTTCACTATTGTACTGCCCCCTCTTCCATCCCACTGGCGCTGACTTTCAATCACATGATACTCTACAATTCAGCTATGAGAGTTTTTCTAATTACATAACTTTACATTGATACCAGAAGCTGAGCTTGTATGTAATGAATATTATTGAGCTTATAATTAACAAATGCAAATGGTAATACTTTCTGTTTGTCTCAGTATATGTTCAATTTAGTCTGCCTCTTTTCATCTCATATAGTCAGGACTCTAAAATAATCTCATCAACATATTAAATATACTCAAATGTAATTTGATTTCGAACCACTATATGCTCATGGATCATTAAATAAGGTCATCAAAGTCCATTTCACTTCTTTTACTTCAAACTTACAAAGTAGTGGCCAGAAGTGTAATTAAACTCAGAATTCACCTATCTTTGTACTCAGAGAGTAGTGAACTGAAGTTTTAGCTCAGATTCTCCTGAAATATTTGGCAATTGTCAATGCACTTAAGATAGCTAAACCATAATGTGGTGTGGTGGGCTAGAAAAATTAATGTTGCTGTAAAATGGAATAGAGCATAGATGTCTATCACACGGCCCTACCCAAGACAGGGGTGGTAAAAAAATAGAGGAAGAGTTTATTACAAAAGGTCAGCAACATCTGTGTGCTTTTTTCCTGTTAGAAAGTGGTATCCAGAAAACTTCCAGCCCTGGTCTGGAGCCAAGATACAGCAAACATAGGTACTTAGAGCATGGGGCCCAGGTTCCAGTAGAGATAACCTTTGGCTCTGGCCATGACTTGCTTACCCAACAGCCTTGGCCTCCCCAACTCCTCCTGTGCACTCCACTCAGCTATCACTGCAGACACACTTTACCCTCCATCTCCATTCTACTGCTGCAGCATATCCAGGCCTGTGGCTATAGTGCTCACCTCTATGTTAAAAAATATATATAAACAAAGTATCAGCAGAAGAAAAAATTATCTGTGCATCAGTCTCTTCATCTGTAGACCAATAATGAAATGTTCAGTGTTGAAATATTAAAGAATAGTAGAGTCAAGCATATAAGTATTTATTAACAATGAAATCTTCACTTGCAAAAGAGAAAAACGTGAATGGAGTACATGAGCACATGAGATGTTCTAGCCAGTAAGCCTTGTCACAGAGCAGGCACAGGGAGGTGAAAAATGCAAATTTGTTGATTTCTGTTCATGCAACTTAATTCTAAAGTGGAAGGTGCCAGCTCGACAAACAGACAGAAGTTTGCTTCAGTGCTGAAGGCAAAGTTGGCTGTGTTCAATTTAGTAAGTAGCAAATGAGGAAGTTTGAGCATACTCAGTACTCAACTGAATTTAACACCTAATACCCAACTATGATATATTATTTTGTATCCATGTTTGCAAAAGCTTCCTTATAAGCTTTCAGTCACTAAGATCCCACAGCAATGTCGCATGGTTATTATTTATATCCTTATTATAATATTAAAGTTATTATTAAAGTGTCTAAAACTTTAAACTTCTTGAAGTCCGTCCTTCTTGTTCCTTCCTTTGGCTTTTCCAATCTTCCCCATTATTCCTCAAAACCACTGCTTATTTCTCTCTTCCATCTGTAGCCTGTAGTCGGAAGTTTTCCTGTGTCCTGCCCAGCCTGCCGTCAGGCCAAATCTCTCCCACTCCCAGCCTGAAGCTGCCTAGTACCAAGTAAACACATAAAGGCTTATATTATTTACAAACTGGATGTCCTATGGCTCAAGCTTCTTGTTAGCTAGCTCCTATAACAATCCATTTCTATTTATGTATAAGTTGCCATGTGGCTTTGTGGCTTACTGGTACTTTCACATCTTGCTTCTCCTGGCGGCTGCCCTCAGCATCTCTTTACCTCCCCCTTCCTCTTCCTCCACTTAGAATGTACCACCTAACCTTATTCTGCCTCACATTGGCCGAACAGCTTTATTTATCAACCAATCAGAGCAACACATATTCACAGCATACAGAAAAATATCCCACAGCAGCAGCTGATACTCAGTTTCCACTGATACTCTACAGTGAAGACTGTCTAAAATGAATAAATCCTCCTCACATTTTTTGTTGCTGTTTTGGCTTATTTTGGTTTCATTTTTAATGCTTATGTCAAATGCCCTGGCTGAGGAATATCAGTCTCTTAATTGGCCCTAAATATTGATGCATGTCCCAGTCACACTAATAAAGTCACTGTGGCTTTGATTTGTTCACTTTTGTGATTCCTGATTGACCATCTTTACCATCTGTCTTCTAAATCCTAACACTCACCCATCCACTTTACATAGACAAATGGATGCATGTAGTCTATAACTCATACTCTCCGGCCTGGACAGACCTATGAAAGGGAAATAGTAAAAGAATGAAATGTCCTTGGCAAATCCACCTGCACAATCTTGCACAAGTTCTTTCATATAAATAAATACGTCTTCTATCTAGATTGGAATTATTCTGTTTTGCTGTGTTAGAATTCACATTTGTCCTCTAGATGGTTATCAGAGGTACAAATATTAAGATATAAAATAAATATGTTTTATAGACAGAGAAAGATGCCATTCATTTATAACTTGGTAGCTCTTGTGGCAATCTGAGTTAGAATATACAGAAAATACCAACTTGAAAACCTTCATTCTTTGCCTGTGCCTCCTGATGATCTGTATCCCTTAAATGAAAGATCAGCAAATAACAACTCAAGAAGTTTTAAAAAATGTACAAAATTATAATGAAGCAAAATATGCAAAGTGAACCTTGTGTACCTGGTAAAGCCTAAAATATTCAGTATTCAGCTATTGATAGAAAAGTTTTCCCACCCTCTGCTTTAAGTTGTGTCATTTGGTCTGAAGGCAGTGTTTTGGAAGCTGGGAAGTCTGACTTGACAGTTGACCCTTTGTGCTTCCATATGTATGTCCCAATTAAACTTCTTGGAGGCAACAACTTGGGTCAGCACCATTCCATGTATGCATGAGCATAATAATTATTTTATTCACCCATAACTACATCTACATAGTTATTTGATTTTCAAAAGAGATGGCAAATTATCTAATAAGAAAAAAATATAATGGCGTTAGAGATCTGAGAGTACTTAGCAAGGATACAGCATTTGAATTCATCCACAGTGTGAAGGGAAAAGGATATAAAATATGGTTATAAGGGGAGTTTGTTGTATAAATTATGCTGGGCCATTAAGACCAAGATACACTGTCAAAGTGTGTGAAAATGTGTCTGTTGACATTTATCTTGAGGTTTACCAGAGATGTGTAGACTGAGAAGACCAGATCACCCTTTGTAAAATGGGAATGCTTTTTTCATTATGCCGAAGACCTGAACATGAAAGGCTGAATTGGCTGAGCTGACTATGAACCTCCAGGCTAGAAATTATACCCTTGTTTCTCTACAGTGCTAGGAGTGCAATAGAACCTAGCACACCACTAAAGACTCTCCCAGCTATCCATATTGTTAATTATAGATTTCTGTATTTTTCAAAACCCAGAATTTTAGGAAGAAATCCCTTACAATCATTGCCTACCTATTTATGGATTTGTCCACAAGTCTGCCTTCTATCTACTCTTTTGATTCTGTTTTTATCAATGAAACCTCACTAGCCCAAGGCTATCCCTCACCTACTTCACATGATACATAAATGTTCCAACACCACTGACTGCACCAACCTGAGCAGAAAAGGTAACACATAGTGCTACTGAGAAGAAATTAGGAGAGACTACCTTAAAGAATCTGATGTTAATGAGTGACTTGCATAGAAAAGATACAAAGAGCAGAATCCCAAATGATAAATAAATATTTTTGCACCATAGTTCAAAATGTTCTGCTGTACTTGAGACTACATAAAACTCTTACAAAATACATGAGTTCAATTCACAGCACCACATTATGAAGCTCACAACTGCCTGTAACTCCAGAACCAAAGGTTGTGACAACTCTGTCTTCTACAGGCACACACACACACACACACACACACACACACGCACGCACGCACGCACGCACGCATGCATACATGCACATGCACAAGCACACACACATGCACACACACAAGAGAGAGAGAAGTGCACTTGCACACATATAAATGTATTTTTAAAATTTTTTTAAATAAAAATGTAAAACTTCTGCTTGTCAAAAGATACTGCAAATAATTAATAAGATGAATATACAAGCCTCAGGCAGAAATATATATGAAGAACATACATCAGAACCCACTGATATCCCAGATAGATAAGGAATTACTTCTGCTCAAAATGAAAAGACTATGCAATTTTAAAAATTGAGCAAAATAATTTAATGGATATCTCATAAAATGAGATACATAATGGTTAATATGCACATAAGAAAGTGCTTAACATAATTATCTTTAGAAAAACTCAAATTAGACCTTTAATGAGATATCATACACATTTACCAGAATGGTTAAAATTCAAAGACTGATGCCAGCATATGAGAGGAAGAATGTAGAGCAAGTGAGGCTCTTGCAACTTTTTGGTAGGCCTACAAAATTAAATACCTAGTAGCTTATAACCCAGACATTTTGACCCTGCATTATTTCCTCAGAAAATGAAATGTCCATGAAATTCTCCATAACTGTTTAGAGTTATTCTACTCATGATAGCCACATAGTTAAAATGTTTTAGCTTTCTAGCACTAGAAAATTTGGTAAATAATCTTTAATCTAGTTGATATGATAAAATTAAAGGTACTTAATGACAACTCATAGCATATATGATTCTCAATAACATATAGCAAAAGAAACTTTATGCAAAGAGTGTACTGTCATGCTGATGCACCAATAACACAACTCATACACCTAAGGCTCAGAAACCGTCATGGAAGAGAGACAGAAAGATTGTTAAAACCAGAACAAAAGGAAATATTTTGTGATATTGTGTCTCCTACAAATGTCATAGAAGCTGCACACATGAATTCTCAACAACATTATTACCTAATCAAAACCTGAAGAAGGATAACAACAACAAACATGTTAATATGGAAGTAGAGTGTCTCACAAAGTGTCATCCCTAGATAAAAAATCTACAGGCAACCAAGGGATACAAAGAACAGGAAAAATATACTTCCCTAGGGAAGAGCCCCCAATTTGTTTATCCAGTATGAAGTGTTCTGCCCTGAAATCATATACAATCAAGTAACATGGTATGAAATATGTAGACTGAGCAAGCTGAATTTGTATGTTGAGTCATGTATGCATACAGATCAACAAAGAAATAAGGTTCATTGAGTCTGGTGTGGTGGCACTTGCCTCAGCACTTGGGAGGTAGAGACAGGTGGATTCAGTGTGTTTGAGGCCAACCTAGTCTACATGGTGAGTTCAAGAAGAGGGGTGCGGGGAGAGACCCTGCTTCAAAAAAGAGAAAAGAAAGGAAAGGAGGAAAGCAAACTAGAATTTAGGGATATATATGTATGTATGTATATTTGCCTTCCCAAAGAAATGCCATCCTAATTACTCAAACATTCTAAGTCCTTCACTTCAGAAATGAGGCTATTCCCTTGACCTGTAAGCAAATAAATTCTACAATGAGTTCTTTATTAAGTGTCCTTTCTCTGAGATTGAACCTCATGGAACATGGTGTTTGCTACAAATCCTGGATTTTCTGCTTTAAATCTGCGTTACCTTGGAGCAAAAGAGATCTCTATACTATATTTTTATTTTTAAGTGGCAACCACAAAATAATAAGAACATATATTCTATTTTATCCAAAGATATCAGCAAGTACTAACTGCTGTAGAATAACTTTTCTATTATCACTTCACTTTCTATTTAGCTTAACATATTTGTATCTCTATAAAATATATCCTTAATTCCTGTTTGGTTTTGATATATATATATATATATATATATATATATAAAAAAATATATATATATTTTATATATATATACAAGATCAGAGTGTGCATTGAGTATAATTTGCTTTAACTTTCAATATATATAAATTTCTGGATGTTTTTCAATGCAATTTGTTATAATATGCTTTTTTCATATTTTTTACTAACATAATATTCTAGCATATTGACCATAGTTATTATTTCTCCTGTTCATAAATGTAAGAACTATTTCATTTTTTTGGTGTTCAAACAGTAGTATTCAGGCTATTTCACATCAAAGTCTTGGCTGGTAGTGTGTGTGTGTGTGTGTGTGTGTGTGTGTGTGTGTGTATACACACATATATAATATATATTATACCATATATACATAAGTAATATAGGTTGGTATGCATCATCTATCAATGCCATCTCAATTAAAAGGAAAATATGTTAGAGAATAATAGACCTCATACTTTAAAATTTCTTTAAATAGATCACATATTTAGAAATCTTCCTTCATATATATATATATATATATATTATATATATATATATATATACATATGCATATATATGTATATTTGAAAAACTATTGACCACTTTGCAAAGAATTATGGATTTTCAATTATGGATTTGCTTTTGATTTAAATGTTTATTTTGAAAAAAGTGATAAAATAATTCACAATTAAAGTGTTGCTATTGACCTAGACAATCACAAAATATATTTTTAAAGTATTGAACACATTTAAACTTTATAAAGGACTGTAACTTAAGCAATACCAGAGTCATTCAAATACATCTAAATTTTATCTCTCCATGGCTGAAGTTTATTTTAAAAGGGCACTTTAATTAATAAATGCATCAGGCATCTGTCAATAACACAGATAAATGTTTTATTTGCTGTACTATCAGCCTCAAACGAAAGACTTTCCATACCTTCAACTAGGGTAATGGCCAGCCCTTTGATTGAGAAGTGGCATGATCAACAAATGGGTCTGAACTTAGAGTCTCATATTTAAGCTCATTCAGGATTTTACTCAAGCCTAATCACTGGTGTAGACTAATTGCTCTGATTAGTTAATCATTTAACTTAATTAGAAAATAGATAAACTTTATCATTAAAACTGATTCAGGGCCTACTTTACAAACTTTGGGTCATAGTCATTCTAGTTTACAAAAATATACACTTGAGAATTAATATTGCCCTTATGTGAAAGGCATTAAAATAACCAACATCAACAGAAATACACAAAGAATTGAAATGCACACAGTTTTGTTATACATAAAATAAAATAAAATATCTGATTTCAAAACAGCTAGTGAATATTGGGCTTTGTGGGTGTGTGTGGTGATACATTGTGTCCCCCAATATATTGTGCATCCTAATAAACTTATCTGGGGTCAGAGGACAGAACAGCCAGTAGATAGATATAGAGGCTGGAAAATGGTGGCACACACACCTTTAATCCTATCACTTGGGAGGCAGAGATCTATCCAGATCTCTGTGAGTTCAAAGCCACACTGGAAACAGCCAGGCATGGTGACACATGCCTTTAATCCCAGGAAGTGATGGCAGGAAGCAGAAAGGTATATAAGGCATGAGGACCAGGAACTAGGCTGGTTACTCTTTTAGGCTTTTGAGCAGCACAGCTGAGATTCATTTTGGATGAAGACTCAGAGGCTTCCAGTCTGAGGAAACAGGATCAGCTGAGGAATTGGCAAAGTGAGGTGGCTGTGGCCTGTTCTGTTTTTCTGATCATTCAGCGTTCACCCCAATACCTGGCTCTGGGTTTGTTTTTATTAATAAGACCCTTTAAGATTCATGCTACAGGTGTGTGTTTATATTCAGTATTTGAGCCTTTAGTAAAATCCATCAGTATAACAAATGTCTGTTTTCTTGCATGATTTTCGCACAGTAATCAGTCCTCCTGCTTCCATGTAGGAAAAAAACCTTTCAGGGCACAATTAGAACAGCTTTACATTACATAGGTTCAGGGAACAACTAAGCTATCATTTTTATTCCCCGAAGAGCCTCCTCCATTATAAGTCACCCAGGTATAAAAGGAAGGGCGGAACATTCTGGTTAAACGATAATGGAAGATCCAAACTACAAAACTGAAGGTATGAGTCAGACACGGAACTGATTTCAAAGGCCAGCCCAATTGCTCCTTGATAGGAACCCAGAGGCCCTTCCCTTCCCAATGAGCTCAATTAGCCCCTTTGCTCCATGACATCACAACGTAACTGGTTTCAATTGTGCTTCAAGAGCCTTTTACACACAAGAATTAAATGAGGCTGTCTCATTTAATTTCAGTTAATGTAAGTGAGCTTCTGAGATGGAATTGCTCGCTTATAACATTGAGCTTGGAGCCAGGCTGGCTGATTAATTCCTCGCTGTTTGAAGTGCTTTCTTCTCTTATCTTCAGCTATACAGGCCTAACCACAGCCTGAGGAGAGCCAACCTCAGGCTGGGGAAGATTGTTGTCTCCTCTCCATAGAGAAGAACAGAGAACAGATAAGCTCCATGGCAGGGAGTAAAAACAAACCGGAAACTTGTTGCTGTTTTTGAGAAATATCTGGGGTGTGGGGCTGATTTGCAAAACCCCAATGTGCATAATGTAACATCCTAATATCTGACTTTGAATTCCTTGCTACACTGTGCAATTTTAATTGAAAATTACTATTGCCTAGACACTAACATTACCCTAAAGATGTCCTAGTTAGTTCCAGTTGAGGTTTTTACATAAAAGGAGCATTAGCTGCCAGGAGAAAGAAAGGGAGCGGATGAATGCTGTGACTCATTATGGTCCGACTGGAACACTTTCCCAGATTTTATTGTACAACCTTTCAAAATCTTCAGATAATCTGATTTGCAATTGCCAGGAGGGTTCTTTTATGATCTTCAAAGACAAAATATGCCTCAGCTTGAATATCCTAATAAACATACCATGGTGTATCTTCCAGCCTGAGATTAAAACTAGATGGCTTTCAGAAGAAAATTTAGTGACTGTACTCCCTTATTTCCCATGCACACGTAATCACACCCTGCTTCATCTCACACATACTTTGGATAGGAGTAACTGTCTTTTCTAAAAATACATCTGGTTAAGCATAGGCTGAGCAGCCAACTTTAGGACATATTAGTACCTCTCCTTATTTCAAGGGCTATGCTGCCAGGTGGAGCAACCCACATCAGCACCAAACCCCTGTTTGTAGGCACCTTTGTTGCCCAAGAGTCAAACAGCAAACTAAAGCTTTGCCAAAGAGCTTACAAGAGCAGATTGGAATGGCTTAGCCACTTGAGGGAACAAAACTATTAAAACTAAGCTGGCTTCAAAAGTGTTCCTCTTTGTGGTCTTCAATATTTGCTCAAATAAACATCCAAAGCACAGAAAAATCAAGACAATAAAACATCCAAGGCTCTCATACAGAGAGTAGCAGCAGTACTCACAACTGTTCGTTCCTTTTGGAGAAACTTGAAGCTTTAATGAATTCAGAGATTGATAGGGCAGAAGGCAGACATTTATAATGAGTGTTTTTGTCAATGCCTGATCACCAATGTGCTGGCTGGTTCTGAGAATTTTCATGATACTGATGAGAGGCTATGTGATCTTATAATGTAAAAGTGCTTCCAGAGTGATACTCACCATAGCAACAGAGCTCTCCAATTATGTTATCCAGATGTGGGCTGCATGAGGAAAAGAGAAAGCCCCTCATCATTATTTCAGGATTGTATAAGGATAAAATGGTGATTGTTAGATACAGATCATGGTATGTGGAGACAGCCACAACTTTAATGAGTACATCTATATTTTATATAAATCTCTAAATGTTTGTAAAAGAAAGATATTTCATACTTAAGGAATTTTGTTCAAGGACCATGTTTTTTATTTTTTTTTATAATTAACTTAATTTCACATTATCAGCCACGGATTCCCCCGTCTTCCCTCCTCCCACCCTCCAGCCCTCGCCCCCCAACCTACCCCCCATTCCCACTTCCTCCAAGGCAAGGTCTCCCCTGGGGAGTCAGCCCAGCCTGGTAGACTCAGCAGAGGTAGGTCCAGTCTCCTCCTCTCTACACCAAGGTGGAGCAAAGTGTTCCAGCATAGGACCCAGGCTCCAAAAAGCCAGCCCATGCACCAAGGACAGGTCCTGGCTCCACTGCCTGGGGGCCTCTCAAACAGTTCAAGCTAATCAACTGTCTCACTTATCCAGAGGGCCTGCTCCAGTTCCATGGGGGCTCCTCAGCCATTGATTCACAGTTCATGCGTTTCCACAAGTTTGGCTATTTGTCCCTGTGCTTTTTCCAATCATGGTCTCAATATCTATCTCTCATACAGTCCCTACTCTCTCTTGCTGATTGGACTCCTGGAGCTCCACTTGGGGCTTGACCATGGATCTCTGCATCCACTTCCATCAGACATTGGATGAGAGTTCTATCATGACAGCCAGGGTGTTCAGCCATCCAATGACCAGAGCAGGTCAGCTCAGGCACTATCTCAACCATTGCCAGTAGTCTACAGTGGAAGTATCTTTGCAGGCAAATGGATGCAACTAGAAAATCATCCTGAGTGACGTAACCCAGACTCAGAAAGACAAACATGGTATGTACTCACTCATAAGTGGATACTAGATATAAAGCAAAGGAAAACCAGACTGCAACTCACAATTCCAGGGAGGTTACTTAGTAAAGAGGACCCTAAGAAAGACACAGGGATCACTTAACAACAGAGAAATGGATGAGATCTACATGAGCAAACTGGGGGGGGGGGTAATGGAGGGCAAGGGGGGGTCAAGGACCATGTTTAAGTTCTGTTCAACTGAGAATTCAAAACCATGAATATTTTGTCTCTGTCATAGCCACAGATAAAAAAATCATGAATTATAATTATTAACTAATGATGTGACTCTTACAACTCTTTTAATTTTAATGCTAAATTTGTTGTTTTGAAGTATAGAAAGATTATTGAACTCTGGAATACATGTACAATAATCAGTATTGATTGGGCATCTGTTATAAAACCAAATTTACACTAATTTTCTCATTTAGTGTAAAATGTTGGGAGGCAGGTAATGTGCATACAGTGTTTAGAAACATAGCGCAATAATGCTATAATGTACCCCAAATTGCATAGCCAGCTAGTGGCACAGTCACTGCTCATATTTTCTCTATTGTCACTTTTAATACTCATCAATTTCTTTCTCTTATTTCTCTAATAGCCTCATCCCCTTTCTTTTTATCCTTTTCCTTCTATCCTAGTAATTACTCCTCAGTCTACTGCTGAAAACTAAATGAAGCACATTCTTCTCTAAAAGCACAAGACTCCAGGTTATGCAGCCTGCTGCACAGAATAGTCAAAGCTTTCCAAAGCCTTCAAAGATGCCTTGAACAATGGCCATCTGTCTCTGCAGTGTTATCCAAATATACACCCTCATTTGCTAATGTTCTTCCAGGGCCTTTTCCTTTTCCAAATCCTCTTTTTTTCTTATTATTGCTATAGGAAACAAGCAATGTCTTGGTTTTTAGTCTACAATCAATGATGTTAAGATTACAGTTTTGATCATTAAAGTAATAGAATACTATTAGAAAGTGAAGTATTGCCCTATACTTGTAAAGTTTGTTGTAAAACAGCAAGGAAGTTCTAATACTCTGCATGGCAAGTTGAAAATAATATTTGCATATGTAAATATTCAATACTGCAAAATGTCAGTTTTGACTTGAATATGGCCAAAGTTTTCATTTGTGTTGCTGAAAAATCTATGACTATGAAAATGTTTGCTCTTGGAAATAAATGTACATCAAGTTCTCCACAGAAATAAAGCAAATGGTATCATTACTGTAGAGTCCAGGCCAACATTTTCTGCTTTTTTTTCCCATAACAGTCCCTGTTGGCATAAGTCCACAAATATATTTCTACAATGCACTGTGTCTGCAGAAACTTCTTGTTCTTCCCATAGAGAACAAAGTAATATCTTGAATAAATCTTTGGATTCAAATTTTCTCTGTTCTAATCCAATTCTTATACTAACCAAAATAAGTATCTTGAAGGCTATCCACATTCTTCTTTTGCTGAAGTTGGCAACAAGCATGGGTTTCATTTGAAGGGTAGATGACAAGGAAACACTGAAATTCAAAGAACACAATAGGCTTATGATGCTCATGAAGTATTTTTGTAGTTAATCATTTTCATATTTTGTGTATTCCTTTACATATTGTCTAACTTTAAATGATAGAACTATTTGAATCATCAAGGGCAAATTTAAATTTCTTCTCCTGTCCCCCCAAAGACTTGCTAATTTGAGTTTATAAAACAATCTGACAATGGAGAGATTGACAGGAGAAAAGGTATCCAATTTAATAATATGCAAATGTATAAAATTCATAAAAAGTTAGGGATTCAAAAGAGATTGAGTTAGGTTTATAGATAACTTTAAACTTTCTTAGTAGAGTAAGTGATTTTAGAGAGTCAAGATTAAGTTCTATGGTATATACTAGTGACAGACAAAGTCACCTGAGATCTTGGTATCACTCTACTTTTCCTTCCTATGAATTAAACTTCTAAAAATACTGGTCTTCTGGTGGAAGGAGTGGCACAATGAATGTCTTTTCCAGCAATTCATGGGGGGAAGGGTGGGTGGAGAAAGAGGAGAATGGTGCCAGAGGTCAGAGAGAACTTGGTTTTTCTTAGTTCAAAGCATTAAACATGGCAAAACATCAAACTCAGAATTTTCAGTTTCTGGGGCACAACATGCAATTTGAGGCTTAAAGTTGCAAAGCAGGCATTTGAAATTAGGTCATGTTTTATCTGGAACTTTAAATACACCTGAACAATTCCATTAAGAATTCCTCGGAAAGCTTTAAAGAATAAGGACTATCTGTAATTCAAGCTTCAAATAAGAATCAAAAAGTTTACATACTCTACACATGGGATGATATACTATAATTTTGCAGTTGTCAATTGATCTTTATCTTTAAGTCACCTAAAAGGCGTAATATGTTCAACATCCTGAAGATTTTACAATTTTAAGTTATTTCTGAGAGCTTTACATGAGTAACATATGCACACTCATGTATGTAGTTTGCTATTTCCTACTGTTATTGTTTGTCTTTTTAAATATATATATATATTAAACATATATACTACGTTTGGGAATAGATAACAAATAGCACTATATCGGTGAGTATATTAAAACAAGATTGGCTAAATGTTACTTTTTGAAACTAGATACTACAAGAAAGTTTCTGTTAACATTGTCTCTGTTTGTGCATACATATGAAATTTTCTGTAATTAACAGTTATGTAATGATCATTGATTCATTTGTTGGTTCAGTAGGTAGCTTCCCACCAATGACCATGGAAGGAGGAAGCCACATTTAAATCCAGTGCATCATGAATCAAAACCAAACCCAAAAGACTTCACAGAAGAGTGAAGACATTGTGAAAGAAAAGGGGATAGGAGGAGAAATACAAGATGGTAAGGGGATGGCTGTGACAGGAATGCATTCTATATATGTATAAAATTGTCAATGTAAGTTGTGTTTTCAAATGAAAAAGCCTAACTTTATACTGTAAGAAATGGTCTCCTTTCTTCCATGTATGGTATATAAATTTTAGCCTATTAGATGATGTTCTGTATATTCTAATGCTCTCTGAATTTAACTTTTGATTTGGGAACTCATACATAAAAGAAAATATACTACCATACTTGCTGTCTTCTTTCACATGTACAATTGATCATTCCAGCCGATACATTGAAACATATAATTTGTTGTGTAGAAGCAGATGGATAACTTTTGACTAGTCTAAGTACTTTAAGCTGCAAATTTAAATAACGTTTTTCTGTTCTTCAGCAGCTTTTCAGAATGCTCTTGGCTCCTATGTGTGCTGACTAAGTAACAATGTCTGCTAGACATGTTTAAAGTAGGGAAGGTGCTGTAAAGGGAATGTTTCTCAGTTGATAACTCACCAGCTAAACCATCTACTAATGCAAAACAATGACATATTTGGGGAAAAAATTCTCTGTCCAATCCAGTGGTCCACCAGAAATTCTATTTGTGCATTTATTTACTTTGTGGTGTGTGTGTGTGTGTGTGTGTGTGTGTGTGTGTGTGTGTGGTGTAGGTCACTTTAGGTGATCTTCCCTGAGGATATCTTTTAACTTATTAGCACTGACTTGAACAGAAGCTAATGACTGGCACATGACAATGTTATGAAAGACCATGACCACTGAAGAGTTTGAGATATCATTATGTCCTCTGAAATTCTCAGGGAGTAGTGTTCTACCAGATAAAATGCAGCTCAATGTCCTGACTGATGCAAACAAATTAACAATACCAATGTGTTCAGAATTTCATAAAGAAGAGCCTTGGTTTGAAAAGCTGATCAAAACCATGTCCCTTAAGGAAGATGACTAAAGTAAGAAGATTTCTTGCAGAGAATATTGCCATGAATAGCACACAGATCCCATCAAGCCTGAGCCAGTGCTGATGGAGCATCAAATCAGGCTGTGGGCTCTGCAGGCATCAGGAGCTGAAAACCATAGCTACTTAAAAGAGTCACTGGTGGGAGTTCAGACAAAAGACTCAAACTACTTATAATGTTCCCATTATCTTCAAAATAAAGCATGTTGTTAAGTATGCTAGAGGACTTACTGCTTTGCAAAGACATTATGCTGAAATTTCCCCCTCTTTCAATCATGCATTTAGTGTGAGTCACCATATTTCAAGAGAAAGAAACTTGAAAGGCATTACTCAAACTTTTCTAGTTATGCAGCAATTTCTTGGAACAGCTAATTCACTCCATGTTTCCATTAAGCTAGTTTTACAAAGTGTATAGAATGTTAGATGATATAATTACAGAAAGACCTTTCTAAGAAATAAGTCTTAGAATATTTTCCAGCTTGATTACACTAGTTAAATTGATCATCTGTGTTTGACTTTTTTTTCAAAGTCATATTTCAAATATTTCAATTTTCTTTTTTTCACCATTGTCCAAACAGCTTTATTATCAACCAATGAGAGTAACACATATACATAGCATACAGAAGGATATATCACAGCATTTCCCCATTTCTGCCTAATCAAAAAGGAAAGTTTTTAAATTTAACATAGTAAAATTACATATAACAGAAGAGTTATCAAGCAAGAATTACAGTTACAATACTTAGTCTATTTATATTTAATAAAATTAGAGAAAATGTTAAATTATCTATCTTATTTTGTTGAGTCTAAAGTTTTATATCTAATTTACCTTTTATCACAAGTAAGGAAAACTATATTTATAACTATGTAGTCTTCAACTCCATCAAAGACTCCAGAAGGATGTAATGTTACCTAATGACAGGGACATCAGGCTGCCTCAACAGTCACCCAAAGTTTCTCTGCAGCATTGGGACATCCACCTTTGACCTACAGGCTAGCATATCTGACAGAATTTTTTCAAAAGCAGGAAAGTTTGAAGGACTGTCCTACCTTGTCTTTGCAAAGTTTGGTAGTCGCTTTTCTTTCTGTCTTGCTAGTCCAGATTGGACAGTGTACTTACTGTCAGTGGTTGAGGCAAGGGTAGTTTCTTGCCTAATAGGCCAGTTTTGCCAAAAAGAAAATAAACTTCATATGGAGTGTCTCTGGTGCCCATCATCTTCTCGGGAGTAGATTGGTGCTGAAAGCCAGAGGCAGTCATGTCTCACTGTCATGAAAACCTTGGGTTATTAAAGTATTTTAAATGCTGTATTTTTTTCCAAAATGTCACATCATGTCACAGCGATACTGGATATTAGTTGGCGCTCTTACTGTGGTGATAAATTACCAGACAAAAGCAACTCAAGGACAGAGAGACTCACTTGGTCTCCTAGATGCTGATGTTGTCCATAACGACAAGGGATCATCACCATGAGAGTTCGGTCTGTGTCGACGGCGAGTGTTGAGAGTAGTTTATTCACATTTAGGGAGGATATGGAAGCAAAAAACTTAGACAAGAACAGAAGCTTCCCATTTCTGCTCACTAAACCATTATTGAAAAACTTAATATCCACCTCAAACAGTACAATAAGCTCAGGGAAAATGTGTTCATAACCATGAGTCTGTAAAGGACATTTCATGTTCAGATCATCACATATTACTTTCATTTTCTTGAGGCTTTCCCTAGATGGTTAAATGTTACATTCATTAATTATTAGAAAAGTATGTTGCATCTAATGCATCAAGATAACCAACGTATCTTGATGTTTTCATTATAGACAAATATTTTGGAGAAAAACAATGTATACTTTTTCTAACTTTTCTCCTATTTTCCTATGTGTGTGCAACATACTGCATGTGTGTGGGTACAGCTTGAATACAAATGTGGGGGCCCAAGGTCGATGTCTGGAATCACATTCAATCATTATTCTGTTTTAGTCATTGAAACAGGATCTCTCAATCAGACCCAGGGCTCATCAATAAAGCTTCTTTTGCTAGCCCACTTGTTATGGTGATACCCATCTCTAGTACACATACCCCTGTAATTATAATCAGACCTCTATACTCACCTGGGATGTATATGGGTTTGTGAGGTTTTAAATCCAAACTTTATGCATGTTAGATAAGTACTTTACTACTAAGCCATTTCCACAGCCCCTTTATGGTTATTTTATGATTAATTTTATATTTACCAAATGTATACATGTTAATTTTAGAGTTCAGAGATTTTTAAAATTAATTATAGAATATTTACTCAGTTTGAAACATAGTATAAAGAATGTATTTATTGATTTTACTTTCAACTTAATTTAAACAAAATATTTTATGTAGATTCAATTTGATTCTCTATTTCTATGCTACTGACTCTCAGCATTTATTTGTCTTGATGTTGACAGAGGTCTTTTTATGACATTCATCTTAAAATAATCAAAAGCAAAATAAATTTGTGAGTCCAAAAACATATGCAATGATTTATTAATTAGAAATGTCTAATAATTATAAAATTATTTTGTGCTTGGCAGCGGTGGCCCATGCCTTTAATCCCAGTACTTGGGAGGCATAGTCAGGTGGATCTCTGTGAGTTCGAGGCCAGCCTGGTCTACAGAGCAAGACACAGGACAGCCACCAATACTACAAAGAGAAACCCTGTCTTGAAAAACCAAAAAAAAAAAATTGCATTTATTTGTTAGTTTTAAGTCATCATTGTTGAATAAAAAATATATCACATGTTCCCCATAATTTATTTAATAGCTATGATTCTCATTTTCACTTGAATGTGCTAGCCATTTGATATGTAGAGAGTGAGTATTTAAAATTTATCTTCACAGAAAATCATTTTCAGAATATTATTTCACACATCTGCCTACCTGCTTCTTCTAAGCTAAACAAGAAAGGGAAATTGTAAGCTTCAGAATCTTGGAAGGAAATAGTGTGTCTAACTATAAACAGGCTGCCTTGTGGGTGTTTGTTAAAACACTACTATCCCTTTTGGAAATAAATATTAAAACTGACACTGTTTTAAGTAAAAGATTTGCTATATTCCCGGGTTTCACAAAAGAGACACTGCAGTTTTAAATATTTCTTTTGGTTTTTTTTTTTTTTTTTGAGATTTTTAGCATTGTTACTTTATTTCCCAATTGTTCCCTCAAATTCTTTTCATATACCACCTTGTTACTCTGTTTAAAATTAACAGCCTTTGTTCATTAATTGGTACACTCCCCATCGTGTGTGTGTGTGTGTGTGTGTGTGTGTGTGTGTGTGTGTGTGTGTGTGTGTGTGTATAGTTATTTGTGTAGGGTTGAGGTCTTGTTTTCTACTGCCCACTTTACTGTATCCATTGGTGTTGTCCTTGTTCACTGATTTTTAGGCAGTCATGTTGGTAATACTTTATGGGTGTAGCTTCTGCCTTAGTAGGAGACACAGTCTCTCAGCAAGCTCCCTGTTTCTGTCCCTTACAATCTTAAATCCCTTTTCCAAAATGATCCCTGAGTTTAGGGGTCATTTTTTTTAACTTTTTAATAGTTCATTATATATTCTGGATAAAAAGCCTCTGTCAAATGTAGATCTGACAAATATTCTCTTCAATTGTGTGAGATTTCTCAACAGGTGATGGTTTTTCCTTTAGCTGTGCATGTTTTTTGTTTTATTAATTTCTACTTATCAGTTGTTGATTACTTCTATATAGTTCTAGTTAGAGTACATTCATACACCTACATCACTTTGGTCACTGCATATTACCTATGTTTTTCTTCTAGCAGTTTCAGTGTTTCGTGTTTCATATTTAGTTATTTGGTTCACTTGGAGTTAACTTTTGTTCAAGGTCTAATTTGATTAATTAATTCTGCATGTGGACATCCAATTTTCCAAGCACCACTTATGGAAGATACTCTTTTTTCCACCATATCTTTTTGTCATTTTTATTGTGTACCAGATGATTAAAGTTACATGGAATCATGCTTAGGTCTTTGATTTTGTCCTATTAGTCTACATGTATACTTATGTTCCAGAACAAACTTGTTTTATTTCTATAGCTCTATAATGTTTCTTGAGATCTGGAATGGCAATCCTTCTAGCACAGTTGTTTGTTTGTTTATTTTTTTCTCAAGATTATTTTAGTTAACTGAAGTCTTTTGTGGGTTATGAATTTTGTAATAGTTTCATTTTTTTCTTTTCTGTGTAGCTAAAGTTTTCCTGCCTTGCCCACAGTCAGGACAAATCTTTGTCACCGCCAGTCCCACAGCCACTCAGACCCAACCAAGTAAACACAGAGACTTATATTGCTTACAAACTGTATGGCCATGGCAGGCTTCTTGCTAACTGTTCTTATAGCTTAAATTAATCCATTTCCATAAATCAATATCTTGCCACATGGCTCGTGGCTTACCGGCATCTTCACATGCTGCTTGTCCTGGAGGTGTCTGGCAATGACTCCTTCTGCCTTCCTAGTCTTTCTTTTCTCCTCTCTGTTAGTCCCGCCTATACTTCCTGCCTAGCCACGGGCCAATCAGTGTTTTATTTATTGACCAATCAGAGGAACACATTTGCCATACAGAACATCCCACAGCATTTCTGTGAGTAATAAGATGGCGATCTTGATTTGATTACATTAAATTTGCTAATAGCTTTTGATAAAATGGTCATTCTCACATTAATTTTACATATCCATGATCTTGGTATGTCTTCCCACATTCCAGTGACTTTCTCTATCTCTTTATTCAGACTTAAAGTTTCATTTTAGAAGTCCTTCAGTTTTTTGGTTAGGTTGTTCCTAAATATGTTTTCTTTGTGACTACTGTAAATGGGAGTATGTCTATGATCTCATTCTCTGTAATTGTGTGTGTGTGTTTGTACAAAAAAGCTGTTGATTTGTGCAAATTGATTTTGTATTCTGCCACATTGATGAAATTTTTAATCACTTCTAGAACTTTGAAAGTAGAATCTTTCTTTGTGATCTCTGATGTATGCTACTGCAATAGATAGTTTCACTTCTGCCTTTCCTGTTTGTATAGTTTAATTTCATACTCTTGTCTTATTGTTCCAGATATTGTTTCAAGCACAATATTGAAAAGGAATGGGTATTATGGATAGTCTTGTATCATTCCTGACTTCAGTGGAATTGCAAAACTATCCATAATACCCACTTAATACCATTAATTTGTAAATTTATTATTAAAATGTGTGTGTTTGTTGCAGCAACCCTGTTATTCGTGTTTGGTATTATTGTTTTTGTCCTTGGTGGAACTTTTTGTTTCAGTAATTTTGGCTTCAGTCTTCAGACTTTTTTCCATATTTTGCTAGCTGTGCTGATTCATTTCTGTGGGCAAAAATATTGCTACTTATTTGTTTGGTTGTTTTCCTTGTTGTTGTTTGTTTTGTTTTGCTTAGTTTTCTCTAGGTTGAGTTTGTTGGTTAAATATTTTTAGACTGTTTATATCCTAGAAAGTTTTTTCTTTTTCTTTAAACTATGGCAGATAGTCTTGCTGGATATAGAAGTCTAGGTTGGCCCTGATTGACTTTTAGGACTTGGAATGCATTGTTCTCAGCTCTCTGACTTACAAAATTTCCACTAAGAAATCAGCTGTTTTTTTAATTATAATAGGTTTTCTTTTTCTATGTGACTTGTGGCATTTTAAATTTTCTCTTGCACCTTCCAAAATACTGTTTCTTCTGTATTCATAGTTTTTTAACTAGGATATGCTATAGGAATTTTTTATTTGAGTCCTGCCTTTTTGACATATGGTGTGTTTCATATATTTTACATGTATGTATTTCCATACTTTTGGGAAATTTTCTCCTAAGATCTTGTTGAAAATCTGGCATGGACCATTGACTTTTGGATTCTTCAACCTAGCCTATACCTATAATTCAGATTTTTTTGTGGGAGAGAGAGGTGTCCTACATTTCCTATGTTTCTTTCCTGTGCTGTTTATACACACACACACACACACACACACACACACACACACACACACACATAATATATGTAAATATATCTAGATATATATATCCATATACATATATACATACACACACACACATACACACACACATATATATCCCTTTTTATTTCATAGAGATTTTTTCCTTTATCTTTGAGTCCTGATAGTCTATCTTCTGCTTGATTCATTCTACTTGCAAGGCTTACCTTTTTATTTTCTAGGTGGGTTATTGTGTCTTATTATTCCATCTTTTTTTAGATTGTGTACTTTTTGATGTTTCTATATCTTCATTGAACTTTGTTCTCTAGTCTTAGATTGTCCTTGTCATTTTCATCATCCTATGTTTTATGTTTTCTTGGATATTACTAAGGTGCTTATTTTCCTTAAGCTCTTTCTTCTTAATTTTATTGAGATGTTTATCTGTATCTTCTTTAATCTACTTACATTCTTTATTTATATTTAGGGTTTTTCTTTTAAATTTTGTGTCCTGGGCTACAGTTCATTAATGCTCATTGGCAAGCATGTATACAGACTAGGGGGTTACAGAGGAGAAGTACTGGCTAAATCTATGATATTGTATGTATTTTTAAGATGAGGTTTGAGTATAATGACTTCTTTTGATAGTTCTATGTCTGATATGGACAGAGAAGGTTGGGGAAGAAGAGAGAGTATCAGGGTGGGTTAGGTCTAGGGGTTGGAATGGTGTCAGGTGGACAGAGGGAATGGCTTGTTGTTTAGTGTGTGCATTATGGTCCAGGCCTGTTGTGTGTGTGTGCAGATCTCCCTGGATAGAAACATTGAATATAACTTGGGAAGTGCCTGTGGATTAGAGTGGCAGACAGGGAGAATAGAGACAGAAGACTAGAAGTTGACTACTACACAGAAAGGGGTGGTCAGACTTGGTTGAGGCAATGGATGTGACATATAGAACTTACCTAGAGTTTAAGAAGGATGCATAGAGGGGAGGTGAAGCAGATTTACCAGGTAGATGCTGGAGAAGAATGTGTAGGATCTGGCTTGGTAGGGCAGTTAGATGTGGCCTGAGGGAGGCTAGCATGGGCATGAGCTGAGCCTGCAAATCACTTTAGGCACAGTAGTGAGAAATGCAGCTGTAGCAGGAGAGTGTTGGGATAAATCAGTTTATCTCTGTGTGCATGAATTATACCAACCCAAACTGGAAATTTGGAGGGGAAATTCAAAGAGTGCATGTACATTTTATTATCATTTTTTTCTAAAAGTGATACATATAACAACTATCCACAAAGCATTTTCATTGGACAATGCATTATAAATAATATAAACTGATTTAAAGTGAACAGGAGGATGTGATAGGCTACATGCAACAGATTGTAGAGTATTCCACTTGTTAGAAAGGAGTTGAGTATTGGTAGATTCCAGCATCTGAGTAATCAATCCACCACAGACACTGTTTTAATGCCTTTCCCTGTTGCTATGATAAAATGCCCTAATTTAAACAGCTTAAGGGAGAAAAGACTTATGAATTTTTCATAGTTAAAGATACAAGCCATCTTGGTGAAGGAATCAAGGCAGCAATGGCTTGAAGCAGCTGATCACATTATGTTTATAGTCAAGCAAGAATAATGAGATGCATGCACGTTGATGCTCAGCTGACAATCCAGGATCCTCTGCTCACAAAAATTATGGGTAATCAGGATAATCACCATAGCTATGCACAGACGCTCACTTCACAGTTATTCCTACATTCTACCAAATTGACAAGTAGCACTGACCATCACAAATACTGAAGAGCAACTATTTCTGAACATCATCACAATGATAAAGTGTTTTAATACTGATTAAATAAAATTAATATATTGTCTAACAAAATTGATGGCTGTGCACAAAATATACTTACTCATCTACATATAAAATGGAGTTGAGATTTAAACTAAGCTTTCTTCAAAGTCAGACAAAGGAAAGGTACAATGACTTTTATTTGCTCACTTATTCCACCAGCATCATTTGAAGTCACTGCTCCAGGCTCTGGAAAGCAGTGTAGAGAAAATCAAATGATCAAACTACAATGCTCTCTGAGGTGGGAAAATAGACAGGTATAGTAAGAGAAAACAAGAAATAAATAGGATGGAAAATTGGTACTAATGTTTGAGGTTGAATTTGTGTTTTGAAGAGAAGAAACAGCAAAGCAAAATCTCAGAAGAAGCGCTAGGTGGTTGGAGCTTAGAAAGGCCTCCGGTAGAAAAGACCTGCCACATAGTGGCAAAAGTGAAGCAGATCAGATGGAATTGAGGTGACAAAGAGGGAAGAGGCACAAAAACAGGTTGAAGAGGCAAGTGGAATGTAAGTCATTTCTGCAGTATCAATATCCGTGTGCATACTTCCAACAACAGAGTATCTGGGTTTTTTTTTTTTTTTTTTGGGTTTTTCAAGACAGGGTTTCACTGTGTAGTTTTGGTTCCTGTCCTGGATCTCCTTCTGTAGACCAGGCTGGCTTCGAAATCACAGAGATCCTGCCTCTGCCTCCTGAGTACTGGGATTATAGGCATGCACAGCCTGGCCCATAGTGTCTTTTTTTTAAAAAGTTAATTAATTGAAAGTTTCATTTTAGACGCCCAGGGCCACTAGTTTGCTCTTTTCTAAATAATGCCACAGTTTCTCATGGTAGCCAGACCAAGGAGTCTTTTTCAAGCATCAGGCTGTTTGCCTATTGCTCAAATAAATTAGAAATTGCATTAGGTCCTACAGATATTGTGTTTTTTTTTAAAGCTTTCAGGCCCAAGTGCTTAGATAGATGTATTTTTACTGATTGTTTTCTTGCCCGTCAGGTTCTAAAATCCTAATATTATTTTCATTTTCCTTCCATACTGAAATATCAGTGTTTTCATTGGTTGTTTGCTTATTTGTTTAAACAGTCTGCTGGAAACGGCACTCACTACTATCATTTGGAAACTAGCTGAAATGACTTATAAAATAAAATGCTACTTTTTTCCCTCTACATCTCCACATTAGCTTTCTAGGTTGACCTTATTTTAAAGGAGACCATGCATAGAAATCATGTTACAGGAACACCCTGTGACTACCTCTTTATTTGCTTTCTGCTGCTATACCCCTTCTCACTTTGTAGTCTCTCTCTTCAACCAATATTTGGGCAGTACAAATTGGTCCTCAATTTAACAAAAGTTATAAAATGTTGGATAAGCAGGGAAAGGAGAGTGGATCTGGAAAGAGTTGGGGAAGGGATGAATATGATCAAGCACTTTGTAAAAAACACTTAAGTAAATAATTAAAAAAAAAAAAAACTTTTAAGAAAATTTTCATGCTGGGCAGTGGTGGTGCACGCCTTTAATCCCAGCACTCGGGAGGCAGAGCCAGGCGGATCTCTGTGAGTTCGAGGCCAGCCTGGACTACCAAGTGAGTTCCAGGAGAGGAGCAAAGCTACACAGAGAAACCCTGTCTCGAAAAACAAAAAAACAAAAAACAAAAAAAACAAAAACAAAAAAATGAGATATATATATATATATAGATATCTCATTGAAGAAATGGTATTCATGAATTCTCACAGGAAATGTGAATATCTTATTCACCCTTAGATCCAGTGAGGGAAATGGAGAATGGAAGCAGCCTTATTGTGAAAAATTCAGTTTCTCAAAGAGCCTGTTCTTAAGATTTGGACTCAATGGGTTTAAAATCGGTTATTTGACAATGCTTTCACAGCAAGCCCTCAGTACAGGTTCCAAAGTAGATGGCTACATAACATGGGACATGGGCACAGCTTGTTTCCAGGAGAAAAGGGCCAGGACTTAGGTCAGCTGTGTCACGCTCTCTTCTCTTCTGAAGCAGAAGCTACCCCTATGAGAAAAGGGCAGAAGTGACTGTGATTCACAGCATCCAGCTAAGCAGCCCTAGGTAGCCATGGTAATGCAGAATGGGTAAAGCTGTGGTACATTCGACTTTATTTTACAGTTTGAGGTATAGTTCTGTGTCTCTTTAAGAGTCTTCATAAGTTTCTAGAAACCAAGCCTTTATCTTGATTTTTCTGCCATGTTCAGTGCATAAATGTGTTCAGTGGCCCATGATTGCAGCTCAAGAGCTAGCTTTCATGATTACACACCAGACAGTAGGAAGAAAAAGGGAAAGAAAAGAAGAGCCATCACTGTTGCTGGAGGGCTTCTCTCCAGGTTCCCCAAGCCCCGCAGTCCCATAATCCACTTATAAAATAATCACTCAGACGCTTATATCACTTATAAACTGTATGGCCGTGGCAGGCTTCTTGCTAACTGTTCTTTTATCTTAAATTAACCCATTTTTATAAATCTATACCTTGCCACGTGGCTGGTGGCTTACCAGAATCTTTACATGCTGTTTGTCCTGGCGGTGGCTGCAGTGTCTCCCTCCTCAGCCTCCTGCTTCCCAGAATTCTCCTCTCTCCTTGTCCCACCTACTTCCTGCCTGGCAACCTACTTCCTGCCTGGTCACTGACCATCAGTGTTTTATTTATATAGAGCAATATCCACAGCACATCACTATGCTTTTAAGAAAATAACTGGAAATATGGCATACTGTTTTCACTAATATCTTATTACCAAAAGTCAGTCACATGACCATATCTGACTGACTACCACAGAAATTGAGAAATGTCTTTATTCTTGTTGTCTTTAAACTCAGATAAAACCCTGGAAATAATTAGTAGGGAGAGACAGATATTCAGGGTTGTTTCCTACTATTTTGCATATTATGTTAAGATGCAGATACTTCTATTGAGTTGAAACTGTTGATTTGTGTCTCAGCTCCATCAAGCATGTTATCTCATTCATAACTCGTGCTGATCCTCTGACTCATTCAGTCTTTCAACTGCTTTAGAGAAGAAAAAGAATAAGCCCAGAAAATGTACAGCTTCCCCATGACTATGCACTGAAGTGCAGTTAGAGTCCTAGTTTTGCACTTTCAGACCTTGCATTTATCTCAAGGGTAATGAGAGACTTTCTCAGCTTCCCAGGGACTTAGGTATGAAGACTGCCTCTTTGCTTCTCTGCTCTCATTAGTTTCCGATGGATATTGCTTTCAAGTAATCCATGCTCATACATTTTTAGTCCTTCCTCCTTTGGCCTGCTAATTTGTCAATGTGGTGCTACCCACTGTTTTTGCACCTGTGCCGGTTTACATAATTCTTTTTTTCTGAATTCAGCTGGAGACTAGAAACATTGCTAGAGATATCAAAATGGTGTTGATGATAATGCTTGGCCACCTACATGTAGACCTATGTGAATCATGCTCTCTTCATCATGACATGGTTAGACAGAATCTAAAGATTCTCTTAGTGAGTAGAAGTGTGTCATGGATCAGCACTGAACATTCACATTACCTAACAGAAACAAATAAACCTGATCATCTCCTAGCTCCCTGCGTGTTAAGAAGTGAGGAAAAGCAGGGAACTTGTATCTGAAAATCCTTCCTGTCACTTAGTTCACATTGCCATCTGGCTGCCTTAATTTCCACCCACTGCTTGAAATATGTGTTTATAGAAATAAATATGAAGCTGCAAATAAAGTAATATGAAAACTGCAAAAGTTAAAATGCAGTTCTGACAAATACTGAAGCCCGGGTTTTAAAAATAGCTCTGCACCATTGTTTCCAGGTGCTTTAGATCATGAACTCTGGAAACACATACATGCTGATGTCTACATTACTGTGGTGATGAGTTTATTAATTTCCACTCTCTTACCACAGAATATCTTACTTGTGCTGCCTAAATTAACATTTTCCTTAACAATTGAGTACTAATTATGATAAAATAGACCTCTTAAAGTAACTTTATATTTGGACATCATTGTGCTTGACATGATGTTCATGCTTTTGCACTGAAATATGTAGGGTCATACTTTTGTGGATTTGAAAGTTCAAATCCCTTTCATGGAACTGTTATATCTTTCCCCTTTACTTTTGAATAGCTAGAGCTTTCAGTCTGTTGTAGGGTATGGAAGATAGCTCAGTCATAGAAAGACCTAGCTTGAAACATGAGGACCTGAGTTCAACGTACAGAAACCAGGTGAAAATAAACTAAGATTTGTGGTTCACTTTTATTCCTAGTAATTTGTGCGTGGAACACAAGTAAGAACTTGAGGTTCACTGATCATCTGATCTAGCTTCCTTTATGAGTTCAGGTCATCAAGACACAGGCAAAAATAAATAAATAGATGAGAGGAACGCAGCACCCACTGATGGCAACCAAGGTTATTTCCTAACCTCCACGTGTGAACACACTGTGTTCACCAAACATGTCCAACCATACATACAGAGACGTTCACACAGGTGCACACACACACACACAGACAGAGTTATTTCATCAAATACTCTAGTTTCAACCAGTAGGTTTTGTTGTGCTGTCAATAGTAAAGAAGAGAAATCAAATCTATAATTATGGTAATCATGATGGTAATATCATCCAGGATTTACAAAGCAATTATTCGAGGTTTCATACCAAGAACATACAAACTCATTAATACAGTCACAAACCCCATTTTACACACTCACATGCACACACACATACACTTTGTTGCAATTTGACAATAATTTACAAATATAATACTCTTGAATGTTAATAGCCTTATATAAAAGATTATTTAATGTTTATAATCTAATCGACTTAAAATATAGTTTACAGATATTCTTTGTTTAGTCAAGTTAAGGCAATATGTGGAACCCAAAAGCAGCTACTAATATGTTTATCTATGGCTAAATGAAATTTTACCCTGTGCTTTTCTGTGGAGTCGCACATTATTTGTGAATAAGTAGTGAATACTCCTCCACTGATAAAAGTCAAGTTGTCCTGAAGAAATAGAAGTAGAATAGGAAAATACAAATTGGTAAGCACACTAATCAGCTGTTTAGGGTATCCTGATTGAATCATTAGTGACGTTTACTAGCATTGACTAACTGTGTAGTTCCCACAATGGACAATACATTTATATGCAACAAGGTTCAAGAGGAAGAAAGGATTCCAGGATTTACTAAAAGAAAGCCCAATGCATCTGAATCTTGAAGTTGCATTTAAAGGGTTGGGCATGATAGGGAATAATATTCAAAATCTCTTCATTTTACTACTCTTAAGAGCTGAGAAAGATATAGTAATTAACAGCACACAATTCTAAAGGGAGCATTTAATCTGAAGCAGGCCTAACACAGAGACCACCTCTAAGCACTGAGGCCATGCTCCACAGATCCACAGGACCCCATGGGCTAAGAGAGACACTTTGCCCCTTTTCTTCTTCAAAGCATGATCACAAAGGTAGTTTTTAAAGATGTAAATACTCATTTTAATATAATCTTTAAAATTAATTTTTATCTAATAAGAAGTTTTAATTGAGTTATAGCTTTAGTTTTAAAAGCTTAACTGTGTTCAGTGATACTCACTAGATAGTTTATCATTAGGAATGTATTTTACATTTCCATTATAAAAATTTTAAAGAGAGATTGCAATTAAGAACACTGTTGCTCCGGCAGAGGACCATGGTTCAATTCCCTGTGCTCAAATTTCTGAGGCAACACACACACACACACACACACACACACACACACACACACACACACACGTGTATATACACACACAAAAAATAATCACACATAAAATAAAATGAACAAATATAAAACCAATAAAGATATTTCTAATCTGAGAGAACTTAAAGAACAAGATACTAGAACATGTTATCTTCTAGGGGAGAAATATCTCCCCCTCAGCATAGTAAATAGCACATACCAGTCAGAAAGTAATTTTAAAAAATCATAATTTATGCACTAACATACAGCTCACTAGTAAAGCACTTGCCCAGCATGGACAAAGTTCAGTGTTCTACCTCAGCAACACACACACACACACACACACACACACACACACACATACACACAGTGCATGCACAAAATTATTTTTTCTTTAACCATCAATGATAGTCTAAAAGATAGTGTTTATTTCTATATCTAGATTTTTTCCTTGTCTTTGCCCTTTAGATGTTCAATAATAATATTGTTTGGGGAATGCTTTTCTTCATTTTGTATTTGTTCCTTTGTTTGATGAATTCCTCAACTGAGGCTCCTTGTGTTAAAATTTCTCTACGTGATGCTGCCCAGCTACCTGAGAAACAGTTCCCAGTTGTGGTGTGAAAACATAGTTCTTTCTCTGATTGCACCATTCAGGAGTTCTCCCAAGCAATGCCCCTTCCAATGTTGCCAGGCTCACATAGTGTGATTGCCAGGACACTGATTAGATCTAGGGAGGGTGAACCTGCTCTATGTTGCCTTATCTGTCTAGAATGGAGTAAAAGCTGAGCCTAGATGACTGTCCTTACTGAATTGAAAGTCAGTTGGGTATTATTACCATTCTGAGGCTCTAGGCATGTTTACTTTCCTCTTTGTCTACTTCAAAAATCTCATTTGGTTTCCTCTTATGCTGTTTCTAATTCTTATGTTTCTATTTCATAGGAAGGAGTAGAGGAAATACTATCTAGGCCATATCTGCTGCATCAAAACTCTAGCATAGTTTGGGGAAACAACCCTAACACTTGCAACACAATATACAACTATAATACCTGCTTCACAACATACAACCAGAACACCTGCAACACAGTATACAACGATAACACCTGCTGCACAATATAATTCAGCACATAGTACGAAGTAAACAGATGCAGAAACCCACACTAAATTTGTTGATGCTGAAGTATAAACATACCATAAGAGCTGTCACAGGTTATCAGCTTTGGCTTTGCTACACATTAGTCCCTGCCCAGCCATAGTTTGGTTTGCCACAGTTTCATTGAACATGCTGTTTATGCTACCTAATTATTAGTCACTTAGGCCTGTCTCAATTATTGAATCAACTGTCACAGCATCGCACTGTTTGCATTTAAGTAACCCTTATTTTACCTAATAATGGCCTGTAAAGAGCAAGCATAGCAATGTTGATAAATAGATTACAACACACACACACACACACACACACACACACACACACACACACACACACAAAACAAAACAAAAACCGTAAAAGCCTTTCTTTCAGTGCACTTTCTTTCAGTGCAGAACTGAACGTTCTTGATTTAATAAAAAGACTGTATATAGATGGTGCTGAGACCTATGGTAGGAATGGAGTTGTTTTCTATAAAATTCTATAGCTCATGTGAGTTCTGTTGTCACCCTTTAGATTACAAAGTGAAAGACACACTGTGTTCTAAGTGCTTGTGTGCTTGTCCAAATTGAAAAAATCCATTAAAATTATATGTACACAGGCATAAGAAAATATGATAAAAATAAGGTTTTATTTTATTTGTGATTTCAGGCATCAATGGTGATCTTAGAATTTGCTTTCCATGAATAATAAGAGTAACTGTAAATGCATTTTTTATACATAAAAATCACTGGGACACTATTTTCCTGGGTATTTTTCTTCAGAACTCTTAAAGACTATAGTCCTGTTTACTCACCATTGTCAGACCCTCATTAACCTACTGATCTATTCTCTAAGTATAAATCAAAGTCTAGATTCCCTTACATGGTCCTAATTTCCACATCACTTTATACATGGAACACACACTGGTAGTAATACAATACTGCCCATGAGTCGAACTGAAGGCATACCTGCCCTGATATTTTGTTCCCTTAAATCCATTGCACATCCCATATTAACTATCATAAAACATTAGCCGTTTCAATTTATCATCAGGTGAAATGTATCATAAAAATCTTGGTATTATAATACCATCCATTATGAAATTGAGAGTCTTCAGAATCTAGTTTATGTGCATTTTGTATGTAGTTTCAGTAATCTGTAGTAATTTAATGACTTTCACATTTCTATCTCCAAATGTAATGAAAATTGCTAATAATTTTAGGCTCCCTGTAAAGAAGATGTTAAATGATTTTAATAAACAGTTCACACCAGCATTAAGAAGGCTTCTGCCATAAAACTGGAGGAATCCTATAAAAGATATTATACTTTTACTCCAGGAATAGGGTTTGAATCCTAAAGGACAGAAGAGTAAGAAAATAGGTTATGTTTATACCAGTCTTGAAACTCTCATATTACATAGTGACTTTCACGATGTTTTTAAGTGATATACGTTAGCATATTCTTTTCACTCAAATCAAGCACATGAATGTGATACCTTTCACTGTATACAGAACTCTGTTAGTCATCAATAAATGCTTTAACAAATACATTAGATTATAATTATACTTTAATTTGTATTCAATAGCTGATAAAAATCTTTGTCTTTCGTGTGTGTGTGTGTGTGTGTGTGTGTGTGTGTGTGTGTGTGTGCCTTGCTGTAAAGGCAATCTCTTGTCATTTAACTTGTGTTTCAATAAAAATCTTGACTAGATGTAACAAATAATTTGCCTAATGGCAATATCTTTTCTACTTACAAGATTAGAAGAAACTGCATTTAGTAAGTGGTACATATGCAATATAATAAGACATTATCCCTGGTCTCTTCTATCTGTTTTAATTGGCTCAAGCACTCAATACAGACTTATTTCTCAATTTGGGGAATGTAATTCTGCTCTCATTACTAGCATAATACTCACCCAATAATATCCATCCTGAGTCGATTTATTGCTTCACCAAGTACTGCAGAATGGGGAAGCACTCTTTATAATTCGAAACCTTCAAAATTAATAACTTCCCCAAAGAAAATGACTACAGATGACAAAATTAGCTCCAGATTTATAGCTTTGAATTTTCATGTCCCGAAGTTTTTAAAATACAAAACAGAATTTAAAAATATTTTACCTATTCTATGTGGTTTCTTTTGTCTTTGTATTTCCCAACAGGCAAACATGGAGCTGTTCTCAGTGGTCAGCAGGATTGCAAAATTTCTCCAGACTCTGCCCTGTGATGGAAATCATCAGGCTAAAATCTGTGGAGATATTATTAACAGTCACTGAAAGTATTCTTTTTACTCTGAAATTTTACAAGTGATATGCATAAAATATATTTAAATATCAAACTTTAATTTTGTGAAATAAATCATAGGTAGCATAGCTAAAAATTAAGTTAAACATATCTATTAAGTGGTTGATCTATATATAATGTCAACATACAACTACAATGTTGTCTTGATATTAATAACTATCGTCCTTAGGGCACAGTTTAGTGATGAAGTAAAGCCTTGGAATACAAAGCTTTGAGTTTGATTACTAGGCACCACTCTAGAGTATGCATGTGCACATATGTGCACAGGCACAGAAACGCACTCTCACACAAGAACACCTGATGCAATCAACTACAATTTAAAAGGGCGCAATCTTACCTGTATATGATAATTCATTATAAAGCTTTTTGTTTTTCTTTTTTGTGCTTCATTTTGTCCTCAATGCCCTTCTGAGAACATCAGTGTATCACAGTCTGAAAAATGATAGTTTGCATTTGCAGAATAATTCAAACCTCAGAATTCAGTGCATCTGTCTTCCTTCCTGGCAGCCATGGTGGTAAAGACAAGTCGAGTCCTTTCAGGCAGGTGATGATTTCAATGATAAAACCTGAAAGGAAGTCAACTTTCCTAGCTCTGTGCTTTATATACTACTTAGGAGTGGATTTCAAATGTGTTAGATTAATGTGGAAGATAAAAGATGCTCAAATATATGTTGCTATTTAGGGAGTATATTTAGAGTTTTCATAGTGTAAAACAGAGATTCCTTCATCCACCCCATAAACATCTAAATTTTTCCTAATTCCCCTCATTATCCCTTTCTCTTGTTATTTATTTATCTTTCTTTCTATCTATCCTGTCTAAAGTTCATTGGCTTCCATGTTCTTCTATGCCTTAGGGCTTTTTTAGCAACAGAAACCTGTTTTGTATACTTTTCCACCACATCTTTGTATAGTTTACTTCCTAAATTTCTTTTTAAAAGCTTCAATATGGATTTCTGCATAACTGACAGAGAAAGAATTTATGATATACATTTTGTTGTTTTTGTTTTGAGACAGGATTTCTCTGTATCTTTGTGCCTTTCCTGAAACTCACTCTGTAGACCAGGCTGGCCTCTAACTCACAGAGATCTGCCTGCCTCTGCTTTCTGAGTGCTGGAATTAAAAGTGTGCGCCACCACTGCCCAGCCGCAGAAAAGGAATTTATTATCCCTTCATTCTGCTTTCCTAACTTCATTTTTATCCATTATTTTCAATTGAATTCAGTCAGATATTTAATTTTTGTCCTCTCTGTGATGATTTAAACATGACAAAACCAAAAATATTCATCTTTTTTTATTCAGCTACCCAGAATATAGAATGGACATCTATAGTCTGGGAAATTAGCTAGAACATATGAGATACTGAATAAACATTATGGATTAATGAATAGGAAGTCAGATGAAAGATGATATAGGGTATATAATATACTGAAAAATGAGGGAAATATGCGATTTAATGTGACTTATGATATGTAGATGTCCCTGAGCTGGAACTGCTATCATCAAACTTCAAAGACAGACATAGTAGCTCCTGCCTGCATTTCTAGCAGCAGGAGACTGAAAAGGAAGCATTGTCTCCAGTGTGAGGCCAATAATGGCTGTTTAAGAAGTTCCAGAAGTCTGGGCTACTGGGAGAAGCCCTGGCTCCCAAGATTACCAAGGAGAAAAGATCTTCAAAAGCCTTGATATCACAAAACCTTATAAACTTCCACAAAGAAAAGAAAACTCTGTAAGACTTCCATTTAGATTTATTTTTAATGAAGTATAAACACAGCAAATTCATGTTAATAAATCTAATCATCTAAAAGAGAGGAACATTAAAACTGATGTCTTAAATTTTACCTCAGAATGATAATTATAAGAACCATGCTTCCAGCTGAGAGGTGAATAATCAGGAGATTCAACCTCATTAGGAATTTTCCTTCAGTGGGAAATTTGCCTTTTAATGTTTAAAGAAGATCCCAATATGCATGCGAAATTTTCCTACTGTTTTATTTCTTCACACTGATAATGTTCAGCTTGCAAAAAGTATATTAATTTATTGCAGATTTGGGCTTTACTACATTTTTAGTCACGCATTTAGATACTTTATGTGGTCTGTTTAAGTAGATTTTTATTTTTCAATAAAATATATCTAGAATAATTTTTTCTCATAATTCCCACAATATTTCTCTAGTGGTCAGTATTTTCTATTTTTCTAACTGTAAAACAAAATCACAAAAATGTGCTTTATTGAGCAAGTAATGGCTCTATCTATCTATCTATCTATCTATACATATATACATATAAGTGTGTATGTGACAGATAATAGATAATCATGATGTTGGTAATAATAATTAATAATAGGTAATGTAGTATAACAAAATAGCATGAAATAGTGAGTGGGTTGAATTGTGTTCCCTCAAAATTCATATCTTGGAGTCTTTACACTCAACATGTGAAAATATGACCTTATATGAAGATAGAGAGCATACATAGGCTATCTCTCTGAAGCAACACCATTGTTCAGAGAAAACGCAATCTGCCTTGTGATACTTTGTAATAGCAACCTCTGCATTAATAACATCTACATTTATATGTAATATTGCAAATGTCGTTTGAATGATGTTTAAATTAACTTCAGAGTCGGTATATGAAAGCCAGAAGAACTTCTTATCAAAAGGAGGAAAAGTGTTCTAGTTTGCTTTCTGTTGCTATGATAAACTCTGTGATCTCAGCTGGAGGGAGGGAAGGTCTTATTTGGCCTACACCTTCACATCATAGCACATTAGTAAAGGAAGTCAAGGCAGGAACAAAATACATGAAGAGACATTTCCTGCAGTCTTGCTTCCTCTGGCTTGCTCAGACAGATTTCTTTTTTTTTCTCTCTCTCTTTTTTCTGTGTGTCTTTTATATCATGTATCTTGATTCCACTCATATCTCCATCTCTTTGCATCTGCCCTCCTCCCTTGCACCCTTCTCCAAAAACAAAATTTAAGAAAAGAAAGAGAAAGGGGGAAAAAGGGGGTGGGAATTAAAAATCTCATTAAGGAAGCTGAAGTGTGACATAATGTTACTACTCTGGCCCACCAGCCTAGAGATGGCACCGCCTAAAGTGGGCGTGACCTTCCTACATCAGTTAACAATTAAGAAATCCCCTATAGACATACCCTCAAGCTAGGTTGATGGAGGAAACACCTTAATTGAAGTTCCCCTTTCCTAGATGACTCTGGGTTTGAGTCATGGTGACAGCTGAAGGTAACTATGACAAAAAGCAATGATACCTTCTAAAGTTTTTCATTATTTTCTCAACAATTCTTAAGAGAATTCTAAATCAGAGGTATATATTTATATACACACAGATTAAACATAAAGAGGGACATGAGGAATTAGGAAAAGGATTGCATTTATAGGAAGTTCAAGGTTTCTAAAGAAATTTTATACTTGTAGCCTCCAACGTTGTGAACCACACATTTTGTACATACATCAACAAGGACAGAGTAGCTTTATAAATTTGTAAGTAAAATGACTTATTTTTCTGTGTTATTTCATGGCAAAAATATATAGTGGTTTTAAAAAGAAAATTATAAACTACAAAATGATTTATTAGGATATAAATGCCAATATAATTCAATTTTATACCATCAAATTTAACTAGTTTGGATGTCATTTTTAAGTATAATTGAGTTAATCTTTTAGCACTTATGTTAAAGCTGCTATAACAAAATATCATAGACACAGAGACTGATAAAAATCAGAAATTAGCTGGTTTGGCAGCACATAGCTGTAACCCTAGTACATAGCAAGCTGAGGAAAGAGTATTGCAAGCAATTCCATGCTATAGAGCAAACAGAATTAGCTACATAGTAAGGCCCTGTCTCATAAATCAAAGTGAAAACAAAACAAACAAACAAAACCCCTGAGAAAATGAAAATAAAACCAAGAACATAAAGATAAGAAATGTATGACTCACTCTTCTGGGGGCTGCAAGTCCAAGATAAATGTTTGACCTGTTCCACAAAAGATCATGTCCTCACTGTATCCTTATAGTGTAGTGACGACAAGAACTCCTCTACCTTTCTAAAGAATCTTTTGTAAGGGTACAAGTTCCATTAATATCTTTCAGAAATAGTCTTCTCCTAATTGTTATTATTAATGTTGTACTGGAAAACATAATTGCAGTACAAAAGTTTTGGGAAGCCATAGATATTCAGTCTATAGCAGAGATTTTTATTAAATTTAATTCCATTATACTCTTTACATCAATGAGCATAATTCTGATCACCCCATACATAGACAAGATTTCTTCAGCTGTGCTGATGTAACCAAGAGAAGCAGACTACCTGGTTTCAAATACCACCTCTTTTGTTGAGTGAGTTTAACTTTTCTTCCAAGGAAAGTAAAGATACCACTTATAGATTTGAAGAGTAAGTGAAGCAAATTGAATTTGGTGAATTATAAACCCTAGATAGTGGTTGTGAGCTTGGGATGATATAGCTATCCTTAATATACCTTAAAATAGAGCATGAAATAAAGCATGCAAACTGAAATGCAAGAATCACCTTTTAAGCACTTACTTACAACACCTTCCACTCTTTCCTCCCTTTAAGAAGCAAACCAGGTGATCTTTTATAAACATTTGGAAAATGGACTTTTCTTGACACAGTCAAGTAAGCATATGTCACATTACAATGCTGTTGTATCTTGTGGGAAGTATTGTCAATCCAAGTGCAATAACTTCGTGTGTGTGTGTGTGTGTGTGTGTGTGTGTGTGTGTGTGTGTGTGTATGTGTTTGTAATTTTAGGTAAATATAAAATAATATGATTTTTTAAGTCTTTATCATACCTAATTGATGTTATCTGTGCCCCTTTTCTCTTCTTCTATATGGATTTCCCTGTCCCCTCTGAAATTAGACCACCTCCCCATTTTACCTAATTATTCTTTCATATTGTAGTGATATTTTGTTTGTGCTCTAACAAATAAAGCTTGCCTGGAGATAAGAGTATGGAGCTAGCAATTAGTGGCCACACAGTAGTGGCACACACCTTTAATCCCAGCACTTGGAAGGAGAAAACAGGAAGTGGTATGGCTGGGTAGAGAGAGGAAGTGATAAGGCTGGGTGAAGACAAAAAGCTTGGCCCTTTCAGTTTCAGGATTCCTGAACATAAGAAGTCTTTCTAGTGGCTGGCTGCTCTGCTTCTCTGATCTTTCAGCTTTCACTCTGACATCTGACTCTGGGTTTTTATTATTAAGACCAATTAAGATTGCGCTACACATGTCACCTGTGTCTCACTCCTCCTCCTTATCCCACAGACGTCTAATTGGAGATAATCTATTCAACAGGAAAGACATCATGCCAAGTACTAGAAACTTAGCCAACTTCCTAGGAATTGTAAGGTCCTGGGTCTTAGAAGAAACCTACTAAAACCACTTAATAAACTAGCATAATTTCTAACTGCATTCTAAAAATGTATCTATCTTTATATCTACAAATATATCCTGCATCAGAGAATATATATATATATATATATATATATACATATTTATAAAAAATGGAGGCCTGCTGCACGGTGGTGGCATACACCTTTAATCCCAGCATGCCGGAGGCAGAGGCAGGTGGATCTCTGTGAGTTCGAGGCCAGCCTGGTCTACAGAGTGAGATCTAGGAAAGGTGCAAAGCTACACAGAGAAACCCTGTCTCGATAAAACAAACAAACAAACAAAAAAAAAGGAGGACATTTACAGAAAGCCACAACTGGTCATAATGTAGAGATC